>NC_142069.1:19308153-19624320 GCF_059756535.1 Pantherophis guttatus | reverse complement strand
CCTTCTATCTCCTCATCTACATTGTTTATGAAGATATTCAAGAGTACTGGGCATAAGACAGAACCATGAGGTACCCCGGTGCATACTTCTCTCCATGTAGATGCAGTTCTGTTGAGGACTACACATTGAGTGCAGTTGATCAGCCAGTTACTAATCCGACATCAAATAGGGATGTTGTGTAACCCACATATTTCAAGTAATAAGTTGAGATCTACTTAATCAATCAGTAGCAGCAAATAGTAAAAAATCTCTCCCTTTTTGGCTCTTTCTATTTTGCCTCTTCTGGTTTTTCCACCTTTCAATGTGACTTTACCAAAATCATGTTTGTTCTCTTTGTTATCTTCCTCAGTTATAAATGAATATTTTCAGTTTCTGGAGTTGGGAATGGATACCATGGACTGCAAAAAGAATTGGTTGATTAATCCTGGACAAAATGCACACACAATAGATTCTATCATCTTCTTTTCTTTTAACAACCCCTTAATCCCTTGCAGGGTAGAATCTGGGCAATTGAATGGAGCTGAGTGTTTACTGGCCAGATGCCTTTCCTGTCGCCAATGTGGAGTTATATTCAGCAGATACATTCTCATCATGCCCAGAGTGAGAAATATCTGCCTCTACCTAGGATCAAACTCACAGTCTCCTGATTGTGAGGCAAGAGCTCCATCTCTAGGGCACCACACCACTCAGATTCTATATATGATAATAATCAAGTATTATTTGGGCAAGTAATGCAATCAGATATAGACTAAAAATATCTGCTATACTTGACAAGGTGGCTGTGGGGAAGACTAGAAAAAGGAATAGCTTGAGATGGTGGACATGTATCAATACAGTCACTAAAAATTGAGCCTGATTCAATGGCACAAGGAAGAGTGCCACAAGAAAGAAAGAAGGCATATTTCTGACATTAACCTGAGAATAATGGCAATATGTTAATTATATCTAATCTACCTGTAATAATTATGCTCATGCTCACTCTAAAGAAAACCCCTATTTTTAATCACTCACATGGAACTATTATATACTTTCTTATAGAACAGTCAGATTATAAATTTGATTGTGGAAAATAATCATATATTACAAAGAAACGTGCAAGGAAAAATAAAATCCAGAAAAATAACGGATCCATTCCGAATAACAGGCACAAACTTTATTTATTCAAATAATTCAAACTTTATTTGCAAACTACCTAAGTTCAAAATTCATTTCATAAACTAAGTCTACACAAGCAAATGCATCAATAAAAATGCGCACTGTGCTTTCTCATTTATATCTTGAAAGATGAAATGATAAACTTCTAACAACTTACCCTTTCTAGTAGATCGGTTTATTCCATTCTTTCTTTTTTTTCCATGCTATACTTGAAAAATGGTCGTGTACATTTTGAGTCATATCTCTTAGTCTCCAAATATCTTTAACATTCAGGGGTGAAATCCAGCAGGTTCTGACAGGTTCTGGAGAACTGGTAGCAGAAATTTTGAGCAGTTCGTAGAACCGGTAGTGGAAATTTTGAGTAGTTCGTAGAACCGGCAAATACCACCTCTGGCTGGCCCCAGAGTGGGGTGGGAATGGAGATTTTGCAATATCCTTCCCCCAGGAGTGGGTAGGGAATGGGGATTTTGCAGTATCCTTTCCCTGCCATACCCACCAAGCCACGCCCACCAAGCCATGCCCACCAAGCCACACCCACAGAACCGGTAGTAAAAAAATTTGGATTTCACCACTGTTAACATCCATTTATGAATTCCTATTTGGTAAATTCCTGTCTAGCAAATAAAAATCATCACTCCCTTTTAATTTCACTCAGTTCAGAAAACCTTGACTTTTCTTAAATTCCAAGGCACTATAAGTATCAAACATCCTAGCTCAAAATTTGTTCATACGTTTTGGAGGTTTAAAAGGGAAATATTGGTTAACACAATGAGAGGCACAACTAATTTAAGAAATACATGTCACTCATTTTTATTAAAGGGCTTCAAATTGTATATCAGTATAAATTATAGAGAATTAAAGAAAGGGAATGTTGAATATATCAAGTAAATAATGAATTCTGAGTTTCTATTAAAAATTTGTTTCTTTAGTAGTCTACATGTTTTGCTGATACAACTTGTTGCAAAGGCAAGTAATCAGATGGATTATTGATTAATTTACTGTGAAATTGGTAATGTATATTTATGAGGGTTGGGCATGCTTCAGAAATGTATCAGAAGCAATGCTTTGGACCTTGCATAAATGCAAACAAAAATCCACTACAGGTTTATTTACTTATTTCTTTCCAATATTTATACACTTTCAATTTATAAGTTCACAATTAACTCAGGACTCAAGTTCCAACTGGACATCATCTGACACCAGCCAGAGCACAGAAGAACTCAAAGAAGTAGTGTAAGAACAGTAGATGTGACAAGACCTGGCCCACTGAATCACCAAGAGTAGGACAAGACTGAATGGATGTCATTGTTGTCGTCATCATCATGTCCCAAAGTCATCAGATTGAACTTTGAAACCAAAATTGAGATGAAAGTTCCAACTAAAAATAAAAAAAATAGCCAGAAAAATCAAGGCTTCGTAGCTTTCTTAAAGATAGTCAGTGTGGAGGCCACCCAGATCTCAGGAGGAACTTATTCCAGAAGGCCAAGGTAGCTATGCAAGAACTTTGCTTCTGGAACCTTGTGCTCTCATTTTTTAGGTTTGAAGAAATTTACAACACCTCATCACACATAGGCTGGGTAGACATTTTAGAGGTGGTCCTAAGATACCCTCTAGAGCTTTATGATCTGATACCAGTCTCTTAAATTGATCATGAAAACCAACTGGAAGCAAATGAAGCATCCCAAATGTAGTTTCATCAGCTTTTACCCATCAGCTTGTGGGCTTCTGCTAATTTTAGATACTCTTCAAGGACAACCCCAGGTAGGAGACATTGCAGTGATCCAATCTAGAGATAGGGAGTGAGTGTTGCCAAAGCTTCCTGTTCCACATCGGGCTTTCCATATCCAGGAATGTGGAAGATTTCATGGTCCAGTAGAAAAATGTTATGCTATTCCCCATTTTGTTGTTCCATATGCAGTCTATATCCATTTACAACTAACTATTTATTATTATTAATTATTAGTCTGAAACAGTATATTTTTTTGTGGAAAAAGCCAGAATGATTTGAGGAACAGTGTAATGTTTCATCATTGGATCTTGAGGTTTTGCACACAACAAATCTAACAGTAAGATTTCTCTGAAATAAGTCCTTTCTATCAATTCAATTGATGTTATGTCTAGTCAGTTGAATAATTCTTCATGAAAAATCCCTATAACCATTAAATTTCAACACTTTTGCATTAAGCTGAAAATCATTTCTCTATGAGTTTGTGAAGTACTTGAGGCTTAGAAATTGATGATCTAAGATACTATATTATTAAGGCTGGAAGCTATTAAAAACAGTAATGATTTCCTAACTTTTGATTTATATAGTCTTCTGCTATTAGTCCAGAGTTATTCTTTCTTACTTTGGCATTCAAAAGAATAATATCTTCAAACTCCCATGCTGATTCATCCCATGCTGACTCAAATTGAATAAATGGACTATTCAATTACTAATCTAATCTGTAAATTCTTGTAGCAATTGAAAGTCTCCTTCAAATTCATAAAATACTCTAAATATAACATCCATGAAAAATCATAATTAATACTGAACAGTGACTTGACCAGATATAGAACAACTTTTTACATATTTATAGCCATAGATTTGCAGCTATAAAATTTAATAATTTGGGAGGGGGGAAATAGAATTCTATTTTTAGGAATGCAAATTTATTCAACTGTCTTCCCTCCATAAAATTATTTCAAGCATAATCTTCCACTATATTAATGAGTTGCAAAATTCACTGTAACGTTTAGCCAAATGTTCCAGAAGGGGTTTAGTTTTCTTTTTTCAATAATGAGAAAGTAACAGAAAATATTATTTGGACTGAATTAATGATGAATGTATTCCTGGAAACGAAAATTAGATTTTTCCTAAGCAATGTACATTTAAAACTGAAAACAGGAGTGAAATGCTCCTAGTTCGGACCGGATTGCCTGATCCGGTAGCAATGGTGGCGGGTGGTTTGGAGAACAGGTAGCAAAAATCCCTGCCCCCCGCAAATGCCCAGTTGAACCACGCAATCATCAGAGGCTTTTTCTTTTACTTTTAAAAGCATTTTTTCTAAAACCTCTGATGATCGCACGGCTCAGCTGGGATCGTCAGAGCCTTTTAAAAGCATTTTTTCTACAACCTCTTTGGCTGAAGAGGTTGTAAAAAAAATGTTTTTAAAAGGCTCTGACGATCCCAGCTGAGTTGCCTGATCGTCAGAGCCTTTTAAAAACATTTTTTCGACAACCTCCTTTTAAAAGGAAAAAAAGCCTCTGACGATCAGGCAACTCAGCTGGTTTCATCAGAGTCTTTTAAAAGCATTTTTTTTTTACAACCTCTTCAGAGGTTATAGAAAAAATGCTTTTAAAAGAAAAAAGAAAGAAAGTTGGCCATGCCCACCCAGTCACATTACCCCACCACCAAGCCACGCCCACAGAACTGGTAGTAACAAATTTTATATTTCACCACTGACGGAAAGATCTTTGGTTATAAAAATATGTAATGGAATAAACTTTTTATACTATATGTAAATCTTATTTAACTTTTCAAATATTCTGAAGAATAAAAGAGCTGAAAAGCTGAGTAGAGCCTATTGCTCAGTATCCAATATTACAAGGCCTGAGCTTCACTCAACCACCACATCCTGAATTCCCCAATATTTTTAGAGGTGGCCAGATGGAATCCCCACAGTACAGCAGTTGGAGCTACACCATAATCCAGAAAATACTTACAATACAGAGAAATATTGTTTCACCCCTTGCTTAATTTTAGCCATATGATATCCTACCCTGGATCGTTCTGGAGGATAAGCTATAAAAGTATGAATGCTTTTCCTCACCATAAAGTCAGCAGATATACGATAATTTATGTAGGAGAAGAGCAGGCAAAGAGGGTAGTGATGGTGGAGTTAAATGAGTCATCAACCTAGAATCATTATGTTCCCACAAATGGTCTAAGTCCAAGTCTTCTTGAATTGTATTGACTCTTATCTAGCACCAATTTAGTACTGAACATTAGTTGACTAGATTATAGTCTATAGGTATAGGCTGGAGCAGTAAATCTTCTTCTGAACCAGAACGTATGACACTGATCCTTCACTCCTAACAATTTTCTGTAAGATTTGTGTTGACTTTCACCGTCTCTTGATTCTTTTCAAGTGAACAGTCTGTTAGTTATTTGGCAAATGTAATATTAATTTGGATTTATGTCAACTGCTTCCTCTTGCCTTGCCCAACAGGGCAGAAGGACCCCCACAGCTGCTCATTAATGAGAAGCAGTTTGTTTCACAAGACTGTGAAGACAGCATTCAGGCCAAGGTCCCAGGGACTGCTGCAGCTGATGTCTTACAAATGCTAATAGAGAAGGAGGCTGTCAGATGTGGTGATTTGTTTAGGTTTTCACCATCTTTGGAAAACAACTCCACCAACTTCAAATCCTGAGAGGATACTATTTTGACTTGTTTCACTGAGTGTTTGTTAGCTAACTTGGCACCTACTGCCCCACCATCAAGAAGGCAAACTGTTGCCACACAGCAGCCACCAACCTACAAGTTTTTTACAGAATTGGAGCCATTTCTTTAAAGCCCACTAGAGAGGCTCCTTTGTTAGTGTTCTTGGCGATCCAATCTTTTTTTTTTTTCAAAAGTATACACACACACATATGTGTTTGTGTGTGTGTATAATATGGATAGATGGGATGAGATGGGGTGGGGTGGGGTGGGGTAGAATAGAATAGAATAGAATAGAATAGAATAGAATAGAATAGAATAGAATAGAATAGAATAGAATAGAATAGAATTCTTTATTGGCCCTTCCTTCCTTCCTCCCTTCTCTTCCTTCCCTCTCTCTCCTTCCTTCTCTCTTCCATTTCTCTTCTGCTTCCTTCATCCCTCTCTATTGCTGTATTCATTTTCAATTTTATATTTTCCACTATGGAGTCCAGGCAACCCCGAACTTTCTTTCATTTATCAAGTATATTTCTCAAACTTTCCCCTCATCTTTTTAATTATTAGCAGTATATTTCATCTTATTCCATTTTTTCTTTTAAATCTTTACTCAAACAATCTTCCAACCTTTAGACTTTTTACTTTTAACAATATATTTTTTCTACTTTACTTCTTACAAGTATGTCATTTAAATCATTTTTTACATTTCAATTTCATTCAATTTTACATTTCATTTCCATTTTCCATCTTTTCAATTAATTCTTATGTTATAATTTATTCTCTCCTTTTAGTGCTTCCTCCAATATCATTCTTTCTTTCACATTGCATCTACTGATCTATTTTTCATTTAACAGCATTTTCACATACAATTTCTACAACTAGCATCCTTCTCTTTATTAACAAATTAACATTTTCACTGTCTCTTAACCATTTTCTCTTAGTTTCTCCACAGTTCCCTTTCTTGATGTTTTCCTCCCTTTCTCCCATTTCTTTCCCTTCTTTTTTTTCCTTTTCTAATATCTCCCCTTCAGCCTTTTTCCTTTAATTTTAACTCTATTGCTTTTCATTCTCAATATTTCCCCATTTATTTCTCTTTCCTTCAAATTTGAGATGTATTTTCCCTTATTCATTTTTATTCTATCACTGTTGAACCAGTGGAATTAGAGTAAGAGTGAGGATAAGAGAGGGAGGAAGAGAGGAGGAGAAGGAGAAAGGAAGGGAAAATAGAGAGGAGAAGAAGAGGAGGGGAAGAGAAGATAAGAAGGAAAGAAAAGAGAGAGGTGGTAGGTTTGAGGAGAAAGATTGCTGTACAATAGAAAAGATGAAATGGAAGAAAGGCAACCCCAAACAAATATAAAGACATTAAGATAAAGAATGAATTGTTTAAAGAATAAAAGAGAACAAATATGAATAAATAGAAATAATTAGAATTTAAGGGCAAATGAAGATCTTGTTTATGTAAGTAAGCATAGAAATATTGAGACATGATTAAAAAAAGGGGGGGAGATTTTGGCAAAAACTGTAATTGAGTAAAATGTATTTGAATTTGATTAATTGTATAAGATAAGATATGGCCAATACTCTGTTCAAAAAAGATGTGGGTGAATGTGGGGGGGACCAATAAAACTTGTTTTTTAAAAAAGAATTCTTTATTGGCCAAGTGTGATCGGACACACAAAGAATTTGTCTCTGGTGCATAAGCTCTCAGTGTACATATAAACAGCAAGTAATAGGTCATAGGTCATAATCATAGCTACAATCATTAAATCATAAGTTACAAACAACAATTGATAAATCATAAGAAACCAACAGGAGAAGACAGTAGGAAAGATGAGAAGATGAAACAGGATGAGAAATGAGACAGTGTTGTGGGAATTAAGTGATCAGCAGAGTGATGACACGGGAGAAAAACTTCCTTTATGTCTGGCTGTTTTGGCATGAAATGCTCTTCAGCAGCATATTTTAGCATATGGTGATGTTATAATTAGCCAGGACACTACAGAGTTAGTACAACATAGTTATTTGGCTGTTGAAGAGTGCTCGTCCATTTAGTTCACGCTCACAGTCTATCTAGGATGCACCGCAAGAGGCGAACTAGCTCTGCATCAGAAATTATTAGTATTATTTTTAAAAGAACAACATAGAATAGCTGGTCAGCTGAAAGCTTTCTTGATAGAAATCTCAAACATCAAGCATGAAAGGACCGATTCCCTTTTCTCTGCCCCAATGAATCGGTCGAAGCTGTTATTTTCCATAGGAAAGTGCTTTTATAAAAATGCTGAAGAGTTTAGGGTGAGTCAAATCCAACCCAAGCTCTCTGAGACATTGTAATAAGTTATAAAGCAATAGATCACAATCAAGGCGACCATTGTTATCTTTTTTGCTGGACCTATGTGAAACATTCTGTTACCAAGCAACTGTTCACAAGTAAGTTTTACAAAATGCTTCTTTCCTGAGTGACCTAGCATTGCCTCTAACAATTCTTAGTTTCCAAACACGTTGAAAGCATCTCGGTTGTGGAATCGTTGCCATTCATTCGAATGACTAAGTCAACTTGTCCAAACTCCATTTGATTCAGGAAATTCAGATGCAAAGTAGATGACACTCTAAATTTTATTTGCACATCTTTCTTTTGTGGGCCAGTCAAGCCCACAGTATGAATTAAATGAGGTGAGCTGCAGCCTTTTAGTAAAATGTGTGAAAAGGTGCCTCTAGATTCCCCCTGACTCTTTTCAGACAAGGCTACCTTGCTCTTCAGATAGTTGGTTCCTTGCTGAACTGCTTGGATAACTAGTAAGCTTCTTGGTGTATTTAATTAAACTCTATCTTCCTGTTCTATCTTAAACTTTTGAAGAGAGCTAAAGGAAAGGATTTGAAGATTCCACGTTCTTGCAGGTTCTGAAATTGAACAGCAATGTCCTGTGGATTATCAATTTCGGGCCCTTTAATGAGGGCATTATTCATATCAAAATGCTATTTTTCTTCTAAGCAGAGCTTTTAAAAAGTATATGAAGAAAATGAAGAATTCAAAATTACTTGTGTATTGTCAAAGCACGTGTATCTCCTTAATCGTATTCCATAGATCACTCACTGTCAGGTAGAGCAGGAACACATGATCAGCTAATCTTGACCCTGAATGGAGCTGTGGTCATCATGCTGGAGATAAGTGTGACATGCTTCATGCTTGCCTTTATAGACATAAGCTGCTGTGGCAAGAATTAGCAGTCCGGACCCAGGTTCAATAGATTTCACCTATTCTTTATTTTGGGAGGACAGATGGTCCTATAGTAAAGAAGGTCAAACAACATAAAAATTGGGTAGTTTTGTTACATCTTTACTTCTTTTTTTTTTAATCACACTCTGTGGACTCCCCCAGGTCCACCTAATTCCTCAAGATTTTAATAGCAATACCACTGAGACTTATATACTGCTTTGCAGTGCTTTACAGCCCTCTCTAAGTGGTTTGCAGAGTCAGCATATTGCCCCCAACAATCTGGGACCTCATTTTATTCAAAGGATTTATTATTTTTTATTATTATTATTATTATTATTATTATTATTATTATTATTATTATTATCTTGAAAGGATGCAAGGCTGAGTCAACCTTGAGCCAGTCAGGATCAAACTGCTGCCAGTCAGCAGAGTTAGCCTGCAACACTGCATTCTAAGTACTGTGCCATCATGGCTCTTAAAAAGAACAGAATCGTCTCTAACACCATCTGGACATGTATTGTCTTGGATTTTTTTTTGTCAGAAAACCAAGGAGGGAGAAGGACAGAAGTAACTACAGTGTAGAGTGTACCTCGGTCCACAGAAGTAACTACAGTGGTACCTCGGTACTCATCAGTAATTTGTTCTGGAAGAATCGACGAATACTAAAACTGATGGGTCCTGAGAAAACCATGTGACTTACCACATTACTGTTATTTTGACCGAATGAAATGCCAAGTCGCAAGGCAGCTGACTTCAGCAAATTCTTCTTTGGACATCGATTACCAGGAGAAAGATGAGTGCTGAGACAAACACGTCGAATATCAAATTTGATGAGTTTTGAAGCAGTCGAGTGCCAAGGTATGACTGTATAGAATAGCAGTCCCCAACCTTTTTGGCACCAGGGACCAGTTTAGTGGAAGACTATTTTTTCAGGCCAGGGTGAGGGAGACGAGGAAGGCACAACCTAGGTCACATGCATGCACAGTTTACAGTAGGGTTTGCTTGTTCGCTGCTCACCTCCAGCTGTGTGGCCCAGTTCCTAACAGGCCACAGACTGGTGGGACCTCCCGATATAGAGAATATTTGGTCCAATTAGGTGCTAAAATCATACTAGCATAGACAATTGAGAAAGAAAAGGTAAAGAAAGCAGTAAAATCACCCCTCTGAAAGCAATGCATGAGGTATAATCCCAGCTCATATCCCACTTTACTTTGAAAACTGTTATATAAAAAGTGAGAAAATATTAACATTATTAATCTTATTTAATATTAACACAGCATAAAATGACTCTGAGAGTGAGATGGATGGTACCAAAATTTGCCAAATAAATAAATGATGCAGGCACTAACTATTAAAATTTATTAAATATTTTAAAGTGCTGTTTTTAAATACTGTGGGACATTTTGTTCTACTGCATTTTTATTATAAACAATAGTTTATGAGTATTTTTTTAAGGGATTGGGAAAAACAAATCAAAGGTTAGCATTTAATATATTTGTGGTGCTTGAATTATACATTTTCCATGAAATGCTCAGATGGCCATCTGAATTTTTGCCACTTTCACTTTGCTCATCAAATTTCCATCACCTGAGCAAAGTGTATATGAATATCGTAATTGTAAAATGTATATTTGGATAAATACATAGTATTAAATATGGATATATGCAATAGGCATGATAGAAGACTGAAACATTTTTTATTTTTGATCAGCATAGCTCACATCATACTTTAATTGATTATATGTCAGGAAATAATTGTCAGCTCTTAGCAATGACATAAATATATTTTGTTCATGGCAATCTGTCCCTAACCAGGTTTTTCAAGTCTTCCAATGATGAGCATAATGCAGTCCATCCATCTTCCTGCTGATCAACCTGTTCTTCTCTTTCCTTCTACCTTTCCCAACCTTAGACCCTTCTCTGAGACCCCGGTCTTCATATAATGACACATTATTACTCTATGGAAATGTCAGAGAAATTGTTATTAAGCTGCCCAGAGTCTATAATAAATTTAAAATAATAATATCTGCACTTCTCTACATGCATTTCTGTTTTGATGCGTAAATTAATATGTCCTTTCAAAGGAAATATTGGTGAATTTTTATATCCAGGGGTGGGATTCAGCCGGTTTGCACCGATTTGGGCAAACCTAATGTTAATTTTAATCTGGCTCAGCAAACCGGTTGTTCCAAGGACTGGGTGACCCCTTCCACCCCACTCCTCCTCTCCCAGGAGTCTCCATGTGGCTTGTTTTGGATGCCAGGTAAGTGCAGGGCCTGTGCGGAGGCTCTGGGAGGATGAAAAATGGGCCTACTAGAAGTCCAGAAAGGGGCCTGTTTCTGGCCTCTGGAGGGCCTCCGGTGCCCAGGGGAGGCCGTTTTTGTCCTTCTGGAGGCTCCAGAAAAGGCTCTGGAGCCTGGGGAAGGTGAAAAATGGGCCTACCGGAAGTACCGGAAGTCCAGAAACAGGCCTGTTTCCGGAGGGCGCATAAAGCGAACCAGTTGTTACAACCAGTGAATCCCACCACTGATTATATCCCCAAACCAGGCCTTGCAAATATTAATGAATCATTCAAAATTTGTTAATAAAGAGGAAAATATTTTTTTTCTAATTTGACAGAAGTACAGTAAGTGTTTTACAAACACCACTGCAGACCTGAAACACTGAACTGGTTTGTAGTTTCTGCAAACATGTGCATGTCAATGATGAAAAGGTTTTTATAAGTTTTTTTTTAAAAAAAAAGGTTTACATAATAAATAAAGTGAGAAATCAAGCTAAAAAGGCCATCGTGGTGCAAAGGTCAGAAGCTTGGATTAACCTAAGATTGTTAGTTAAAGTACCAAACTAGTATTTGATATACATTGACACAGACAGGGGGGGGGGGAACCTTCCCTTGTTATTCCAGAACAAACATTTTTAATTCAAAAGGCATTTCGGTTGAAAAAAAAAATGCATTTATTCTTCTTTGATTAGAAATCATGTATACCCTTCCTGTTTCTCTCAATTGGAACTAGAACATTAAAATTAAGAATAAATCCATTTTCTTTTAGCTTTATAGTTAATGGACAGAGATTAGCAGATAATTAGAAGATAAATCTTGAAACATAATTCTTGACATGACACTTCAAAAGATGGTGATGAATTAATCAGATTGTTTAACAATTCTTTATGCGGCTTTTGAACAACTAAGAGAGCTATAAAAATAAAGTCCTGGTTTTTTAAAATTGATGCCTTTTGCCTACCTTTTGATTTTGTTGTAACATCAGTAAGGCTCGGTTCATTTATCTTCAGCACAAAGAAGATTTTCTTGATGAGTTTAACTGATTAAAACATCTATAATCTGAGTGATCGTTTGTCTCCTATTACAATGTCACATTGGTCCACAATATTTTTCAAAACTTTATGTACTGTATTAATGCATTTATTTTATCATTTAATATATTATGCATCTAAGTCTCACCCTTGAGGTAATATATTTTATAGATCAACACACATTTGACATTAGGCATGGTTTCCCTACCGGTTCACAAATGTGTCCATGCATATGCCCGGCCTTCCGTGCATGTGCTTTGGTGGCATAGAGCTGGGGCAGAGGGGCGGGCCACCCATGATTTCTGCTACCGATTCAGGCGAACCGGTCTGAACCGGCTGAATACCACCTCTGTATATAAATCTATGTACCCATAGGCATAGCTTATATGTACCCATTTCAATAGGGCTTTTACATGGGATAAGTTACTGAGATTGCTTTGATCAACATGTTGAGACAGTTGTGAACTTTATTCTTTGATCGCCACGAACCATACTGGGAAGTAGATGGGTGGAACATCTAAATGGAAAACCAGATGGGGACGGGGGAGAGAACTGATGGAAGTGCTGACCAAATATCTGGATGGGGAGGAACAGACTCAAGTCCCTCCAAGTTGGAGGAATTCTTATTTTTGTGTGCATCACAATTTCAGGGAAATTCCAACTTTGTTTCTGACTAGGATTGTTCTTCTCAGTGCAATGATGGTCCAAAGTTTGGGAATTCTCCTAAATTCACTGCTCCTGATTGAAAAAGAGATGGTAGTTGTAGCTGGGGGAGGACTTTTGTAGTGACCTCTGGTACACCAGTTGTGAGAATCCTTAAATAAGGAGACACAGCTCTTAGACACTCATGTCCTAGTCATTACCCAGTTGTATTACTATAATAGGCTCTATCTTAGGCTGCCCTTGAAGAATATCTATAAGCTATAGCTGATACAGAATTCAGCAGCCTAGGCAGTGATGGGCATACCCTGATACTCTCTGCTTTGGGACTTTCATTGGTTGCCAATGGGCTTCAGTGTGCAATTCAAGGGCTAGGTGTCACATTTAACGCCGAGAATGGCTCTGGCCTTGATGATTTGACAGACTATCTCCTCTGATACACATCTATCCATCCAAACTAGATCTCAAGCATCAATGATCTCCAGGTCTCATCCCTGCTAGAGGCAGACCTTTTACATCATCACCTCCATTCCAGTGGTGGGATTCAATTTTGTTTACTACCGATTCTGTGGGTGTGGCTTGGTGGGCGTGGCAGGGGAAGGATACTGTAAAATCTCCATTCCCACCCCACTCCAGGGGAAGGATACTGCAAAATCCCCATTTCCTCCCAATCAGCTGGGAGTTGGGAGGCAGAGAATAGATGGGAGCGGGGCCAGTCAGAGGTGGTATTTATCGGTTCTCTGAACTACTCAAAATTTCCGCTTCCGATTCTCCAGAACTGGTCAGAACCTGCTGAAACCCACCTCTGCTCCATTCTTTGGAACTGCCTTCCCTAGAGAGTTTCAATCTACTTTCTCCTCCTGTGCATTAGAAAATTTGTAAAACTTTTTCTCTTCTGGCTGGTACAGGAAGAGGAGGCTTTAAAATACGCAAACGGATTCTGCAGTGGGCATGGCCTATTGATAGAGATTTTGTTTCTGCATTAAAGATTTATACAATATGAATGGAAACCAAAGTGTTTCTGCATATATTTGGAGATGGTTGACGGTTTAGGGACCTAAAACCTCCAGGAATGGGCAGCATGCAAGTTAAACAAATAAACGCTATTTCTTCTGAAACTGCCCATGGCTTTCCTTACCTTTGACAATAGTATCCTCCTCCTGGGTAATCTGCCAGGGTTGGACCTGAGCCTTGATGGGACCATTATGTAGTTTTTCTGGTCCTTCTGGTTGGGATTCTTGAAGAACATTGTGTTCTGACCCAGCCTTAGCAGAACCAAGAAAACCCCCTCTTTATTTAGCTACTGTGAATTCATGGCATTACACACAGAAAAGTTCAGGCAATAATCCTTCCAAGGGTTAATTGCAATAACAGACCTTATCAGTCCTTGGATAATTGCCAGGCCAGTCGCAAGGCTATAAATTAATTCCTGGCAAGAAGTCTCTCTGAGGCACAAACCACGATAAACAAATCTTCCAAAAGAAATATGAACTGTTGTCTCCTACCACTCTCCTTTTGCTTCTATTTATTCCCCAGCCAGGGAGGGGCCAGTCAGCATCTACATGTGCCTTTCTTCCCAAGTCAGCCCCTGTTCCTCAGTTGTTCTCCTCTCCTGACAGCTATGTGCATTCGCGCATCTGGAACAGGCCCCAGCTGTTCTTCTTCCCCACTTATCTCCGACTCCGAAGGCAGCTGGGAAATATCAGACTCTATCTGGCTCTATCTCTGCTTCCGATGCAGAGCATCCATCAGAGCCTTCCCCGGACTCCAGGACTGGCCCAAATTCCTCCCCAACCTCCTCATCGTCTGAGTCTTCCATCAGCTCTGCTGGCGGGCCATAACACATAGCACTGATGAGCTTATTGTTGAATAACATAGGTTATTCATAACAGTGCATGACAAGGCTTTATTTGTCCTCTATGCCAGCGGTCCCCAACTACTTCCAGCTTTGTGGATCAGTGGTGGCAGCAGTGGGGGAGGGGGAGAGGGGATGGTTCCAGGCAAGCAACAGATGAGGTCGCTTACCCCTGCAGCTCTATTTGCGCAAGTGGAGTTGCATGCAATCGCTGGCTTGCCTTCTGCTTGTGCAGCCCGGTCACCACAGCCAGGGGGTTAGAGATCCCTGCTCTATGTAATTGAATAACAGCATACAAGAGTTAGAAGAGCTTTCATTCAGAGCTGTGGAACAGAGTAATATCACAGATAAAGTGAACTCCACCGTAGCATAGATGGCAGCAAAGCAACTTCACAACTCTCTCAACTGTTGATCAGCTAGAAATTCTATGTAGGAAAATTGATCAAACCTCAGAATATGCTGCATGACACCATTGCATTTAAATATTTCATTAAAGACTAAGGTCCATTTAAATTAAGGGTACATAGGAGAAGTAGCAAAAAGGCATGTAGTAGGACAGACTGCATTAAACAGAATAGACCAAGGCTGTTCATCTATGGACTGAAAAAAAGATCAGAAAAAAGTGGTGCAAACTGAGCAGGGGGAAAAAAACACCTGAATTTGCAAAGAAAAAAAATATGTACACCACCCATAATACAACAACTGTATATTTTCTGCTTGTTTATGTTGTTTAATGGATTTCTTTAAAAAGAAAATTCATAGAATGGAATAACATAAAAATCCATGTGCCCTTGACTAAATTTTCACTTTTTTGTGTGTATTCCTTAATAGGATAGTTTTAATGGCACACCAGGAAAAAGCTTAAGTAGATATCAAATGAGTCATCAGGATTGTATTGATTCCACCATCATTGTTATTTGAGCAGCCATATAAACAATGGCAGCAAAAGCAAACCCCTTAATAAGGTTGCCAGAATGCCCATCGGACATTTTGCTTGATTTTTTGTGTCAACCGTCCCAACTTGATCAATCAGAAAGAAAAACTCTCACAGCCATAGCAATAAAAGTATATTTTACTGAGGTCAAATGGTTACTGAGTAGCCAAGCCAAATCTAGTTTTTCATACCCAAACCATGAAACCCCCCTGGGATTCATCTCTCTCCCCTCTTATCATTGAGTGACACAATCACTTTCAAATAAATTGTTTTGGTAACAGTCCCCAGCTGCATGAAGGTGTTGCATTCCATTGGGTGACCTTGGAACAGGTTTCAACTTCCATGGGAACAGTGCATAAACTTTCACTTTCCTTTCCTTGTTTCTTCCACACATCCCATTCGCCCACCCCACTGCTCTCCCTCCCCCCATTACTTATGACAACCTTAGTATCTAGCTAAGCAAGGCCTATAGCAATAGCAATAGCACTTAGATTTATATACTGCTTCTCAGTGCTTTACAGCCTTCTCTAAGGGGTTTACAGAGTCAGCCTATTGCCCCCAACAATCTGGGTCCTCATTTTACTGACCTCGGAAGGATGGAAGGCTGAGTCAACCTTGAGCCTGGTGAGACTTGAACTCCAAATTGCAGGCAGCCGGCAGTCAGCAGAAGTAGCCTGCAGTACTGCATTCTAACCACTGTGCCACCGCGGCTCTTGATCTGCGAGATGGCTGGTCTGATAGTTTATTTATATCTCACCTTTATTATTTTTATAACCAATTCAGAGAGGTGAACACATCCAACATGTTTTCCTACTATTTAAAATAACAACCCCGTAAGGTGAGTTGGGCTGAAAGAGAGTGAATTGACCCAAAGTTACCCAATTGGCATAGACAGGGACTAGAACTCACCATCTCCCAGTTTCTAGCCTGGTGCCTTAACCACTAGTCCAGACTGATTCTCTGACATAATATTTGCTGGTTAGAGTTTCTTAGATGTTCTATTTCTTAATACTGTTAGTTTGCTATAGAGTTTCTCATGTGGTTCTTAATATTTCTTTAGGTTTTACAACAGGTAACGCATCTGTGGTTTGGCTATGTGTGGACATAGCACAAAAGGTGTCTTGCACCAGGTCAGACCACTAATTCATTTTAACGTTGGACTGCTGATACTGTCATTGGCCCTGCAAAATTTCAAGCACTTTCTCATCACAGACATAACAAGACTGAATCTGGGGACATGCTGAGTGAACAAATATAATTTTCATATCTTTTTGTATTCAGGCCGTTTTTCTTCCAAGGAAAGCATGATATGAACACAGGTCATGCATGTGCCTTGTACGCATGCGCCCAGCCTCAAAAATGTGGCTGAATAGAACATCTTTACCCTAACCAGCTGAATACCACCTCTGATCCTAGGCCAGTAAACATCTGATCCAGTGGTGGGTTCCTCCCGGTTCGGTCCAGTTGAGCCGGTAGTGGTGACGATATGATGTCACCGAACCGGTTCTCCCCCCTGCCTTCCCCCCCACCCCCCCCACCCATGTTATTCTTACCTTTTATTTGGTCCCACCCCAATCTATTGCTGCCTCCTGAGTCCCAGCTGATGACTAGAGGGAAAAAAACTGTTTAAACTCTTGCCGCAGGGCTTCAAAGGGCCGTCCTACAGCTGATCAGTGTTAAAAGCAAACAAATGAGTCGAGTCATAAGTGCGAGGACTGGTCGTAAGTGCGAGGACCTCCCAGAAATGACTGACCAGCTAGCCACGCCTACCTAGTCACATGACCTCCAAGCCACACCCAGAAAATAAGCCACACCCACAGAACCGGTAGTAAAAAAATTTAGAACCCACCCCTGATCTTAAAGCCTGACGCTTAAAGCCTATTCCCTACTGAAATTTGCCTAGGTTTCTGCTCGGTTTATTCAGCTATTTCATAAAACATGGGGGCATTTTTCAGAAAGCAAATTCAATGTCTTGAATTTCATTATGTAAACTGATTAATTAAATTGAAAAGCAGCAGGGAGCTGCGGAATCATTCCGTGAATAATATGGCATGTGTTGCTTCCAGTAAACAAGCATTCGTTTTGCCAACAGTCAGGGGAAAATAATTTTGATTTCAACAGAGGTGCCTTTTGTGGCTGAACTTGGATTATAGCGTAACTATGCAATAAGAGTTTGCTAATTCACCCTATACTTTTCTAATATAGCACTTCATACAATTATAAATAATATAAAGTGAAAGGCATATTTATTCAGTCAGCTTTCATTATTCCTACCCAGCCTGACTCCATTGAGTTTAAAATATTTATGAAATCAGTATATAGTTTAATTATAATGGTTCTTATGGAAACTGGGTAGCAATACTTAAGCCTTTGTATTTTACAAGTCCATGTAGAAATTGAATGTAGAAATTGTACAGCTGTTCCAAAATAGAGACATACAATTATTATGAACAATTTATCATATATTTCTTAGATGAGCTACATGATCATTACTACTATTGATTTGCAAAAATACAAAGGCTGTGACTTACACTTTTAAAATATTAATTATAAAATCATACAATCCTAGAGATATAGTGAATCACAAAGATCAAGCTTAACCCTCCTCAATGTGCAGAAAAATCAATTAAAGCATTCATGAGAGGTGACTGCCCAGTCTCTTCTTAAGAACTTCCAAAAATGGAAAATCCACAAATTTCATAAGTACACTATTCCACTGCAATACATATCTTACCACCAGAACATTTTGCCTTATATAGATTTTTTTTCTTATGTTTTTGCTGAAGTGATGGTTTTACATCCAGTTCTTTCCGAAAACTCAAGCACGGAAGACAATGTCTTCTTTATTTCCCAACTAGCTGGATGCCCGTGCTTCGCTATGAAACTATGTGCTCAGGCATGATAAATTGACACTTAAAGCCTGAAACTTAATTTGAAATGTGTAACTCTGTAGCATCAGAGCTTGTTAATATAAGCCAACTGGCAGTTGGAACAAAGTGGGAGGAGAGTAGAATGTCCCAGTCTGCAGGCCGGATGAGTCGGTGCTGGCTACGCCTACGCCTGGTTTAGCAAAGGGGTAGTATCAGAGTGTGTTAATATAAGCCAACTGGCAGTTGGAACAAAGGGGGAGGGGAGTACAATGTCCCAGCCCGCAGGCCAGATGAGTCGGTGCTGGCCATGCCTACGCCTGGTTTAGCAAAGGAGTAGCATCAGAGCGTGTTAATATAAGGCAACTGGCAGTTGGGACAGAGTTCCTTTCAGCTGGGGTGGGGGAATAAAACATCTAACTCCAGAATTATGTATCGCAGGAACACTCAATAGCAAAAGTTAACTAGAAAGATTGTTTCTGTTCTGGGTTCTAGCCAGCTAGGCTTGATCTTCCTGGATACTCCATTCCATCCCACCCAAGTATTTGTTAACTTTCTGAATTTTATGAGTAATAACTATGCTCAGTGATCAGGATGGTTTTTGCTCTTTTGGTTTCCTCCCAGCACTTGGAATTTTTTCCCCCCATGATAAAACTTAAAATGCTCCAAGCCAGAAGATCTTTCTCTTATGCCTGGAAGGGTTTTGTGAATTTGGAGAATGAGACTGCTTGCAGAATATGAAGTTGGGAATTGCAATAAAATATAGTATTTGCTTGTTCATATAACCAATGTTTCCACCTTTCAGAAAATTCTATTCCGTTACTCTGCCAACCACTTTTAAATTCCCTTCCCAATCCTCCAAGTATCATTAAATATTCCAGGGAATATTAGTGTGGCTGTGGGATTTTGGTCTCTCTCTCCCTCTTTTGTCTCTAAAAAATAGACACGTCAGAGTTCTTTATCTGACAAAGTACTGCATTTCTCTAGAATCTATTCAGCTTCCAGTTCCTGTATTGCTCATGAAAACCTAGGATGACCTTTTTATCTTATCTATTTAGAACTCAGAGATACATACACATTTGTTGTTGTTTACAAATAAAAATAATTGTTAGAAACATAAGAAACTGCCTTATTCAAACAGAAGATTCTTCTAATCCAGTTCTTTGGGCATTGATTAACTGTAGCTTTCTGGCTTTTCTAATAGATTACATACATACATACATACATACATACATACATACATACATACATACATACAAACATTTTGCAGAGATCATAAATCTTGTGGCACGGTTTGCGATCCACCAAGAATTATGGAATGCTGAGATTGGGCTACATGTGATCAGAGAACCTTGAAATCCAATTTCTAATTATTCACTTAAATGACTTTGCAGCAGTGGTGAAATCCAAATTTTTTTTACTACCGGTTCAGTGGGCATGGTTTGGTGGGCATGCTATGGCTTGGTGGGCATGGCTTGGTGGCATGGCAGGGGAAGGATACTGCAAAATCTCCATTCCCACCCCATTCTGGGGTTAGCTAGAGGTGGTATTTGCCGGTTCTCCAAACTGCTCAAAATTTCCGCTACCGGTTCTCCAGAACCTGTCAGAACCTGCTGGATTTCATCCCTGCTTTGCAGTCTGTTACTGTATTAATACTTTCCTTGTCTATTTCTAACATGAAAACAATGATAGCATTCTTGCTTGTGAAGACATATGCATAAACTCTGTGTGTGTGTGTGTGTGTGTGTGTGTGTGTGTGTGTGTGAGATCCTCCATTCATGTTTTATTTTAGCTACTGAGTCCTTTAAACACTGTGCTAATTTATTATGTGTATGGATTCATAACGGTATTATGGTTTTGCTCTGCATGCTAACTCAACTGAGGTGTACAAGTAACCAAGGCTCGGTTCACACATCATACTTAATCAAACCAAGCAAACCTTATACATCACAGCACGATATAGAAATCCACTCATAAATTAGCATTGCTTAAACATCTGTTCTTTCAGCTTCGGTTTTCTCCAGATAAGATAAAGGAATAAATAGTGGCCTACTTTTATAACTTTTTTAAAATTATTGGCACAGACCTTAGTAGGAATGAAGTAAGAGATGTGCCTATGTCACATTGTTTGTGTGCGTAATTGTTGTCTGAAAACAATTTCCTTCCATATTTCTAGTGAAATATGATCTTTAAAATATATGCTGTTTGTTAAGATTACTTCCCTAGTATAAGGCGGCTTGGGTTTTTTTAGCAATTTGGTCCTTGTGCTGATCCTTTCCTCTCCTGCCGGAACAAACAACTGTACATAACATCTACACAAAAGCATCTACTTATTACTAATATTAGTGTTGTATTTTTAAAAGACCCGCTCACTCAATCAATCAATCAGAATAGAGCTGGAAGGGACCTTGGAGGTCTTCTAGTCCAGCCCCCTGTTCAAGGAGGAATGATGACGAACCTATGGCACGCGTGTCAAAAGTGGCATGCAGAGCCTTTCTGTGGGCACATGCACACCAGCCAGCTGGTCTAGAAGAACCTGGAAGAGAGCAGCTGACTGATGTGCATGCGCATGACAGAACCCGGAAGAGTAGCTGGCCTCTGAGCGCATGTGCACTGGCTAGCTGCTCTCTTCTGGGTTACAGCGGTCCGGTGCGCATGCGCGTACACACTTGGTGCCGAAAAGGTTAAATATCACTACCCTATACTATTTCAGACAAATGACTGTCCAGTCTCTTCTTTAAAAGCTCCAGTGATGAAGCACCCACAACTTCTGATGGCAAGCTGTTCCACTGTTTAATTCTCCTCACTGTTAGGAAGTTTCTCCTTAATTCCAGGTTGCTTCTCCCCTTGATTAGTTTCCATCCATTGTTTCTTGTCTTGCCTTCCAGTGCTTTGGAAAATAACTTGGCCCCCTCCTCTTTGTGGCAACCTCACAAATACTCTTTGCTTGAAACACAGAACCAACAGACATCTTGAAGAAAAACTGCCTTTTCCGACCTTTTCCTAATTCTAGTTTGAAAAGACGGAAGAAATGTGTTTCAAAGAGACTCCCGTGGGCATTTTAGCCTTTTTTCGTGGTTGATTGACACCCTGACTGATGGTTGCAATGGGCTTACACCGCAACAAAGGTAAAGCATTCAAGTCATAACATTGTTTTGCCACACAAATGAAATCTGTGAAACCAGCCACTTTATAGTTTTCACCTAGTTAGTACTAAAGGCATCCTTTATGTGAAATGACAATTGCTTTTTTTTTTTTAAGAAACAATATTCATTCTGTATGAATGTGCTTTAATGCATTAATGTTGCAAGGCTAGAATCATCTATAATGATTGATAATAGCTGAATAAACATATTCTCTCTTAACAAATCCTCCGAGGAGGCAAAATGTGCCTTTTTCATATCCCTGATGTCATCTTCTGCATCATCATAGCTTCAAATAATTGCTACTTGGTATATTTTAAAATGTAGCCCACTCTCATTAAAATTAATGCAATGTGCAGCTTCTCTGTTGCCATACCATGTCACAGTCACCCATGCTGAAGGCACAGATGTCAAGAAACCTGATTAGCATAGTGTTAAAATAGGGGTGGAAGGAAGTGATACAGCCCTCCTTCGTCTTCCATAGGTTTGCTAATGTAACAAAGAGTGTAAACACACACACACTGCCTGCACAACAGGCAGACAAAGGACAAAAGCTGAGTTCTTCTTTTGTGTTTGGAGCCAGCATAGGAAATCCAGCGACCATTTACTGTTTGCAAAGTAATAAACAGCACAACAGGCATTTTAAGACGAAATTGTTCATTAATCCTGTTCCCCCCCACCTTAAAAGCTAAAAATGTCTAAAAATATCAGTCCCATCCATTCTGATGATGTAACAATCCTACTAGTCATTCATTCTGTAGCCCCCATACAGAGCTATAGTTAAAAAAAATAGCCTTAGCACTGATGGTGTTACCTTGTTTGGTAAAGAAACGTCTGTAAGAGACCAACCCAGCTCAGAGAATAGAAAGAAAGATGCCCACAGATGCTTCTTACCATGGGGTAGGGAGACTGAAAGGTCATACAACTTCCCCAACATGGCGGGTTATGAGGCTGAATTAGCTTTTGAATATTATAAATTACTGTAGAACAATTATATTTGCTGGTCTTATCTAAGATTGTTTTGTTTGGTGCTTTAACTGATTTCAGTCATCTCTGAAAGTGGGTGATGAATAGATGGATAGATGTAGAGTTTCTAGTGCTCTCTGAGCTTGGTTGTTTGTTTGCACACTTTTCATTATTTTTATTTATTTATTTATTTATCAAATTTATTTGCCACCCATTTCATGGTTCAGATAACTCATTCCCCAATTAGGATAAATATAGATACATAGACAGACAGATAGATGATAGATAGACAGATAGTTAGACAGATAGATAGATAGACAGATAGATAGACAAACAGATAGATAGATAGATATAGATAGACAGACAAATGATGATAGATAGATAGATAGATAGATAGATAGATAGATAGATAGATGATAGATTAGATAGATAGATAGATAGATAGATAGATAGATAGATAGACAGACAGACAGACAGACAGATAGATATATATAGATGATAGATAGATAGATAGATAGATAGATAGATAGATAGATAGATAGATAGATAGATAGATAGACAGACAGACAGACAGACAGGCAGGCAGGCAGGCAGGCAGGCAGGCAGGCAGGCAGGCAGGCAGACAGGCAGGCAGGCAGGCAGGCAGACAATTAGATATATATAGATGATAGATAGATAGATAGATAGATAGATAGATAGATAGATAGACAGACAGACAGACAGACAGACAGACAGACAGACAGACAGATATAGATGATAGATAGATAGATAGATAGATAGATAGATAGATAGACAGACAGACAGACAGACAGACAGACATATATATATAGATGATAGATGATAGATAGATAGATAGATAGATAGATAGATAGATAGATAGATAGACAGACAGACAGACAGACAGATATATATAGGTGATAGATAGATAGATAGATAGATAGATAGATAGATAGAGATAGATAGATAGACAGACAGACAGACAGACAGATAGATATATATAGATGATAGATAGATAGATAGATAGATAGATAGACAGACAGACAGACAGACAGACAGACAGACAGATAGATGATAGATAGATAGATAGATAGATAGATAGATAGATAGATATAGATAGACAGACAGACAGACAGATAGATATATAGATGATAGATAGATAGATAGATAGATAGATAGATAGATAGACAGACAGACAGACAGACAGACAGTCAGATAGATATATATAGATGATAGATAGATAGATAGATAGATAGATAGATAGATAGATGATAGATAGATAGCTATTGTCATTTATAGATAGATAGATGATAGACAGACAGACAGACAGACAGACAGATAGATAGATATATATAGATGATAGATAGATAGATAGATAGATAGATAGATAGATAGATAGATAGATAGATAGACAGACAGACAGACAGACAGACAGATAGATAGATATAGATGATAGATAGATAGATAGATAGATAGATAGATAGATAGATAGACAGACAGACATATATATATATAGATGATAGATAGATAGATAGATAGATAGACAGACAGACAGACAGACAGATAGATAGATATAGATGATAGATAGATAGATAGATAGATAGATAGATAGACAGACAGACAGACAGATAGATATATATAGATGATAGATAGATAGATAGACAGACAGACAGACAGATAGATATATATAGATGATAGATAGATAGATAGATAGATAGACAGACAGACAGACAGACAGATATATATATAGATGATAGATAGATAGATAGATAGATAGATAGATAGATAGATAGATGATAGATAGATAGCTATTGTCATTTATAGATAGATAGATGATAGATAGACAGGCAGACAGGCAGACAGATACCCTGTGCCCCCCAAAATAAGACATCCCCTGATAATAAGCCCAATCGGGCTTTTGAGCGCATGGCAATAAGGCCAAGCCCTTATTTCAGGGTTCAAAAAAAATATAAGACAGGGTCTTATTTTCAGGGAAACACGGTAGATATGACAGACAACTAGATAGACAGATATTTTGATTCCAAATCTTAAAGACTGTATCTTCAGCATATTCAATGTAAAATGTAAATTCATGATAATGATAAAGATAAATTTAGGACCTCAAAAATTAAAGACCTAGATATATTTGATCAACAGTGGAGACAAAGAGCACACAGAATCATCTCTCTAGCTTAGCTTTGACATTCTAAATCTCTGTGAGATTTTCTTTCTCATTGGGAGAAGAGAGCAGGACTTTTCCTCACCCATCGGATGCTCTCTTAAGATGCATATTATGTCAGACCTGTCCAGATACATCTTGATTTCACCCAGTAAAGTTTAGCAATTGGAGAGCTTCAACAAAGCACAATAGCCTGGTTGCCCAGTAACAAGGCTTATGGAATATTAAGTGTTGTGTTTTATTTCAGTGCATTTCAGGATTCTGTTTAAAAGGAACGGAAGAAGGAGGTCAGATAGAAAGATGGCATTAAGCCTAGGTTTACAGCCATATCCACTCCAAGAAAGTTGAAGTGCTACTGCTCATTTATGCAATCATTCATTTAAAGCCTCCCAATTTAAAATAGTATAAAAGTTACATATTAAAAAAATTGTTGCTGAAAATAGCAGTTCAATTTTTGAGCATCTCCTATTTCATTTTTGTAATATCTTTCATCTTAATACCAAGCAGGAGCAAATTTTCCAATATTCTGTGCATCATTATGAAGATGTCAAAAATATTGGGTCAATCGTGTCAACTCAATAACTAGCAGCTGTGGAGAAAAAGTCATATTCAATGCGAAGAAACTGATTTTTTTTTAAAAAAAAAAACCAATCTTGATGGGTTAGATTAAATAGACTGAAAACAATGAAGTAAAAATTCACATAAAGGCAAAGATCTTGAAATAATAGTTGATTGCAAATTTTAAGGCAAGTCAGCAATTGCAGTTTTAGACTTCATCGACAGAAATGTAGTTTCCAAATTACAGGGAATAATACAGGGGTGAAATGCTCCCGGTTTGGACCGGATCGCCCGATCCGGTAGGGATGGAGGCGGGTGGTTCAGAGAACCGGTAGCAAAAATCCCTGCCCCCCCCCCCCGCTCCCCATTGCCCAGCTGAGCCGCACAATCATCAGAGGCTTTTTTTTTTAATTTTTAAAAGCATTTTTTTCTACAACCTCTTTGGCCGAAAAAATGCTTTTAAAAGTAAAAAAAAAAAAAGCCTCTGATGATAGCGCGGCTCAGCTGGGATATCAGAGGCTTTTAAAAGCATTTTTTCTACAACCTCTTTGGCCGAAGAGGTTATAGAAAAAATGTTTTTAAAAGGAAAAAAGCTTCTGCCGATCAGGCAAGTCAGCTGGGATCATCAGAGGCTTTAAAAATAAAAAAGCTTCTGCCGATCAGGCAAGTCAGCTGGGATCGTCAGAGGCTTTTAAAAAAGAAAGAAAGCCTCTGCCGATCAGGCAACTCAGCTGGGATTGTCAGAGGCTTTTAAAAGCATTTGTAGAAAAAATGGTTTTAAAAGTAAAAAAAAAAAAGTTGGCCATGCCCACTCAGTCATATTACCCCTCCCCCCACCAAGCCACGCCCACAGAACCGGTAGTAACAAATTTTACATTTCACCACTGGAATAATAGCTCCACTTATTCTGCAATGGGAAAACTCCACCTTGAATTTTGTATTCAGTTCTGACAACCACATAATAAGAAGGTTCAAAATGATCTGTCCCCTTCCCTATACACAAGGAAAATAAATTTTGAAAACTGACCCAATCCACAAGTGAGGGAAAGCATAGATATAGTTGACTGTCATTCACCATCATCTCTTTCCTCCAAATGACTTTTTTTTTTCCTGTAGGTCAATTGTTTCAGACAGGAAACAAGTGTGCAGTTCATGAAGGGTAAAATTTCTTTCAAATCACCACAGTATCTGCTCTTTTCAAAACTGTATTTTGAGGGAGGGAGGATCTTGAAAGGCACAAAATTTGCAATTTTATCTAACATCATTTTCATTTCTAATAGAATTCATCTGTTAAACATTACATGTCATAGAGAACTTGATGCTCCATCAATGATTATAAGCATCAAGTGACAGTTTCAGAACGCATAATGAAGGAAGGAAGGATAATTTCAAAGAAAGAGAAGCCAAGCCAAACTTTCCTTCATTTCTCAGGATTTTTAACCCATTATAGCTATCCAACTTTTTAAAAACAAATGGCCGTCCGACTTTTAAAATCAAACTAAACATATGTAGGTCAAATCTGCCTTAATTTCCCAGGGTGCTCCTTAATGCTTTATGGATGTAACTTTTTGTTATTGTTTTTTGAGGGCCACATTGCCTCTGAAGTAGTCTTTGGAAACCATTGGGTGGGGTAGAGGGTAGATGGAATGGTCTTGTCAAGAGGAACAGTCACTAACAAGGAAATGGTCAGATAAAAGGAGCTTGAGCCCAGACAAAAAAAGGTAATGTGAATAAATGCTTCAGAGAAGGCCCTCCTTAGTTCACCCAAAGATAAAAGGAGGGAGGAAGCCCATTCAGACTTTCAAGCTTCTGTTAATAAGGCTTTACAATAGAAACAATAATATTTAGGATGTTGTAAATGAAATCAAAATTCTGTACTTTCACAAATAGCCTAAAGATCTTCGCCATGCTTTTCTTTTTTTCAAAGAGGGTCTTTTGTATGAAGAAGATATGCTTGATATTTATGATATCTGCAGAGAGCGACATGAACTTTCCTCATTAAAATGTTAAATATTGAATCACTCTTAAATAGTTAATCAGTGAAAGGAACAAAACAAGTTTGCTAAAGATGTTTAATAGATTTGATAATGGATGCAAAAAGAAAAGGGAATAAGGCCCAATAATAATAAAACCTTACTGAGTATTCTCTTGATGCACAGAATTCAAACACCTTTGGTCACCGGGATCAAAGATTTCTCTTCTGGGCTTTCAGACTCGTGCTGGAGCCCATCCTCAGGGAACCTCTCTCTGTGATTTGGGCTGTTCTGTGTGTGGTATTTATATGGTGCCTGTTCTATGGGGCTTTTCGGATGTTGATTAGAGTGTTGATACCTGGCTATTGTCATTGGCTGTTGTTTCCTTGTGTTGCCAAGCCTTTTATGCATACTTTATACAGCAGGGATGTCAAACCAGGGGTGAAATCTAAAATTTTTTGCTACCGGTTCTGTGGGCGTGGTTTAATTAGTGGGCGGGGCTTGGTGGTAAGGTGACTGGGTGGGCGTGGCTAGTCAATGTCACTTCTTTGCCCTTTTTTAACCTAGAAAATACAACACAACACAACTGGCTCACCCACAATGTAAAAGCAGCTGTGCTAGATCCAAAATGGCCCCTGCAACAAGCAGGAACCTCACACAGTCACAAAAAGCCCAAAAACCAACTTTCACACTTTACACACACAAAATTCCACATACAGCTTTGTTAGATTTTGTGTGTTTGTGTAGTTAGAGTGAAACACTACAGAACGACACTAAATCTCAGAAAACTGCACAAATATTATTTTATTTTATTTTATTTTTATATAAAAGCAGCTAAATTTAAAACTTCCTAAACTTTAAATGGCTAGGTTTAAAAAAAGAACAACTAAAAAAAAAACCAATTAACTATTTTTTTAAAGCTCCCAAAGGGGAAAAAAACCTTACCCAATAGAACAGGGGTCTCCAACCTTGGCAACTTTAAGAGTTGTGGACTTCAACTCCCAGAATTCCTCAGCCAGCTTTGCTGGGAGTTGAAGTCCACAAGTCTTAAAGTTGCAGATAGAGCTGCTCACCGATGAGCTTGATTGCAGGCAGGGAGATTCAGTTGTTTGCTGATGCAATGGATTGCAGGTATTACAGCAAGCGAAGCAAGGCAGGCGTGCGAAGGTAAGCAAGCTGGAGGCTGGGGGGAGGGGAGAAAAAAGAATCTTTTTTTCTTTTAAATGGGTCTGACAATCCAAGCTGAGTTGCCTGATTAGCAGGCAACTCAGCTGGAATCGTCAGAGCTTGGATCGTCAGAGCTTGGCTCGTTAGAGCCATTTAAAAGGGAAAAAAAGGCTCTGATGATCGCGCGGCTCAGCTGGGCATGGGGGGTGGGGACAGGGATTTTTGCTACTGGTTCTCCGAACTGCCCACCGCCATCACTACCTACTCGCCCGAGCGGGTCCGAACCGGGAGCATTTCACCCCTGTGTCAAACTCAATTTCATTGAGGCCGCATCAGGGTTGTGTTTGACTTTGGGGGGCCAGGATGGGCATGGGCAGGATGGGTGTGACCAGCTCAACGTCACTTTTGTTGGGGATGTCTATGGTGGTCTGAATGCTCTGCCAGCAAAAATAGGCTCACGAGCTTTATTTTCAGCTGTGACGGCCTCCTACAACCCTCTGCCAGCAAAAACGGAGTTTGGGAGTGCTACCCGTAGCCCTCACAAGCTCCATTTTTGGCTGTGACGGCCTCCTGCAATCCTCTGCCAGTGAAAACAGAGCTCAGGAGGGCTGCACAGTGCCCTCCTGAGCTCCATTTTTGCTGGCAGAGGTACTGCAGGCCAGTCCTTTGCTGTTTCCAGGGCAGCCCCACAGGCCAGATCTAAACACCCTGTGGGCTGGATCCGGCCCCCGGGCCTTGAGTTTGACACCCCTGTTGTAGAGTATTTCACACAAATTAGCATTATTACAGGAACCCTGCACAAATGACTGAAACTCATTCTAACTTTTTTTTTTCTTCGTATTCCTTGGAACAAGCACAAGAAATACCAATCAGTAAAATCAGCATCCACTGAACTACAGAAGGCTTATTATACATGTATAGGCCCACCATCTATGCTAATACAGGCTTTGAATGCAGGCAGGAAGTGTTACATTTTTTAACAACTGCACGTTTCCTCCCATTTAATCACCAAGCACATGTACATTAGGGAGTTTAGCGGGTGATTTTCTCTAGCACCAAACTGTACATTGCTCTTCATTTCTTTCATCAAGTAATTTCAGTCTAGAATTTGTACTGAGTGCCCTCTACTGAAATATAAGATGAAATTGTTAATCATTTACTATGAAAAGAAGGAATCCTTACAAAATGTATTAAAGTAGACATTTTCTTCTAACTGCTATATTTTTATGAATTATTTCAGTGCTTCCCTCTCCTCAAAAATGCAGTTTTTCCTGTAAATCTACATTACAATGTTACACTTGTAAGGAGAAAAGCTTTAGTCTATGCTATAATTAAGACATCTGGAAATCAAAAATAGTGTAATCCAGATACCATAGAAAGGAATCTATTTCAAGGCCAGTGAATTACTGTAGTAAAATTATATTGGGCAAACAAATTTGTGGAGCTTTGGATATCTAGAACATTAGTGGATCATGACCAATAGTGCCACTGCAGTTCTATTAAGATTAGATAGATAGATGAAGTGTGTTTGTATGTGTGTATGTCTCCTTCGGGGGGGCAGGGAAAGGGGGAGGGAGGGAGGGGGAGAGAGATGAATAGATTAATGAATTTGAATAACCTTTTACTGCATTCATATGCTTTCTTTTTTAGACAGGGCTGAAGTGGATAGATCCAGAATTTCTAAATTCATTCATCAATTTCTCCAGAAGGGTATATTGGCAATAAGAGGCCTAAACTACTACAACATATCCTGAAAAATTGATTCAGGGTGCAATAGATTTCTGATCTCTCTTTCTGACAATTTCATTTCTAAGAAAGATAGGAGGAGGAGGAGGAGGAGGAGGAGGAGGAGGAGGAGGAGGAGGAGGAGAAGAAGAAGAAGAAGAAGAAGAAGAAGAAGAAGAAGAAGAAGAAGAAGAAGAAGAAGAAGAAGAAGAAGAAGAAGAAGAAGAAGAAGAAGAAGAAGAAGAAGAAGAAGAAGAAAGTAGGGCAACTACCTGACCAGCAAAAAGCAGATGGTTGATGGATTGAGGGCATCAAACACCTTGGAGTACATCAAGATGGAATTAAATATAAGTGGAAGAAGGAAAGCTGAAGGAAGTCTTTCATGTGAAATTTCAGAAAGGCAGATTTTAAGTGAAAAGTGTACAGCACACTGTGGCTTGAAATCCTAAAGGTAAAACACATCAAAAAGGAGCGCCTGAAATATGGGAAACTGAAAGCATAGATACAAATTGAGTTTCCTGAGATGGAAACTGGGAAAGCTTTAAAAAGCCCATATGGATAAATATCCAGCTTACTGACAAGCTCAGAAGCAAAAAGGAGATGTATAGGAAATAGAAGCATGGATTGATAAGGAGTGTGTTCAAACAGATAGCTTCAGCTTGTGGCGTAAGGAAGGCTAAAGCTCAGAAGGAGATAAGACTCACAAATACAATAGGGAGGGGGAAGTTAAGTAGATCTAAAAGAGTTGGGGGGAATTGTTGGTTTGTTGCATGGTGTTGGAAGAAATATCCAGGTCCAGATCCAAGCCAGGAGAGAGGCGCTGGAAACAAAATGGAGGCTGGAGGCTGATTGGAAAGAAAGTTTAATGATGAAGCAGAACCACCAACCACATGTGATTCTGGGCCCAGCTGACAAAATGGAGTTTAGAGTGGGTGGGTTTTTATATCTTCTGGATTCCTATGGGGGTTATGTAGGGTACTTATCTGGCTCTATAGCCAAAAGAGTAAATGCAAATCCTAGGTTTTTGTCTGAGCTAATTTGGTCAACCTTTTATTTGTTGCTTATCTGAAGTTTCTGCCTGATCCAGTCTTTCTGAATGGATTACCAAATCAGCATTTCTAAAAGTTGGCCTCCTCAGTTTCTGCTTGGGACAGGGAAACTGGGGCTGGTTTCTGCCTCCCTTAAGATTTTTTTACAGTATTTCTCCTTTAGGGGAAATATTTTATCCTGCCTTTTTTTAATATTTCCCAAAATATTTCATTCTTCGGGGTGGGGGGAGGATGCTTCCCACAATTGAAAAGGGGGGAAAGTAATAATAGGCAATTAAAAAAATGTCTTCTCTCAGAAGAGGGAGAGAACTTTTGCTAATGTGTAGTGTTTCCTCTCTCTCAATTTATTACACACAGAGAGACACCTGTAAATACACAAATGCACAGCCATTAAACAAATTCAGACTAATGATAGTGTTTCTCCATGAATCAATCTATTGAAAGGCCTAGGAAAACTGATTTCAAAACTAGAGAACTGGTGAGGTGCCAGAAGACTGAAGAAGACAAAGCTAGTCTTAGTTTCCAAAGGGGGAACAGGACCCAGGAAACTACAGACCAGTAAATTTAGTACTAAATTTACTGAAACAGCTTGTCAAATGGCTTGTCTATAAGCAAGCCAGAAAAAAATGCTTCCATCAGTAGGAACCAGCAGGAGGTTGTCAAAAACAGGTCATATCAGATTATTATGTTACATTAACGTGATTAACTTGGTAGACCAAGAGAATGTTATGAATGTAGATATTGCAGGAAAACTAAAAAGCACTTTTCCCAAATAACACATCTTATTAAAAGGTATAAGCTTCTGTGAGGTATTGTTCATTTCAGCAGTTGCTTGATTCTAATTGGAAGTAGGCTGAGGAGAAAGAAGCAGGGGTGAAATCCAGCAGGTTCTGACAGATTCTGGAGAACCGGTAGCGGAAATTTTGAGTAGTTTGGAGAACCAGCAAATACCACCTCTGGTTGGCCCCAGAGTGGGGTGGGAATGGAGATTTTGCAATACCGTTCCCTTCAGGAGAAGGGAGGGAATGGGAATTTTGCAGTGTCCTTCCCCTGACACACCCACCAAGCCACACCACGCCCACCAAGGCACGCCCACAGAACCGGTAGTAAAAAAATTTGAATTTCACCACTGGAAAGAAGGGATGATATTTTGCTTAAGTGATATAGGTTACATGTGATTCAGATTACAACTACTGTAGTTTAGCAATTAAATGTGGATGATATGATCCTATAATGCTCATTCCAAGGCATTTTTAAAAAATTATTCAATAGTAGGAGTTGGGAAAGTAAAAAAAAATTTTTTCTTATTGGGTCTAATAAAATTCCAAACTTGTAGCTAAATTTTATCAACCAACCATATAACTGAATTTTAATAGAAAATGGTCATTGTATAGGACAGGAACAATTTATCCACCCTATGCATAGTAGTTGTCACAGATTTACTTTTTCTATACTAGACTAACTTTTGGGTCTCTCACCTTACCTGGTGAGGTTTAAGAGCATTCCAAATACTGTGAATTTTTGGAAAGAGACAAGAATAATTGGGAGGCATATGATGATCTTACCTTGCTCAATCTGGATCTAATCACTTGCTGTATGAAGAGCACACACAGAGAGAAATATGCTACGAGAAGGCATGAAATCATGAGGTAACCAATGACCCATCTCACGGCAAACAGGAGTGGGGCCATACAAGGCTGAGAAAGCATTAAGCTGGCTGAGACTTAAATAGTCAAAATCTTTGGAGCTATTATAATTAATTGTTGGGGGCTGAAAACAACAAAACAACATGCTGCTGAATTCTGCAACTTAAGAAACTCTTGTGTGAATATTCTATCCAATGCACAAAGAAAAGGCCACCTTAGTGTTTATTGTAATTATTGCACAGAAAATTAGCCCGGTTTGCCAATACAACCCATAAAGCCTGCATGTTAACAGCTGTTGAAATCATTATTCATGTATTCATGCATAGCACCAAGCTAATCACATTAAACCATAAAACTTTCTCATTTGCACTGCAATCACAAATGGGATGCCTATAAATGCCAGCGCTTGTGTCACATTTCTCTTGCCCCGTCGTGCTGTGCTGGGGAAAAGGCCGCACACAGTGTTGTGTGTTAGAAAAGTGACTCCAGTTCTTCCTATCTGCTGTGAGGAAGGAACAAAATATGATCCGGGGGAAGGGCGAAGTGTATCTTTCCCTAACATCATGTTTCAGTCTGGAATTAAGTGTTCCTGGTGTTTTCCTTCACCCTTTTTGTGCTGCAATTGGGTATTTTATTGATTTGTTTGTACTTATCTCACATTTCTGAGAGAGCTCTGGGCGCCACCATAGATGGAGGTATTTTCTCTTCACAACCACCACTCTCTGAAGTGCATTGGGCTGACAATAATTGGCCCATGTTCACCTTGTGAACTCCACTGTCATGGAGTCGTGAACCCAAAACCAAATTCCAGTCTAACGTTTTAACCACTATGCTAACAGTTTTACAAAGAAGAAAATCTGCTCTGTGTGTGTTTTTTTTTACTAATAGAGTAAACCAGTGTCGATACATTTTGCAGCTTGAAGGAAATTTTATCAAAGTGGCAACATTGGCTTTAAACCAGGGGTGTCAAACTCAAGGCTCGAGGGCCGGATCTGGCCCACGGGGTGCTTAGATCTGGCCTGCAGCCCTCCTGAGCAGCCCTCCTGAGTGGCCCTCCCAAGCTCTGTTTTCACTGGCAGAGGGTTGCAGGAGGCTGTCATAGCCAAAAATGGGGCTCAGGAGCCTGTTTTTGCTGGCAGAGCGCTCGGGCCACCACAGGTGTCCCCTAACACAAGTGACTTCAAGCTGGCCATGCCCATCCTGCCCATCCTGGTCCCCCAAAGTCAAACACAACCCTGATGCGGCCCTCAATGAAATTGAGTTTGACATCCCTGCTCTAAACTAAAGGGTCAATAAATGAGACAAAAATATGAAAGCAGGCAAATTACTTATTTATAAAGAATATTTATTTTAACAGCTTATATTCTGTTTTTCTTATTCTCCAAGCGACCTATAAAAATTAGATAAAACTTTAAGACATTGTACAAAGAACGTAAAAGGCAGGATATGAACAAATAACACAGAGATGTTGTTTAAAGGTCCAGATTCTGGGCAATTTATGTCACAACATAATGGAGGAAAAGTACTATTCAATTAAAGTTCTAAATTCACTGTTTTTAAAGATTAATTGCAAGTAACATGAGAAAAATTACTTCAAAAAATTCCATACTTGTACACATCTCAAAAATGGTTCCGAAAACTTGCTATGGAACAAATGCAACTACAGCACCTCTGTTCTGCTTATTAAAACTGCCTTGTCTTTTTTCCAGTTTTCCATGTGACTCTAATAAAAAGAAAAAGTGGCTACTTTAAGTAATGAACCAGCTCTTTAAAGCAGTGCTATCTTTTTTTCAGGCTCACATGAGAACTTGAAGAAAACCCTCAAAGTTGCTTTCATAACTAGCACATTGTCATTGTACATGATCCATATTACCTCTTCTCTATTATTTTCAAACATGTGCCGCCAAATTCCATATAAAACTTATATAAAATCAATCAATCAATCACCTCTCACAATGAAATCTAAAAGTCTTCGTTACTTACCTTGAAATTCCCTCTTTGTCGTGTAGGAAGTTAGCACCCACCTCTCTCCTAGAAAAATGAAATATTCTAGGAAATATGAAAAGGGCAGAATATTTCCCATAAAAACTCAGCCCCCACCCTTGTTAATGGGCCATTAAGGCCTGGGCCAGTCTATTCTACATAACAAAGATCTAGCTCCTTCTAGCAGAGCCATAATAGGAATTGATCAAAGTCCCTTCATTACATCATCCCCCTGCAAGGCTCAACCAAGCTTGGGACTCAGGACAGCCTACAAAGTTGGCCCTGCATGGCCCCATGGGAGTTTGACAACCAATCAGAATACAAGCTCAAATTCAAAGCCCAACAGAGGGGATAAAATCAAGGCGCTCTCACCATCTCTGCCCTTTTTCTGCTCAGGATCTCAAGCCATGTGATCCTGTTCATCAATAAACCTTCTTTCCAAGCAACTTCCATGAATCCAGTGTCTTTTTCCCCACTTGGAACTGAACCCAGAAGGATAATTCTTCCAATAGCCACACTGGTCAGACTCCAGAAAAAGTCTACTGTGGACCTCTGGGAAATATAATGCTCTAGAAGCACTTCACACACTGAAAAGGGGGTATCAAAATAATAGGAACCATCATTTCCCACCCGCACTGCAGCTGCCACCCAAATGTTTTAACAAAATGTGCTATTAAATAAAGAAGAGATTTTCTTCACCTCTGAGATTTTAAACCATGGAGAACTCAAGTCTTCATTCTCAGACTTGTATTTTCCATTCACACTTTAAGTCCTCTCCACCCCCACCCCCACCCCAACTCTATTTGCCTGAAGGGGAAAAATTGAACTCTGCATGGATGGAAGGAAGTGCATAGGGGAACCATTTAATCTAGAGAAATTGTGAGAAGAGAAATTAACGTTTCCTCTGCTATAATTTCTCTTCCAAAGACTTGGCCCTTCTCGAAGTCATTCTCTGCCCTTGCAAGAATGCATTTGTAAAATCTGGAGAGAATTTCAGTTAATCTACATCGCAAATATCATCTGTCAATATAATTCTGAGTTATAAATGGGTAAGACGACCAGCAGACTCTACGCATGTACTTGTATATTTCAAACTGTCACTAAATGAGAAATTACAGAGTTACCAAAATTCAGTTTTAAAACCAAGAGTGAAATACCCAGTTGTCTGTTTGTACCAAAATGCAGGATGATTGTTGGAAAAAAAAGCTATATCTTCCTGAAACAATATGCAGGGGGCCTGGCTTTGTAATAGTAGAGATAATTAAGAAATAATGTCAGTGGACAGCAGGATTATGGTCTTCCACAGCTCCATAAATTTTGAAGTGGAATTCATTTATTAGGAATAAATGTCAAGTGAATAAATGGATTTAAAAGTTCCGCTTTAGGTTCTTTGTTGTCGTTGTCTTAATACCCAGCATTTTTCATGCATAACTCTACAATGGCAAAACTAAAAGGATTGCTAATCTTTTAACTGGGCTTTTCGAAATGACACAGGAGGTGGTCAGTTTTTAGCATTTTGTACCAAATGTGAACCACCTAATTTCAGCTTGTAATTTAATTTATTTAATTTAATTTATCGCATTTCTATGCCGCCCAATTCCCGAGGGACTCTTGGTGGCTTACAGCAAAAATAATGCGAACAATAATAATAAGTAATTGTTAAACAAGGATTAGGTTAATTGAGTACATAGGTAACCGATCCCAAGTTAAGAGTTAACTGTATAAATTATATATGTATTTATATTTAACATATTTTTTTAAACTTGGTCATTGGCACTAAACTTCATCATAAGGTATGTGTTTGGTGGTCACATTTTCTGTAGGAGAATTATAGACAGATCTGGAAGGCAGAGTTAAGCATGTGATCAGTTCAGAGTCGTTGTGTTCCCACAAGTGCTACAAGTCAACCCTCCTGAATTCTGTTGACACTTATCTGGCATCAATTTAGTGCTGAACTTTAGTTGACCAGATTCTTGGATATAGACTTAAATAAATCTTCTATGAGGCAAACTTACAAATGGCCCAGACACTTTGCGCCTGACATTTTCATACTTTTATGCACCGATGTATCTTGTCATGGTATATATTAATAGCTATCTCATTTCTCAAAGTAGTGGTCCATCTGTCATCATAATAGCATAATAGTCATACATAAAGGGAAACATGAGTGGATAATGAAGTGTCTTTCCCCAGAAAACTTTTATTTATTTATTTTCTTTACCATATTTATGGAAAACAGCTGAGAATATATTTATTTAACATAGCATTCTGGTTACTACAGGGAAGAATGACGTAAAGTACTGTATAAAGTGGACTGTAATGAAATGCCTGCAATCCCGAATAGAGAGAACTCCAGACTGCTAACAGGAAATTGTTAACCTTGATAAAGTAGAAGAAAACAAGATGGCGGCAATAAATAATTCTGAAAGCAAACTATTGCCTTGCCCCTGATTTGATGGAGCAGATTGCTTGTAAGAGAGCATTACAACATCTAGTGATATTTCTTCTTGCCACTTTCTCAGATGATTGCTTGTTCATGCAATACGCTTGAAAAGGGTAATCAAACTGAAAGTCAATCAAGATAATCAACAAGATACAGTGGTTCATATTGGAAAGACAGAAATGTTGTTTATGACTGAGTTACCTTCCTCTATGGCAAAAGGGAGTTAAATTGGGAAGATTGCTGATTCTAGGTTAGATCCTGACTAGTCAGTTTGAGATGGGGACTCCAACTATGGTTAAATAAATTGTGGTTTAGTAGAGATGAATCCAGATATTCATTCAATGTATTATATTTAATATAAGTATATTTTTCCACTTTTTAAGATTTAATATTAAACACCTTTTGATAGTTTGTAAATTGTTGATTGCCTCAGAATGGTCTTCTCCATACTTGTTCTGAAGTTACGAAATCAATAATTGAATGAGGTGTATTAGAATGTGAACTCTCTGAGCCTGAAATTGACTCTATAAATGTTGGCTTAGAGAGTCTGCCTTTTGTAACAATCCACAAAGAACGTTTTTGTTCCATTCTCTGCTTAGCATTGATGATTCTTAGAACTTTGTAATCATCTTTTGATTTTAAAACTATTCTCTGAGTGCATTGTAGAAGGGAGACACACTAGAGCCCTTGATCTTCAGATGCTCAGTATAAAATATTAACTCTGTGCTAGTAACTCTGAACACCTGGTTGGATCTCTCTTGACTGTAGAATCCCTGAGCGGAAACACCTAAATAAATGAAGTTACATAGATGCAAACAGCTTTTCCCAATTGTCTATGTATCTAGAGGGCTTTAGGTTGGAGAGAGATAATATAGGCTGACATTCACATTTGCTGCTCAGTGCACAGTGAGATGGAGATCTCAGTTTTGTTATTTATTTAATGTGGACTTGCCCTGTCCATCAAAAGAGCTCTCAGGCCTGTAAATCCTCAATGGTACAAACACTTTCACACATGAAAAATAGTTTGAAAGTAACTATTTTTCATCATTATGCTTTATTCATGGCATTGACTGTATTTTAGTTCTCTAGTTGTCTTTGCCCTCAAGAATTTTTCCTCCGGAAATGAGGCCAGGTGTGACATAAACATATTTTAACAGATTTATCCAGAATTTTATTGTATGCCCATTATCATTGGGTAAAGTTGTTTTTCTTTTTTTCTTTTATTAATATTTTTATTGCTTTTTTACAAATAAACAAATCATACTCACATCTTATGCATAACTGCAACCATTTACATACCATAACATTCCAATTCAAATACACCAGTGGTGAAATGTAAAATTTGTTAATACCGGTTCTGTGGGCGTGGCTTGGGGGGGTAATGTGACTGGGTGGGCATGGCCAACTTTTTTTTTTTTACTTTTAAAACCATTTTTTCTACAACCTCTTGAGTCGAAGAGGTTATAAAAAAAAATGCTTTTAAAAGCCTCTGACGATCCCAGCTGAGCCGTGCGATCATCAGAGGCTTTTTTTTTTTACTTTTAAAAGCATTTTTTCTGTGGAAGAGGTTATAGAAAAAATGCTTTTAAAAATAAAAAAAAGCCTCTGATGATTTCGCAGTTCAGCTGGGCATGGGGGGGGTGCCTCCATCGCTACCAGATCGGGCGATCCGGTCCGAACCGGGAGCATTTCACCCCTGAAATACACACTATTCATTTTTACTATACATTTTAATTCTACTTCTATTTTGTCTATTTCTTTCCCTTTTTTCTGTTCTCAATCCAGTTGTACCACTTCTCCCATGTTGCGTAGTATTCCGAATCTATTTGTCCTTTCAGTTCAATTGTTAATTTGTCCATTTCAGCACAATCAAATATTTTTTTTAAATACTAAACCTTCGGAAGGTATGTTTGTATTTCTCCAACATTGCGTGAAAGCTATCCTTGCTGCAGTTATTATATGTAAAATGATATATATTATTTTTTTATCGTATTTCCTTTTAACTATCCCTAGGAAATATAGTTTCGGGGTGTATTCTAACTGATGTTCTGAATATACTGCACACAGAATTGGAAGGAAGCCAACGGATTAGAATAAAAACTTAGTGCCAGACAAGATGGTTTACACACAAAGTGCCTCATGGCAGACTTGAATAAGAATCCAAAAGCATGCTGCAAATCAGCTCGTATAATCCCCTTGCTAAAATATGAGATAATTATTTCAGCTCCTTGTTGAAAAATGAAGGGCAAGACAACATGGTGAAAAATATGGAGTAAAAAAATTCTATTTATCCTGGCCTGGATATGCCTAAAGCGGTAAAAGAATTAATGCAGACCAGTAGTGGGTTTCACTTACCTTCGCTACCGATTCGGAACTGTGAGCACACATGCATGTGCGCATGCTTCACTCACGCGGGGCACTTCTGCGCATGAGCAGAGCGTCCGTGATGACATCTGGGCGGGTTGGCAGAACCTCCCGCCACCGCTACCACTTCACCTGAACCTGTGATGGGGCGAGTTTGACATCCATATCCTAGAGCAGTTTCTCAACCTTGGCAGTTTGAAGATGTGTGGACTTCAACTCCCAGAATCCCCTAGATGAATTCTGGAGATTGAAGCCCACCCATCTTCAAACTGCCAAGATTGAAAAATATTGCCTTAGAGATATGGATATGGGTATATAGATAGAATTTAGGGTAATAATGGTAATTAAATATTGAGTTGTGTTATTTGGAAATTAAGATTTACGGTGATATAATAGAAAGGTAAATGTTTAGATTAAGATATTACAATTGTGGGAAAAAAAATCTGTTTTGGCTTTTACTTTAAAAGATGCAATGGTGGAGATTTGGGAAAGAGCTTGACAAAGAGGGGTAAGCGATTGTACCTATTCATGATCAGATCAATGTTCCGTTCTTAAATGAGGTATTTTATGTTTATGTTTTAAAAAATAATAAAAATTTCTTTCAAAAAAAAAATATTGCCTTAGAGAAAGTAAGTTTATGCACTGTTACCTAGTAGCATTAATCCCTCATGCCTTTGTCAGCTAACTTGGGTCCAGAAGAACCTCAGAAAACGGACAGAGAAAAAAGGGTGTCTTCCAGTGGTGGGATTCAAATTTTTTTACTACTGGGTGTGGCTTGGTGGGCGTGGCATGGCTTGGTGGGTGTAGCTTAGTAGGCATGGCAGGGGAAGGATACTGTAAAATCCCCATTCCCTCCCCACTCCAGGGAAAGGTTAATACAAAATCCCCATTTCTTCCCAATCAGCTGGGACTCGGGAGGCAGAGAATAGATGGGGGCAGGGCCAATTAGAGGTGGTATTTACTGGTTCTTCAAACTACTCAAAACTTCCGCTACTGGTTCTCCAGAACTCATCACAACCTGCTGAAACCCACCTCTGGTGTCTTCTTTTTAAGGAAACAGTAAACACAGATTTTGGTAGCCTACTGTCCTCTCCTGTCATCTGTAACTGGAGAATCAACAAGCTCATCAGGGAACTTTTGGCAGGGTGTAGAACTCACTTTTTAACAAATTGATAACACCCCACATCCACATACACCAAAGAAGCTGAAATCCTGAAAAGATGGGACTAGTCAGAGATTCCTTCAAGATGAGGAACTACAGCTCTCTAATATTGGAAAACTACAGCTCCTGGCAACCCATGTTAGCATTTACCAATGGTAAAATGTGTTAAGTAGTATAATTAAGGAACAACTGAAGATGTACTGTACCATAGGTAACAGTAACCTAAGTAAACCAATTATGAATCTGACCCAATACAATGTAGCACTATATATTCTTTTCTAATCTAATCTAATCTAATCCATCCCATGACATTTATTTATTACAAAGCAAGTTCTGCAACTTGCCAAAGGCTCCATGATCACTTGATTTTCCAGCCACAGAAGGAGGCACCCAAATCTTTATTTGCTGGTTCCATTAGTTTGCAGTATATATTCTAAGTCTCAGCCATCTTGAAATTAAAACTGGTTGTATCACCCAACATTGAAAGTCATGTTGACAGTCTCCAGAGCACCTTAAAACATTGCAACCTAATGATATATTTTTTTAATATCACTGTAATATTTAATATTTTTAATATCACTGTAGGGGAATACAACTGTACTGTAAATGCAACTCAACTGTTTTTCCTTGAGGAAGACATTTTGCTTCTCATTCAAGAAGCTTCATCAGTTCTGACAGGATGTGAGGAGGCAAAACTGATAAAGCTTCTTGGATGAGAATCAAAATGTCTTCCTCAAGGAAAAAAAACAGTCCACTTGCCTTTTGAAAAAGCACCTTTGAGACAACCATGACCTAGATGATTGAGAATCTCCACAGATACAATTGTATTTATTTTCATTTAACAGTACTTTTCATACTGTTCATATCATTTGGGGGGGACAGAATGAGAACCTCCAATCACTTTTGGTCCATAACTCAAAAATATTGCTTGTCTTTACATAAAATATTTTTAATAGTAGGACTCAGACAACCTTGTGAAATGATCTGCATAGATTATTTATTTATTTATTTATTTATTTATTTATTTATTTATTTATTTATTTATTTATTTATTTATTTAAGTTTATATGCCGCCCTCTCTCCAGAAAGGACTCAGGGCGGCTCACAGCAATAAAAACAGACAAAATCAATATTAAGTGTTAAAAACCATTAAAACTCCCCTTAAAAACCCCTTCAGTCCAATCCGGCCTGGCGAAATAACCATGTCTTAAGGTCACAGCGGAAAGAGCGCAGGACTCCAGGGGGAGTTGATTCCATAAGGTAGGTGCGCCCACAGAGAAAGCCCGTTCCCTAGGAGTCGCCAGACAACACTGCCTGGCTGACGGCACTCCAAGGAGGCCCTCCCTGTGGGAACACACCGGGCGATGGGGAGCTGTCGCTGGCCGCAGATGGTCCATCAGGTACCATCAGGCCATGTAGGGCTTTATAGGTGATAACCAGCACCTTGAATCTCTGCTCAGATTGCTCAGATGTTGCAAACAGTGGTCAGCTAGGCACATTTTCCTTACCAGGCCCTGCCTTCTCCACACGGTAATTTTTAGTGTCACTGAATGCAGAACCTCAGAACGTCTTCTTGTGTTCTCTGGTATTTTTGGAATGTTTCCATTCCAGTAGTTTCAAATCCTCTCTTCAGCAGGGATGCAAATTACTAGTAAGTAAAAGAAATTGACAGATGATCTCGGTGGTATACCATTATGCGTAAGAATCCCCTTAGAGATATTTGTCATGATTCACTTGATAAATTGCTGTTTTATGTCGTGTTAAACACAGGGATGGTCCATGAAATTAAAAAGTGAGGACACAGTTCAAGTCTGTTCAAAACCATCCAAGTTCACACATCATACTAAGCTGCAAGGCTTCTTTTCTCCAAGCTGAAGTTCCCACATTTCTCCTATTTGTCCTCATGGCAGGGGTGGACTTCAAAAATTTTAGCAAGGGGTTCTTTGCCCGGTTGCTGGGTGGGCATGGCCATGGTGGGTGTGGCCTAGTAGGCCTCCTGCACCATGGCAGGGAGGGGGAGTTGCCCTCCCCGGGCTCCAGAGGCTTTCCTCAAGCCTCTGGGAGGGCGAAAATGGCCTCCCCAGGCTCCAGAGGCCCTCCCGATCTTCTGGTAGGCCTGTTTTTCGCCCTCCCCGACCCTCCACGCGTGCCCTGCACTTACCTACAGCCAAAACAGGCCTCATGGGGACTCCTTGGAAGGGAGGGGAGGGGAGGGGTGGGCGTGGCCAGCCAGGAGTGGGATTTGGGGGTTCTCTGAACTGCACAGAATCTTAGCTAGAGGTTCTCCCGAATCTCTGAGAACCCCCAGCAGCCCACCCTGCCTCATGGGGTATGTCTTCCAGGATCTCTTTGGGCAAAAAGGCAAGATATCAATAAAAAAAATTAATAATCTATAATCCAGCCACTTGCAATGCACTGAGTGCATGATAGTTTAACAGTTATGCAATATATGTTAATCAGGGCTTAGTATTTCACTCTGTATTGCAGGGGGTGAGAGTAATAAACCCTTTTTCTAATAATCACAATGTAATGAAGTAGATACTTATATATTCCCTAAAGCAAAACCACCAGCTTTATCAAAATAAAACGACAAAGCAATAACTAACAAAGACGTTCTAAACAGAAGTCTGAACCTAATTGCAGCCATGTATTTTTACAAATCTTATGAAACCTTAGGGCTAAGGAAAGTTAATTTAGAATATCCTACAAAATGTATGACCTAGTTTGGTGCAATGATTAAGCTACCAGGATAGAAACTGGGAAAATGTGAGTCCTGTTCCAGCCTTTGATAGGAAGCCAGCTGGGTGACTTGGGCCAGTTCTTGTCCTTAGCCCTAGAAAGGAAGCAATGGGAAACCACTTGTAAAATCTTTCCAAGAAAACTGTGGAGAATTGCCCAGGTAGTTGCTAAGTCTCAAAAATGATTCAAAGGCATATGTATGTTCATAGTTAATCATTGCCTGCCATACCTTATATGAGGCCATAATGTATAATTTCTTAGGTTTCGCCTGGCTTTCCATCTCCTAGATTTTCCTCAGATGGGTGAACTTCAATGTCAAGAATTCTCAACAATTGTGACCATGGAACTCTGAACACTGAAGCCCATCCATCTGAATGACACCCGGGTTGGGGAAGTCAAGTATCCATGGTGCCTTTCAAATCATGATTTCATGGTAATATTACCCCAGGCAACTGAGACTTGTTCAAAAAATAATAATGAAACCATGAGTTAAAATTCATTAATTCAGAGGACAGGGTGGGCCTAACCATGTTTGAAACATGATTTAAAGTGATTTGCTAACTAAACCACTGAATGTAGTTGGAGCTCATTCAGTGAAGCTGTTGGTACAAGGAAGACAAAGAAGATACACCTTCTTAAAAGGTAAAGGTTCCCCTCGCACATATGTGCAAGTCATTCCTGACTCTAGGGAGTGGTGCTCATCTCCGTTTCAAAGCTGAAGAGCCAGCGCTGTCCAAAGATGTCTCCGTGGTCATGTCACCGGCATGACTAAACACCAAAGGCACACAGAACGCTGTTACCTTCCCACCAAAGAAGTCCTTATTTTTCTACTTACATTTTTTACGTGCTTTCGAACTGCTAGATTGGCAGAAACTGGGACAAGTAACGGGAGCTCACCCCGTTATGCAGCACTAGGATTCGAACCGCTGAACTGCCAACCTTTCAATCGACAAGCTCAGCGTCTTAGCTACTGAGCCACCGCGTCCCTTACACCTTCTTATAACTGATTCACAGCACAACTTGGAAAGCCTACATTCATAGCAAATATGAAATTTAATATAAGAAGTAGGAGCAAACAATAAGGCAGAGAAGTATTACATCCATGTCCTGTTCATAGGTATCTGACTAGGATACCTATGCTGTATTTTGCTGTATTTTACTGTCTCCTAGACCTTGGTCCACACATCACATTCAGCTGTGATTTTCTTAACCATGTTGTTCAATAAGCCAAAGGGGCAGAATTCATACTTAAACCACCCAAAGTTCATACCTGTGATTATGAAAATGCATATTTTTTTCCCTTGGAGATATTTAAAATTTTACACATTTAGCCAAGCTGTCACAAACGCAATCTGGGGGCTTTGCTCTGAGAGTACTCTTATAATTTCACACAGTTGTATCAGTTCAATCAGTTCATAAGAAAAATCAGCTTGCGAATTATCCATGATGTGAATTATCCACGTTCATCTAGTCTTCTATAACAAGGTCTCTGAAGTACGTGAATTTCAGTTCCTATCATCCCATCTAGGACAGCTTTTTTTGTTTTTTTAAAGGACTGTCTTTTAAGAACAACAGCTATATATAAGTGTTTTTATCCATCCTGAATGTCCTTATAAAGTCCCACCAAGTCAAGGTTAGGTTGCATGATGCCCTTCAGAGACTTTGGACTAAAGTACAGTTAATTACAAGAGACTCTGGAGATTATATTCCAAGATATTTAATGGCATTTCAGATCGTTTAGTTTTGTGGTTTATATCTTTATTCAACAGTTTCAGTATTATGGCAGCGGAAAGGAAGGGAACCAGTGAGATATCTATGTATATACAGTATCTATATCTATCTGGAGAGAGAGAGAGAGGGAGAGGGAGGGAGGGAGGACTGGAAGGAGGGAGAAGGAGGGAGGGAGAGAGAGAGGGAGGGAGGGAGGACTGGAAGGAGGGAGAAGGAGGGAGGGAGAGAGAGAGGGGGACAGAGGAACAGAGGGAGAGGGAGGGAGGGAAGGGGAGAGACAGAGAGAGAAATGGAGATGATACAGATGATATAGATATAGATATAAAAGCTGACTAGCACCAATGATGTTACCCAGTTTGGATAAGAAAACAAGGAAACTCAGAGAGCACCAAGCTCCCCCCCCCCCAAAGTGGGCCTGAGTTACAAATATTCTCCTTTATTTAAAAAAAAAGGTTTTCAATCAGCTCTGATTAAATCTCAGTCAAATTTATTATTTTCTTTATTTATTGGTTTGATTTATATGCTGCCCATCTCTGGAGACTCAGGGCAATAACCTTCATACTTTTGTATATACCTGCTTAGTAGGGCTTTCAGGCCCCCCTAAGCGGTGTTCTTTTTTATACAAAGTCAGCTTATTGCCCCCACAATCCGGGTCCTCGGAAGGATGGAAGGCTGAGTCAACCTTGAGCCTGGTCAGATTTGAACTTGCAGTAATTGCAGGCAGCTGGTGCTACTTAACAGCACTTTAGTCTGCTGCGCCACCAGAGATATCTTAGTCCAACTGAGTAGCTGAATCTCCACCCATAGATTTAGCTGCATCATTTAACCGGTCCCCAAACCGTTGACTCTCTTTCAAAATGGAAATGTGTAATAAATACAACAAGGGGAAGAATGACAGTGTTGTCAAACCATGGACTTTAGCCTTCATTGGGCATTAGAGACAGCAAAGGAAGAAAAAAAACATCTGTTGAATATGTTCCTTGGCTGCAGCTCCTCCTGAAGCAACTTTCACTTTCCCAACCTTGCATCCCAGGGGATCCGGGTCTCCAAATCCCACCATATCCATTTTAGCTCTGAAAAACGCCCCGTTGGGGAGATTGTGGGGTTTCTCTCTCTCCCTCCCTCTCTCTCTCTCCTTCTCTCTCTCCCCCTCTCTTCTCTCTCACTCTCCTTCTCTCTCTCTCCCTTCCTTCTCTCTCTCTCCTTCTCTCTCTCTCCCTCCCTTCTCTCTCTCTCTTTCTTCTCTCTCTCTCCCTCTCTCTCTCTCTCTTTCTTCTCTCTCTCTCCCCTTCTCTCTCTCTCTCTCTTTCCCTCTCTCTCCTTCTCTCTCTCTCTTTCTTCTCTCTCTCTCCCCTTCTCTCTCTCTCTCTTTCCCTCTCTCTCCTTCTCTCTCTCTCTTTCTTCTCTCTCTCTCCCCTTCTCTCTCTCTCTCTTTCCCTCTCTCTCCTTCTCTCTCTCCCCTCTCTCTCTCCCTTCTCTCTCTCTCTCCCTTCTCTCTCTCTCTCCTTCTCTCTCTCTCCCTCCCTTCTCTCTCTCTCTTTCTTCTCTCTCTCTCCCCTTCTCTCTCTCCTTCTCTCTCTCTCCTTCTCTCTCTGTCTCCCCTTCTGTCTCTCTCTCTCTCTCCTTCTCTCTGTTTCTGTTTTCCACCCACGCAGACACTGATATAAGGTGCTGCCTTTCTGCCAGCCCCTCGCAATTCCCCACTGCCCGTGTTCCACCACGGCGCCACGAGTTGCATCTCAAGCTTTTTTTTCCAGAAGCCGGGTCGTCTCGAGAGGCTAAGGTGGACCACCCGCTCGCCTCTACCGCGATGGGGTTCATGATCTCCACCCTCCACCATTCCCCACCCCACCCCCCACCACCACCCCGGCATTGCATGGCTCCTCCTCCCTCCCCGGGTCTCCATCTCCCCCAAGCGCGAGCGGATCCCGTTCGACGGGCTTCCCAGGACCGGGCGCCGCGCTCATCACCTGTACTCCTCCCAAGCAGCCGCGCTCTGCTGCCATTGGACCAACTGCCTACCGATGCCCTCGAGCAACAAAAGGCGTTGCTAAGTGCCGTGAGATATTTATTTTTTTTTGGTCCCCCGTGGCTTTTTTTCCACCCGAGTTAGGCGTCCTTGTTCTTCGGAGGGGAATCTCGACTCACTTTGCAACGTGCGGATCGGACTGTTCTTTCCTCCGCTGCTGTTGCTGCTGCTGCTAAGCACATCTCTCTGCTCCTCTCTGTCCCTCCTCCTCCTCTTCCTCCTCCTCCTCCTCCTCCCGCTCCTTTCGCACTGATGACTTGAAAGCTGGAACTCTCCGGGTTTCACGGGGTGGGGAGGTGAGAGATGCCTCTTTCCAGTCCTACCGCGGGCGACCATCCAAGAGCAGGAAGGTGGAGGGGAAGCCGTCCTATGCCCGTCGGGAGAAGCATGGCTCAGGTCGAGAGGAGGAAAGAGAAGGCTTAAAAAGAAAAGAAAAAAGAAAAGAAAAAGAGAGGGAGAGTGGAAGAGCGCTGAAGAAGATGAGTTTCCCCAAGGAAGACGGGGTGAGCGGCTTGTGCCACAAAGCTCTGCAGATCATCTCCGAGCTGTGCTTGGGTGGCCAAGTGGAACTGGAGAAATGTTCGGGCATTTTTCCTCTGGAGACCTCCAACCAAGGTATAAGGCGCACAGGTAGAGTAGCAGCTCCCTCGCTCGTCCCGGCTTCTTCTTCTCTTCCTCCTTCGCGTCTCCTCTCGTCCGCCTTCTGGGCGAGCGCTGCGCGGTTTGCTGACAAAAGGCAGGAGGACTCGCAGAGAGGCGTTGGGGGCGAGAGAGAAAGAGAGAGAGAGAGAGAGCCAGGTTTCCTCAACTAATGGCATCGGGGTTGTGTAGGCGTTGGGAAAAAAAGTTGAAGTTTTCCCCCTCTTTCCTGCCTTCTTCTTCTCCCTGGAGAGGAAAAAGGCAAAGGGCGAAGCGCCTCCAACGTTTGGGCTCGCGGAAGGATTTGGATCACGGGCAGGGACCAGGAAATCCCGGATTCAGCCCGAAGCGTGGCGAGAGGTCTTCACTTCCCAAGTCACTCGAGAGTCGGGGGAAAGATGCGATCGACTCGGAATGGAATGGAATGGAATGGAATGGAATAGAATAGAATAGAATAGAATAGAATAGAATAGAATAGAATAGAATAGAATAGAATAGAATAGAATAGAATAGAATAGAATAGAAGAGTTGGAAGGGACCTTAGAGGTCTTCTACTCCAATCCGTTGCTTAGGCAGGAAACCCTACACCACTTCTCTAACGATGGCGGGGAGAAACAAGGGGGAAAGACTTGGTGAAGTTTGGGGGCTGCGGACGTTAAGCTCCGGGTTTTTTTTATCCTCGACTAGTTAGTCCTTTTCTAGTGTCTTTGGCTGTCTTGGAAGCACGCTTTATCTGCCCAGAAAGACTGTTTAGGGTTGCTTTGGGCCAATTCTAAGAATAAACCTTGGCTTGTCTTTCTCCGCGGTGGCAACAATCGCTCATCCGCCAGACAACAAGCCTTGGGCAAGGTAGCCACATAGGTTAAGCCTGCGTCTTCTACCTTGCATTTTCTTTATCCCCGGCTCTGCCTTTCGCTAACCAGCTCTGAAAGGAATTACTGTTACCGGGTTGTGTGTTTACAGACCGACACATTTTTTGTGGTAATCTTTCTCCCCTTGGTTTCCAATAATTGAGGATCAAAGGGCTTTATGCTTTTATTGCAAAAGAGTAGAGACTGCTTTTAAATGAAACTTCTGCTGTCACATTTGTTGTTGTTGTTGTTGTTGTTGTTGTTGTTGTTGTTGTTGTTGTTGAAAGGAACATTATTGTTCCTATTATTGATAGGAACATCCCAGATAGGTTAGAGAGACTTGAATATATAGGAATGGGAATGTTCCTATGCATTTAGTCTCCCTGCCCCTTTGTTCCTCTGAGCAGGGCTGCCCAAAGTTAGGTGCAAGGCAACAGGTGTCAGGAACCAGCAGGAATGCTTCAGATGTGTTATCCCCCCTGTGGGATAGGGAGAGAGAGACAGACAGACAGACAGAGATTGAGAGAAAGAGACCATTGGTCTGTGGAGATAGGATTTGTGTGTCCTTGCCCTTCTCTCCAAAGAGGGAGGGGTATTTCCTTTTGTTTTCCATTGCATCTCATAAGGTCAGAATAATAGCATTGATTAATCAGGCAGCCATCTATCTTGTCCAGTATTTTGCTTCCAGCAGTGGCCAGCCAGATGCCTCCCCAATCTAGAGCAGGGAGGGCATAGATCAGAGGCAGGACACATGCTTTGCACGTAGAATATTCCAGTTCCGGTAGCTTGCTTTTTTAAAAAAAAAAGCTAGGAAAGGGTCTGTCTCTGTTTGTTGCTAACTGGAATACATACAAGTGAGCTATAGGTAGTTTTGGGGTAGGAAGGGAGCATATGAGCTAAATCTGGAGCTAGATAAGACAGAGATGTTATAGTTAAAGAGTCAACTGCTCTAGGTGGGTTTCCAATTGTAGATAAATGTCTATGGAGATACTCAGTCATCCAGGTCATGGTTGTCCCAAAGATGCTTGTTTTCAAGAGGCAACTGGACTTTCTTTGTTTTTCTTTGAAGATGTTTCACTTCTCATCCAAGAAGTTTCTTCAGCTCTTCAGAGTTGAAGACATTTCGCTTCTCATCCAAGAAGCGAAATGTCTTCAAAGAAAAAACTGAAAGTCTAGTTGCCTCTTGAAAAAAAAAACCTTTGGGACAGTTGTAGATAAGTTTGTATTTCCTCTGAAAGTTACCATATGCCTTATAGACTTCTTAGGAACTTTATTCATGCATTATCAGGGATCAAAATTGTGTCCAAGAGTACTGCTTACATGTATATGAAACTGAGTGGAACTCTCTTCAGATTTGCTATTCAGTGTGGCAACAGCCAAACTGCTGAACATGCCTACAGAAGATGTAACGTTCCCCAGATTAGAGATTTCACTTTATAACTCTTCCCAGTTTCAGATAGTCACACATTCCAGTGAATACTCATAAAAGGCTCTGGTGGTCTCCTATCTGAATAAACTGGGGAAGCTCAGAGCACTTTGGTCAGGTTAAACTCTACCAATGATGCAGACTTGCCTTAAATTTCTTTCGCTATTTCTATTTTCTAGAGCAGTGCTTCTCAACTTTGGAAATTCTAATATGTGTGGACTTCAATTCCCAGAAGTGCTGCCTGGGGATTTTTGGAAATTGAAGCCCACACATCTTAGAGTTACCAAGGTTGAGAAGTACACTGCTTTAGAAAAATCAAGACTTTTTTCACAGCACGATTTTTGGAAGTGGTTTGCTATTGTCTTCTTCCTAGGGTTCTCACAGAGTCTCCCAGCTTGCCTAAAACAACACTAAAACTCACCATCTCTCAGTTTCTAGCATGATGCCTTAAAATTCTACAGCAAACAGGCTCTCAATAAAAGAAGACTAGAAAACTGAAAATCCATTTTGTTGAGCTGCCATGAATGAAGTGCAAAGAGCAACTGGCTAAGGTCTAGCACAGTGTTTGGCAACTCTAAAATGTTTGGACTTCAATTCTCAGAATTCCCTAGCCAGCATCAAAGTTCACACTTGTTAGAGTTGCTAAAGTTGAGAAATACTGGCCTAGGATAATGTGAGCTATTGTTGCTGCTATATTGGTTGCCAGTTTGTTTAAAATTTGGATTTGCTCTTTAAAAACTGTTAAAGTTCAGTTCTAACATTTATTTATCTACTCTCAATAAATCAGGTCTTTGTTATGTGTCTGTTGATTGAAAAACAGTCAGTTTTGTGGATATGGGGGAAAAGGCTGTTTTGATGATGACTTTATGACTCTATCATTCAGTTGGGTGCTATTCAATCCACGGTTTTATGTAGAAGTAATATATTTGAACATGGGTGGTAATTCACTGATGGATTCTTCGGGGAAAAAGTCTGTTAAAACTATCCCATCCTTAATGATATAATAACCACTTCCAAAATTCATATTATAACCCAAGTTCTGTCAGACTTCACTAACCATTAGTTAATTCTTAATTCATTATAACTCATTAGACAAGGATCTTCCAGAGGTCTGGAAAGCACTATGAAGTGGTATGTAAGTCTAAGTGCTAATGCTATTGCTATCTGATGAATCCAATTTCTTTTTTAAAAAAAATAGACCACAATCCTCCAGACGTTCATTTTATCTTTGGTAATATCCTCAAGAATGTTCAAACTGAAAAAATATCAATAACAGGCCAGTATGAATGAATCAGTCTTAACTGGAATTTGAAGATTCAAAGAATTTGTAATTCCAACATCTTCAAGATTTTAAAAGTTTCATTCCTAGGCTATAATAGGGAAGCATCAAAACATGCATATGCTCAATTTTGCATGAAGGTGAAAAACAGCAGAAATGAGAGCTCCCTTAGAAATTATGAACCTGGGTTTGGTTTAGGTGAATAGTTTTAACAGCTTCACCACAATGCTTTTTAAAACATCCATTCCTGCTCATTCTTTTAATGCAGAGATAGCAGAAATGCAAGAAAAGAAAAAAAAAAGAAGTAGAGAGCAATCTGCAAATTGTCCAAAGATAAGTTATCCAAAGTTGTACTAAACCAATACAAAAGAAAAAAAAAAGTCAGTTTGGTCTAGTGATTAAAGAACAGGCTAGAAATCAGGAGACTTGAGTTCAAGTCCCACCTTAGCCATGAAAGCCAGCTCAGTGACTTTGGACCAGACACGCTCAACCCATTCTACTTCACAGGGTTGTTGTTGTGGGGAAAATAGGAGGAAGGAGGAGTGTAGTGTTTGTTTGCCACCTTGAGTTATTTATAAAAATAATAAAGGTGTTATTGGATGTTTTAAATTTGTCTCGGCCAAATTGTTTAATTCGGTTTTATTCTGTTTTTAAATTTTGTATTTATGTGTTTTATTCTGTGGCTGTTCACCACCCTGAGTCCTTCGGGAGTAGGGCGGTATACAAATCCAATAAATGAAATGAAAATGAAATATAAATAAGCAAATAAATAAATAAAGTGTCCAGACTCATTTTAAAAAGAAACACTTTAAAATACTTTTCTGATTGCTTTTCTAAGATATTGTTCTTGGCATGGCACTGAAATATTTTTATATTGCCACGATGTAAAAGAGATGTGGAGACTCTAGAAAGAGTGCAGAGAAGAGCAACAAAGATGATTAGGGGACTGGAGGCTCAAACATATAAAGAACAGTTGCTGGAATTGGGTATGTCTAGGTTAATTAAAAGAAGAACTAGGGGTGACATGATAGCAGAGTTCCGATATCTCAGGGGTTGCCACAAAGAAGAGGGAGTCAGGCTATTCTCCACAGCATCTGAAGGCAGGACAAGAAGCAATGGATGAAAACTAAACAAGGAGAGAAGCAACCTAGAACTAAGTTTAAATTTCCTGACAGTGGGTACAATTAATCAGTGGTACAACTTGCCTCCAGAAGTTGTGAATGCTCCAACACTGGAAGTTTTTAAGAAGAGATTGGACAACCATTTGTCTGAAATGGTATAGGGTTTCCTGCCTGAGGAGGAGGTTGGACTAGAAGACCTCCAAGGTTCCTTCCAACTCTTTTATTCTGTTCTATTATTCTCAATTGTCCTTAAAAGGCAGCTTTCTTTGCTGCCTCTCATCACTAGGTTTTCTGGTCCAAAAGATTGGAATATTAGTCAACTAGCTTGCCTTCCTTTCCTCAGAGATCGAGTTAACCTGACAAAAGTGTGTATTTGTAACATTTGATGTATTTTGGACAAAAGTAAGAATGACCACTCACTTTCCCTATGGGATAGTATAATAACTTTGTTGCATGTGATCACTGGAAAATGACCGGAATATAATATAATTTATCAGAAAATTTCTTCCTAAAAGGACTTCATCCCCAGGTATGAGATTTTACAATAACCTGTGTTAATTAATTAGCAGAGGCATCAGTGGGGCTTGTGGTTGACAGCTAAGAAACCAAATGAAGCCTAAAGCAGTACTGGACACTCCCAAAAGCTCTGTCTACAGAGATTCTCAATCATCCAGGTCATGGTTGTCCCAAAGGTGCTTTTCAAAAGGCAAATGGACTTTCTTGGGGTTTTTTTTCTTTGAAAACTTTTATTTATTTATTTATTTATTTATTGGTTTGATTTATATGCCGCCCTTCTCCGGAGACTCAGAGTGGCTTACAATGCGTTAAGCAACAGCCTTCATAATTTTGTATATACCTGCTTAGTAGGGCTTTCGGTCCCCCCCAAGCGGTGTTCTTTTTTATACAAAGTCAGCTTATTGCCCCCACAAACTGGGTCCTCATTTTACCTACCTTGAAAGGATGGAAGGCTGAGTCAACCTTGAGCCTGGTGAGATTTGAACTTGCAGTAATGGCAGGCAGCTGGTGCTAGTTAACAGCACTTAATCTGCTGCGCCCCCAAGGCTCTTTGGACACTTCTCATCTAAGAAGCTTCTTCAGAATACTTGTTGGTGCCTATCACACCCTCAGCTTTCCCCTCAGGGTTCTCCATACATGAAAGTAAAGTTGTGCGGTATTGTATCTGTCACCTTCCCAGAAGGACTCCAGAACCCTCACACAGCTTCAAAAGCTACAGAGCAGTTTGAAACCACATGATTCAATTTGCAGGTTCCTGCCTTCATTTACAAGTCTGCTATTCTGTTTCAGTCAGGTAGCTAGATCGAACTTCAGTTGCTTGTACAAAAGTCTAATTTGATCCAGGTAGAAACAATTTTTACTTGAAGTATCCAGCTGCTGAACTACTGATCTTGACAACAACTTCCTGTCCAGCTTCTGACAGCATAGCTTTGGGGGCTGACATTGTACGAAGTCAGAAATAAATGTTACTTTCCATCCCCCCCTGCCCCCGATGATTATTCCCACCTTGCTTCTGTAAAAGCTTATCATTATTACCACAAGATAACCTACAAGTAGATCATCTTTCAGCATTTAGGACAAAATTTTCTGTCACATTTGAGGTAACATTTGAGACACACTTATGATTGTCACTGTGGACTTAAACATATTAATTGCTCCACACAAATTAGGGGCTATTTTGACATGAATGGGAATGTTTTCCAGTACTTTAAGTATTAGAGTCCTCCCCATCAGCCCTGAAATTCTGATAAGTGATTAGGAAAATGGACATTGACCAAAATCATCTAGCTGTAATCCAAACTGTATTCACGAAGCTTCAAGAGAAATAATGTACAATCCTTCATGACAGTGCCTTGGAAAAGCCTAACAAAACTTAATTCAAAACTTATTGTTTTAGCAGTTACAATGGTAAATTGGGAATAAGTACCATATTTTTCGGAGTATAAGAAGCACCTTTTTTCCCCCTAAAAGGGGGTGAAAATTTAGGTGCGTCTTATACACTGAATGTAGCCCCACCCACCAACTGGCCCCCACCCTTTGGCCTCTGCCTCACAGCAGTTACCTCCTTGCAAGTAAACAGCAAGAAAAAACAGCTTTCAGCTTCAGCACAGCCTAATTAGCACAAGTTGATTGGATCGGCCTCCGGACTCTCAGCCGATTTGCTCTCAGCTGTTTTTCGCAGGGCTCTGCTGCTTGCTGCAAAGAGGTAAATTGCTGGAGCAGATTTTTTTCCTTGTTCTAATCATGCTATGCTGAAAATGAAAGTAAAGAAGGCTGTTTGCTGTTTGCTGCAACGAGGCAAAATTGCTCGTTTTCTTTTTCTTCTTTTCCTCACCAAAAAAGGTAGGTGCGTCTTATACTCTGGTGCATCTTATACAGTGGTGGGTTTCAAATTTTTTTTACTACTGGTTCTGTGGGCGTGGTTTGGTGGGCATGGCATGGCTTGGTGGGCGTGGCTTGATGGGCGTGGCAGGGGAAGGATACTGTAAAATCTCCATTCCCACCCCATTCCAAGGGAAGGTTACTGCAAAATCCCCATTTCCTCCCGATCAGCTGGGATTTGGGAGGCAGAGAATAGATGGGGGTGGGGCCAGTCAGAATTTTTACTACCAGTTCTCCGAACTATTCAAAATTTCTGCTACCAGTTCTTCAGAACTGGTCAGAACCTGCTGAAACCCACTCTGGTCTTATATTCTGAAAAATACGGTAAACAAGAGATTTAAATTGGCTTTCCACTATGGCGTTCACTGGTGACATCGGGACATCAAGCTATCTACCTCTCAAAGTTTTATTCCTCGGGATAAAATGAAAAAAAAGGGGGGGGGAAGCTTCCTGTCTAACTGCATTGAGCTCCCAAAGAAAAGATGAAATATAAGCACAGTTACACAAGAAGCATTCAACTAAAAGCAATCCAGATTGTAGGCGATCTCTGCCATTTCTAAAGATTAATATTTATTTAGTATGTTCCTTTTTCCTGGGAAAAGGATGGAAGCTGATGTGTTTAATATTTGCAATCACTAGCTGTCCATGTGTCAGTAAAGTTACAGATTGAAGAGTACCATTTAAGTTGTAAAGACACAAAAATAGTCCAAAAGTACTATGTGATCAAAATACAAGTATTTTGATAGGTTCGGCGCAATATTTCTACTCACCATCCTTTCCCATTAATATATTGTAGTTGCTAAGAAACCAAAGTATGTTCCAGATAGTCCTGTTTCAAAATCATGTATCTCTTCTTTAAATTCATTATATTTGGGGTGGAATCATAGCTCAGCTTTGATGCAAACATACCTTGTTCTGTTCCTGGCATCTCCAATTGTTTGCTTGTCTTGAAGGACTGTTGGGCTCAAACTCTGGAGATTAATTGCAAGCCAAAATATACTTTATTACTTTTTCTGGCCCCATATGTGATCTGGCACAATGGCTTTCCCCCCCAGACTCTCCATGATCTTCCATGAGATTGCAAAAAAAAAAAAAAAAAATTCACAAAACCTCCCACAAATTCTGAGATTTTTAACATTGTTTCATTATCATGCAGGAGACAGACGCCACTTGGCGATATGAAGCATTGCTAATTGTTTACACAGTTAATCCTGGAATAGATAGATAACATTTATGATCTGATGCAAACAAAAGGCAGCTTTATTTTGTTATTATGTCACTTTAATTAAAATGCCACTTCTGCTTTATTATACCTTTCAGAGTTAGAGGGGAAAATGTTTGTGAAGTCCTTTGATCATTCTAAAACAATACATCAACATTTATTTGTTTTTATTCTTATCCTCAACATCCCCAAACAATGGAATAGGATATATGTACATAAAAGGAAGTTAAAGCAATTCTCCTCCCCCAAATAATTACCTTGTAGTTATAGTTATAGTGTAGCCTAAAGTCCATGCAGGTGGATTGTTGGGAAAACTGCTTCAAAGCATTCCTTGACACACACAATCCCAGCATCTTATTTCTCAAAGACTCAGCACAACCAAAGGCCTCTCCGTGCATCTGAGTACACCTGCCCATTCAGAAGGCACTTCCACCAGGATTACTTCCTAAATGAAAATCTTCTGCCAATATCAGCATACAGCTATTCACACATTTAGGTTTAGGTTTATTAAATTTGTATACCGCCCTTCTCCCGAAGGACTCAGGGCGGTGAACAGCCAAGATTAAAATACATGCAATATAAAAATTAAAATAAATTAAAACTGAATTAAATCAAATTGGCTTCCCAAAATTTAAAACCCTTTACCCATAAAATAACCCATTAAAATTTTAAGCCAGCCCGGCTTGCTGAAATAGGAAGGTCTTCAAAGCTCGACGGAAAGTACGGAGGTCCAGGATCAGTCACATTCCTGGGGGTAGCTTGTTCCAGAGGGCGGGTGCCCCCACAGAGAAGGCTCTCCCCCTGGGGGTCATCAGTTGACATTGCTTGGCCGACGGCACCCTGAGGAGACCCTCTCTGTGGGAGCGGATTGGCCGGTGGGAGGTTATTGCTGGCAGAAGGTGGTCTCGTAAATACCCAGGCCCTAAGCCATGGAGCGCTTTAAAGATGAGAACCAATACCTTGAATTTATGCCCACATATAAAAATGGGTCACACGTCCATGTTAGTTAGAGGAGAAAACCTCTCCAGAGATTGTTTAAATGAGAGTCATCAATCCTAACTGACAAGGTAGGGAAACTGGGCAATATATGGAATCACTGGTTGTGTTTTAGATAATTTTCTGTCTAGCTTCCTTATTTATTTAATAAATAAATAATAATAATAAATAATAACTTTATTGTCATTGTATGTGTATACACAGTATAGCCATACAATGAAATTCACTTAACACCCAAAGACCAGGTCCAAGACACATAACAATCCCCAAACACACCCCCACCCACCACAAATTCCCCACCCCAAACCACCCAAACATCCACACAACAGACCAAGGAATGCTGTCCAACAGCTCACTGATGGTGGCCCTTTAGTTCATTGTTGAGTGCAATTATAGCTCTGGGATAAAACTATTCAGAAGACGTGTGGTCCGAGTTTTAATTGTTCTGTATGTTCTGCCAGAAGGCAACAGTCCAAAAAGATTGTAAGCAGGATGGGAAGAGTCTTTGAGAATGTTATGCAACTTCCTCAAACAGTGAGATTCAAAGATGTCATCCAGGGCTGGTAGCTGGAGCCCGATGATATTCTGGGCAGTTTCAATGATTCTCTGTAGAGCATTTTTGTCCGCTACAGAGCTGCTCCCATACCATGCAAGAATGCCATATGTCAGGACACTCTCAATGGTGCTGTGATAGTAGGACAGAAGTAGATGCTGAGATAGATTTGGGGGAGGAATTGTCTTAAAGTAATCTCTCTTGTTCTCATATAGCAAGGTTCTGTGTCAATCAGCAAGCTATGGAACAGATTTGTAAAAAAAGAAGAAGAATGTTTTCATGAATGGGAAGACCTTTCGATCTACAAGATGATTCTGATTCAGTTTCTTTATATAGTTATAATTTCTCCTGCATTCATTAGGATCTGTTGATGCTTAGGCTTCATGACCTTAGAAGCTTTATAACTATCAAGATGAGAAAAGCCTAATTGTAGTTTCAGGACAAGAGAGATATAAATGTACTCTAACCATTAAGGATGGCTTCTGACTAAACTCTATAATTACTCCAATTCAGTAAGCATTAATCAGGCACAGTGAGAACATACATTGCCCTTTAAGTATTTTGGATGTATAAACCCTAACCACTAGAAGTTTGTAGAGATTCTCAGTCATCCAGGTCATGGTTGTCTCAAAGGTGCTTTTTCAGAAGGCAACTGGATTTTCTTGTTTTTTCTTTTGAAGACATTTCGCTTCTCATCCAAGAAGCTTCTTCAGGTCTGACAGGATGGTGGGGAATGGAAGGATTTATATTCCTTGTAGACAGATGGTCATTTGCATCCTTTAGAGAGTGGTTGAAGCACTTGGAGGTTTATCTGTGTTCTCAGGGTCACCCAAATAGTGCTCCTGGTTCCTGTAGTCTGCAATTTTTTTCCCTCTGGAAATCCATTCTTAATCCCACACCATTCAAAGGGTGTTTATCCCAAATTGTATAGCTAAAAGTCTGTAGAGATTCTCAGTCAATATAAACCCTTCCATTCCCCAGTATCTTGTCAGAGCTGAAGAAGCTTCTTGGATGAGAAGTGAAACGTCTTCAAAAGTAAAAACAAGAAAGTTCAGTTGCCTCCTGAAAAAGCACCTTTGGGCCTAACCACTAGACCAAACTAGTATTATTTGGATGGTGCTGGCTATTTATTCTCTTTGCAACACTGAATGCCTCCATCGCTTTTCTAAATCCTATAGGAATCCTAGAAAGAATGACAATACCCTCTGTATACAGAGTTAGTTAAGGCTCGCTATCCAAAACCACCAGATAGCATTTCAAACTTTGATAAACATCACCTAAAATAGTTTTATTGACAAGCAACCTAAAAGAAAGTAAGTAAATGTTTTCACCATTACTGGTTTGTTGATTGGATAATCGATTCTTCTGCTCTCTTATAAAGGAGACCAGAAGAAGGCATTATTCCACGGCGTGTTAGCATAACTATTATCAGAGCTCATCAAGTTTTGACAGCAGATGTCCACGTGGGAAAGCAGTGCTCCTTCCCACCAAAGTTGAGTAAATAATATTCCCCCCTTAACTTTCCCCTCCCCCTTTTTCTTTTGTTTCCATTACTTTTTACTAGGCTTTGGCTTACTTTTATTGTCCTCTGCTGAGCATGAAACATGATTTACTTGTTGTTAGAAAACAGTTTGTGCCATTATTGCATCATCATTCACTTTGGTATCATGTGGAGGGATGAACTGTGGTTTCCTGTTGTGTGCCAGATGCTCGGTACTCCTGACCGTTGTGCTCAGCTAGAAGGAAATGACCTGTGAAGCGAGGATACCTTTTCCCCCTATAAAGCAGCGCATGATTTATGGCCATCATTTCTTGGGTTAAGCTCTTCATATAACTGTAAAAGAAGCAAGAAAGCAACTGAAGCATCTGGGACAGGTTTTATCACCACTCTACTCTTGGAAAGCCTCGTCTATTGATTCTATACATTGTCAACACATTACTTAAAAACAAGACTCCAGGGTCGCTTCCATATTGGAATTTTGGAGTCATATAATATGTGTGGGCATAGGCATAATTTTGTATTTATGTATTTATTTATTTATTTATTTTGTCATATTTATGTAGTGTACATTGGAAGGGGTGACCCTTTGAGAGCTGCATGCAACGGAATTTCATTTTAATGTATGCCGATTACTGTACATTCAAAGTGACAATAAAGTTATCAGCCACGGTGGCGCAGTGGTTAGAATGCAGTACTGCAGGCTACTTCTGCTACCTGCCGGCTGCCTGCAATTTGGCAGTTCAAATCTCACCAGGCTCTTCTATCCTTCCGAGGTCACTAAAATGAGGACCAAGATTGTTGGGGGAAATATGCTGACTCTGTAAACTGCTTAGAGCGGGATGTAAAGGACTGGGAAGCGGTATATAAGTCTAAGTGCTAGTGCTATTGCTAGTGCTATTGCTAGTGCTATTGCTATTGCTATTGCTATTGCTATTGCTATTCTATCTATCCATCTATCCATCTATCCATCCATCCACCCACCCACCCACCCACCCACCTGTCATCCATCTATCTATCTATCTATCTATCTATCTATCTATCTATCTATCTATCTTAGTGCTTCATTCACTCATATTTTAGAGATGTCCTTATGCCACTGACACTTACAGGCATGCCTCAACTTACAGGTAGTCCTTAACTTACAACAGTCACTTAGCAACCATTCAGCATTTTAAAAAAAGATTAACAGAGTTGTAAGGAACCTTGGAGGTCTTCTTCTCTAACCCCTTGCTCAGGCAGGATATCCTATACCTTTTCAGACAAATGGTTGTCCAATCAACAAACCTACCTTAGAGTGAATTATGACTTGGGTTTAAAGTTTCAATGCTCCCCCCTCCCATAGTCATGTGACTAAACTTCAGGTGCTTGATAACACAGCCCAATCTCTGTTTACATCATGGCACAGTCACATGACCATTTTAGGACATTTTATGATAGTTTTGCTAAAACCTGCTGCTTCCAGTTTTGGACAAAGCTCTGGTTTGTTTAACAACCGCAGTGCTTGCTTTATGACCACAGCATTTGCTTATTATCTTCTGTAAAAAAGGTTGTAAAATCAAGTCAGTCATGTGATCAACCAGTTTTACGACTATCATGACTTATGACTATGATGGGCAGGCACCATTACAGTCATAATTCGAGGACTACCTATACTTATAATTCATTACAGCAGGGGTGAAATCCAGCAGGTTCTAACAGGTTCTGGAGAACCGGTAGTGGAAATTTTGAGTAGTTCAGAGAACTGGCAAATACCATCTCTGGCTGGCCCCAGAATGGGATGGGAATGGAGATTTTGCAATATCCTTCCCCCAGGAGGAGAGGGAATGGAGATTTTGCAGTACTCTTCCCCTGGAGTGGGGTGGGAATGGAGATTTTGCAATATCCTTCCCCTGCCACACCCACCAAGCCACGCCCACAGAACTGGTAGTGAAATTTTTTGGATTTCATCCCTGCATTATAGGTAATCCTCAATTTATGACCACAATTGAGCCCAAAATTTATGGGGCTAAGAGAGAAATTTGTTAAGTGAGTTTTGCCCCATTTTGCAACTTTTCTTGCCATGTTTGTTAACTGAATCACTGCAGTTGTTAAATTAGTAACACAGTTGTTAAGTGAATCAGGTTTCCCCATTGGCTTTGCTTATGGGAAGGTTGCAAAAGGGGATCACATGACCCCAGGACACGGCAACTGTCGTAAATATGAGTCACTTGTCAAGCATCTGAATGTAAATCATGTGACCATGGGGATACTGCAATAGTCATAAGTGTGAAAAATGGTCATAAGTCACATTTTTCCGTTCCGTTTAACTTCAAACCATCGCTAAGTGAACTGTTATAAGTCAAGGACCAACTGCATTAGTTCTGGATGATCATTAGATGGCAGCAAAGAGGAATTTAAAATTGTGATACTTTGTGGTTATCTAATGGGGGATTTTTCAATCCAACTATGGTAACTCTACATTCCATCGTTTTTCTTATTGAAGAAAATCTTTGAGTTTTTGGATAGAATGGAAGAACTGCACAAACTTCATTGGTATGATAGCATCGCTCTTCTTTATTTTAAGAGGTTATATTTATTTTATTTTATTTTATTTTTGAATTTGTATACCGCCCTTCTCCCTGAGGACTCAGGGCGGTGAACAGCCAAATAAAAACATCAAATACAAATATTAAAATACAGTTAAAAATATATATATAAATTTGGCCCCATTAGTTAAAACAATAAACCAAACAATTAAAAACACTTAAAAAGAATTAGGCCAGCCCGGCTTGTTGGAAAAGGAAGGTTTTAAGGGCACGGCGGAAGGCACTGAGGTCATGGATTCTCCTTATCTCAGGGGGCAACTGATTCCAGAGGGTGGGAGCCCCCACAGAGAAAGCCCTCCCCCTGGGGGTCACCAGCCTGCATTGTTTGGCTGATGGCACCCCGAGGAGGCCCTCTCTGTGGGAGCGCACGGGTCGATGGGAGGTCGTCGGTGGCAGCAGGCGGTCTCGGAGATAGCTAGATAGCTAGATATGCAGGCAACGATGCATTGGACAGATAAACATGTTATGTCTCTGCAATCATTCTTTAGAATTCTCACTATTGAAACCTTTTCATCGTCTTGTAATTCTACTTTTTCAAAAGCCAAAAATTGCTTTTCTCACTGAAATACTGGTCTGAGCACCAGAATTTTAGCAACATTTCCACTGTAATTAAAAAAAACAACCCCTCAACTCTTACTTTCAAGGCAAAATGGGCAATCACAAAGATCATTGTGTTTATTTATTTGTTTCAGAATTGTATACTGCAAGTTGAAAATAATGCTCAGCCTCTTACAGCAGTAAAAATAGAAGAATAACATTGTCATATCGTAAAACTATCATTAAGCACTAAAAATGAGATAAACATGCCATTAAATAATACCAACCACCAACTCCATCCTCGATAATAGTGTTGCAAGCAGACCACTAGTACCCGAAGGCCTAAAAATGGGTTTTTATCAACTTTCTGAATGACAGCAGGGAGGAACCAAGGGAAGTTACCAAAGCACTCGGTTTTCAGACCTCCCCATAATTTGAGAAATAGTAGGGAAGGAATTCTAAATCATCCTCCTTTAAGATGAAGGATCAAAACTACAGGTAGTATGTCCCGTTCAGAAGAGGGTCCTGAAATCTCTGGCCCTCAAGCCACTTTTCTCCTCTAACTTTCCACCAGCTAAAATGAAAGACATCTTAGAATGGGTGGAAGCTTGATGAAGAGAGATCCAACAGAAGAGGAAGGAGAAATTTTCTGACAGTGACAATAATTAATCAATGGAACATCTTGTCTCCTGGAGTTATGGGTGCTCCATCACTGAAGGTTTTCAAAAATAGACTGGACAACCATTTGACAAGAATGGTATAAAACAGGGGTGTCAAACTCAAGGCCTGGGGGTCAGATACAGTCCACAGGGTGCTTAGATCTGGACCTTGGGGCCGCCCTGAAAAAAAGCAAAGGACTGGCCCATGATGCCTCTCCCAGTGAAAACAGGAGGCCGTTGCAGCCGAAAACAGAGCTCACGAGCCCGTTTTCACTAGCAGAGCAATCAGACCACCACAGGTGCCTCCAACACAAGTGACGTTGATCTGGCCATGCCCCCCCTGCCCCCCCCCAAGGTCAAACACAACCCTGATTCGGCCCTCAATGAAATTGAGTTTGACATCCCTAGTATAAAGTCTTCTGCTTTGAGCAGGGAATTGTAGAAGACCTTTGAGGTCCTTCCAGCTCTATGATTCTATGTTCTTAGTTTTGTTTTTATAGTTTTTAATATTTTTCAACGGTTATTATATACAGGGAGTTCTCATCTTACAGCCATTCATTTAATGACTGTTCAAAGTTACAACGGCACTGAAAAAAGTGACTTGTGACCATTCTCCACACTTACAATCATTGAAGCATCCTCATGGTCCCATGATCAAAATTTGGATGTTTGGCAACTGGTTCATATTTATGACGGTTGCAAATATCCCGGGATCATGTGGTCACCTTTTGCAACTTTCTGAGTCAACGGGGAAGCCAGATTCACTTAACAACCATGTTACTATCTTAACAACTGCAGTGATTCACTTAACAACTGTGTCAAGAAAGGTCACAAAATGGGGCAAAACTCATACAACTGTCTCGCTTCACAGAAATGTTGGGGTCAGTTGTGGTCGTAAATTGAGGATTACCTGTAATGGTTTTAGATAATGGCTATTTTATATTTCTACTGCTTTATTGAATTGTTGTACGCTGCCCAGAGTCACTTTCTGTGAGATGGATGGCCATATAAATTTGATGAATAAGATAAATAAATACACAAAATACATAAACAGTACTTTGGAATAAAGAATAATGGCTTTTCGACAGTTTTTATGTTGCCTTTTTTGCTAAAACAGTGAGAGGGGTGAATTTAAAAGAATCTTAGAATAAACAAAGAAGCATAAAAACCTCCCATGGAAATATAAAAGTATATCAAAATATTAAAAACTGAGTTATGAGTTTCAAGTCCGATATCTTAAGGCGTTTTTTGTTTTTTTTAAAAAGGGCAGAAAGTTTTGGATCAGATCATTTTTTTAAGGTCTGGAAGACTGGGGACAGTTCACCCCCATATTTTCTTCTTGCACTTCAAAGTTGGTGTAATATTAGGTTATATGTTTGAGCAGCACATCATCAGGATCTTGTTGCTTTTCATCACAAAGGTGAAAACAGTTGTCATGTTGCGATGAAAGTGCCAATGTGTTTAGGCATAATATGTGTGATCTGATTCTTCTTCTTCTTCCTAGCATATTCCCGAAAGTGCAGGGCCTGCTTTTCGGATCATTGAATGCCACTTTGCATGGTCAGCTGCGTCTTCAGGGCGCAGGCCCACAGCTTGCATATCTTTGTTGACGGTATCTTGCCATCTCTGTTTTAGATGCCCGCGAAGTCGCCGGCCATTGACTTCTAGTTGGTTGGCTGTCTTGGTAACAGTGGAAGGTGCTGCTCTCAGGACATGTCCATTCCAGCGGAGCCGGCCTTCTCTCATCTTCTCTGTAATTGGCGCCACACCAAAATGTTGTCGAATGGTGTCATTTGTGATGTGGTCAAGAAGGGAGATGTGTGTAATGTGATGCATGTAGGAAAAAAAGGAAGGGCTTGCGTTGCAACACCATGGCTTCCATCAGCTAGATCAGGGGTCCCCAACGACCCACTACCGCGACCCACTACCAGGCCATGGCCTATTCCCAAGCGGACCACGTGAGAGGCGGGCTCACATGCACACAGACACACGCAGCTCAACTTGCAGCCGATTAAATCAGCACTCAGATTGCCTTATAACGTGACTAATCTACTAATTGACCCAATTACATTTTGAATTAATCTACCAATTCAAATAAATTAAAGCCACTCGAATGCCTTTCCTCCCTTGTTTGCAGACATCTCTGTCAGCCTGCTCGCGGTTGTCGTCAGCTTCTGTGGGCTCGCCTTGCTGTTAGTCTCGCTCTTCGTCTTCTGGAAGTTGTGCTGGCCATGGTGGCGAAGCAAACCCACCGCTTCAGATACAACAAGCATCCCTCAGAGCACCACTCCCGTTCCCCCTGAGTTTTTGGAAACCAACGAGAAAAAGGAAAGCCTTAAAGAAAACGGGAAGCCCCCAACAAACATCCTGGAAGCAGCGATGAAAATCAGCCACACTTCCCCGGACATTCCAGCAGAAGTCCAAAATGCTTTAAAAGAACATCTCATCAAACACGCACGAATGCAAAGGCAGATTACAGAGCCTACATCTTCGTCCAGGTAAGAGAAAGCTAAACAAACTTTTATAGGAACCTCACACAAAATAGACCGCCTAATTAAGGATCAAAAACAAATGAATGGTGCAGTGTGATTCATAAACAAAAGCTGGACAGCAGTGGTTCTCGACCTGTGGTCCTGGGGAATTGTGATGTTGTCACAGGGGGTCCACGAAGACTTGAAGAAATATTATGATTTAAGTGTTGAGTTAAGTCGTAGTGGTTTGTGGTTATGATCCATTGACACAAAAGGTATTTGAAGGAGGTTGGTGGCAAAGAATAGAATAGAATAGAATAGAATAGAATAGAATAGAATAGAATAGAATAGAATAGAATAGAATAGAATAGAATAGAAAACAGAGTTGGAAGGGACCTTGTAGGTCATCTAATCCAACCTTCCACTCAAGCAGGAGACCCTACACTATTTCTGACAGATGGCACTCCAGTCTCTTGTTGAAAGCTTCCAGTAATGAAGCTCCAACAACTTCCCAAGGCAAACTGTTCCATTGATTGATTGCTTTCACTGTCAGAAAATTTCTCCTTATTTCTAGGTTGAATCTCTCCTTGATCAGTTTCCATCCATTATTCCTTGTCTGGCCTTCAGGTGCTTTGGAAAATAGCTTGACCCCTTCCTCTCTGTGGCAGCCCCTCAAATATTGCAACATTGCTATCATGTCTTCCCTGGTCCTTCTCTTCACTAGACCAGCCATGCCCAGTTCCTGCCACAGTTCTTCATATGTTTTAGCCTCCAGTCCCCTAATCATCTTGGTTGCTCTTCTCTGCACTCTTTCTAGAGTCTCAACATCTTTTTTATGGTGTGGTCACCAAGGTTGAGAACCACTGCTGTACAGTAATAAATTCAACAGTATAAAGTTAAGTATTGGTTTCAATTGATGATATTCAAGTCAACTTTAATATATGTTATGTACATCGTTCTATGATAGCTTTAAATTACATTTAAATCCAGGGTTAAATGCACTATACTGTGGGTCTCCATATAGAGTATATTTTGATTATCTGAGGGACCGTCTCTTGCCGGTCACATCTATCCGATCCATCAGAGCAGGGAGGCAAGGAATGTTGCAGGTCCCATCTCCTAGGGAGATACACCTGGTGGGATCCAGAAGAAGGACCTTCTCCATGGTGGCTCCCTCCCTCTGGAACATCATTCCCCCAGAGATTAGAACAGCCCCCACTCTAATACTCTAGGATGAAGGCTATTGCTGAGCACATTGTAAGCCGCCCTGAGTCTTCGGAGAAGAGCGGCATATAAATCAAATTTAAAAAAAAAAAAAAAACTCTTCCAGAAGGCACCGAAGACCTGGTTCTGCCAGAGGGCCTGGGAAACGCAGATTGGGATGGAGCCCATTAAATGGCTTGTGTGAGGTGCTGTCGCCGGGGCAGGGAGTGGAGGGGGGATTTTATTATATTAATTTATTATATGACACTTCTTTTATTAGTTTTATTGTTCTTATATGTGATTTTATATTCTGTAAGCAGCCCTGAGTTGCCATGTGTGAATAGGCGGCAATATAAATCTCCTAAAATAAAATAAATAAATGAAGGGAAGAAATTTAGCAGCAAGAAAAGCTGCTTAAAAGGACTGATCTAGACCTACAATCCAATCTGTATCTAGTTTTTATTCTCAGACTCAAACATAAATGAGTATTTACATAGCAAGTGATAAATCACAACAGTGTACCTAACATCTGACCATAAGGTAAATGAGACTTCTATATTTTCCTGCTAAGTGATTAGAAAATATTATGGCACTAATATTTGATCTAACAGCTTAAAGAGACTACAAAAACAATGAAAAGTTGGTCACTTTAAGGTAGAACAATGCACAGGGCTGGCATAAAAGTTATACTCCATGAAATGGAACCCTTTCTGTACCAGGAGCATTCCAGTATGGATGCAAAATAACTATTTCTGCCATTTGTTTGACTGATTAATTTTTTTTTAAAAAAATAATCTAAGGTTCATTTAATTAAAATTAAATTAAAGACACTGATTCTAAATGACTTTAGAAGGCAACTCAGCACAACCAAGGACAATTAAAGTAGGAACAGGTCGCAGAATAGATGAAAACCCATCAGAATACAGTATCTCAAAAGCAACCTACAAGACCCTTTTTATGATACAGGAATATGAATAGCACAGGTAGTCCTCAACTTACAACCAAAACTGAGTCCAAAATTTCCATTGATAAGAAAGACAGTTGTCAAGTGAGTTTTGCCCCATTTTACGACCTTTCTTGCCATAGTTGTTACATGAATCACGGTGTTCTGACCTAGGCTTCCTGAGTCATTAAAACACAAGAGTAGTCCCAAAAACCTCTTTTATTGCAACAGCTGTGAATTCTGTTCATTCACAGATGAGTCCCAATTAGTTGTAAAGAGTCCTTCGGGATAAGGCTGATAATCACCCACCTTTATCATCCTTGACACACTGCCAAAGACCTAATTGGCAAAGCCACACAGAGTCCAGAATCAAACAGAGCTTCAGCCTTTAAGCTGAACAGAATGAACAAACGTTGCTTCCTGCAAAGGCCCACATGCCTTTGCTCCTCTTTTAAGTCTTATGGGATGGGCCAATCATCTCCCAGCCCTACTCCCGAGTCGTCCCTTTTGTTTTAACTGCTCTTGCCTTCTGGCAGCTCTGTGCATGCGTGCACTGGGAAGAAGATCCCCCTGTTCCTCTGCCTCACTGAGGTCCGACTCTGGAGGCTCCGGAGGCAGCACGTACCTCCCAGATGGCCCTTTCTCTGCCTCCGACTCAGAGCCCTTGTCCAAGCCTTCCCCAGACTCCAGGACTGGTACTTGTTAAGTTAGTAACACTTTTGTTTCATGAATCTGCTTCTCTATTGACTTGGCATGTCAAAAGGTCTCAAAAGAGGATCACATGATCCCAGGACACTACAACCATCATCGATACATGCCAGTTGCCAAGTATCTGAATTTTGATCACGTGACCACGAGGATGCTGCAATGGTCATAAGTATGAAATATGGTCATAAGTCACAGTGCTGTTGTAACTTTGGACAGACACTAAATGAATAGTTGTAAGTTGAGAAGTAACTGTATATGAACAGAAAACACGAGGGCTGGGATGAATATGGATGTGTGTCTCTTGATTATAATAGCTGAGGCACACAATAATTTAAAGTAGGAAATAACACAAAGCAACTTCAAAATGTAAAGGTAAAGGTTCCTCTCGCACATATGTGCTAGTTGTTCCTGACTCTAGGGAGCGGTGCTCATCCGTTTCAAAGCCAAAGAGCCAGCACTGTCCGAAGACATCTCCATGGTCATGTGGCTGGCATGACTAAATGCCAAAGGTGCACAGAATGCTGATACCTTCCCACCAAAGGTAGTCCCTATTTTTCTACTTGCATTTTTTACGTGCTTTCGAACTGCTATGTTGGCAGAAGCTGGGACAAGTAACAGAAGCTCACTCCGTTACGCAGCACTAGGGATTCAAACCGCTGAACTGCTGACCTTTCGATCAACAAGCTCAGCATCTTATGCTATTAAATATTTTTTTAATTAGAAAAAAAAGCAATTTATTCTTTACCATTAATAGTTCACATCCTTCCTTATCCAACAATCAGAATTCTACCAGGACATAACTGAGAACAATATGCTAGTGCTTAGCACTTACAGTAGCTGTCACATCAACCGAGAAATGATTTAAGAAGATGGTGATTAGACACATCTAATTTTAATGCACTAAGAAACATTAAGGACTAAATGCATTTGAAGTAATTGAAAGAATACTTCCTTGAATAGAAAATTTTGGACAAAAAAATAGAAAAATTTTGTTTTGCAAATTATGGCCAGTGTTGCATGTATGCAGTTTTGATTGACTGATTCATTATTTGCCATCAAGCCATTTTTGACACCTAGCAACCACAGCTAAAAAGCTATCCTTAATCTGTTCTTTCAACTCTTCCAACAGTATACTTGGTACCCCTGTAACTGAGTTCATCCATCTTGCTTCTGGTCATTCTCTTCTCTTTCCTTCTATCTTTCCCAGCATTAGAGCCTTTTCCAGAGATCTGGGTCTTCACATAACAAGTTTGAAAAAGTAGGATAATTTCAGCTAGGTAATTTGTACCTCAAGTAAGATTTGTTCAATGATCCATCAATTTGTTTTCTTAGCTGTCCTTGGTATTCACAGGAGTCTTCTCTGACTCCCAAGTTCAAAGGTGTCAATATTCTTCCTATCCTACTTCTTTAAAGACCAACTTTTCCTCCCAGAGACTCTTTTAATGACCCTGTAATCCCTTGCATTAGGGTGGAGTCGGGGCAACTGAATGGAGCTGAGCATTTACTGGCTGGATGCCCTTCCTGTCACCAATGCAGAATTCACAGTATTCTCATTGTTCCCAGAGAAAGAAATATCTGCCTCTATCTAGGATCGAACTCACAGCCTCCTGATTGTGAAGCAAGAGCTCCAACTCTAGGTCACCACACCACTCAACTTTTCCTCCCAAAGTGTGCCACGTGGAATTTAATTTTAGTTTCATTTTTCTCATTTGATTTTTAGTAGAGGGTTTGAAGATCTTTTGCATTTTCAGCTATCAAAGTAGTGTTATCAACATAATATGTGTTATTGATGTTTCAGTCTGTTTTGCTAAATTGTGGCCATACCATGACTTCCTGACCTGTATATAAGTTTCTCATGAGAACAATGGGATCCCCCTTTTTCTTATCATTTTCCCTTGCTTGACAAGACTGACAAAATCAGAGACTTTTCTATAATCGATGAAGCTCATTCTGGCTTCTTTTTGGTATTCTTTGGCTTTCTCAACTATCCCGTGTGCATCAGCAATAATGTATAATGTTCTTTTTCTAAAGCTAGCTTGAATACCTGCCATCTCTTTTTCCTTGTAGGGCTCTAATCTGCATTGGATGATCATAACCATTATTTTGTTACCATGTGAAATTAAGTATATTGTCTGATAATTTGCAGACCCTGTTAAATTTCATTGATTTTGTACTGGAATGTAAATAGACATCTTCAAATTGGTTGAACATTGTATAATTCTCCAGATTTGTTGGCATAGCTTGATTAGAATCTTGACGGATTTTTTTTTTCTGTTGCGTACCATATTTTCGGAGGGTAGTCCATCACTACTTTCCAGCTGGGTAATGAACCGAGTGTTGATCTAATTTCCTCTTCTAGTTCCAGTCGCTCTTGTAACTAAGAAATATAGGATAGGATAGGATAGGATAGGATAGGATAGGATAGGATAGGATAGGATAGGATAGGATGCGATGCGATGCGATGCGATGCGATGCGATGCGATGCAATACAATACAATACAATACAATACAATACAATACAATACAATATAATAACAGAGTTGGAAGGGACCTTGGAGGTCTTATTTATTTATTTATTTATTAGATTTTTATACCACCCCCTCTCCCGAAGGACTCGGGGCAGTGAACAGCCAAAATTAAAAAACATACAATATAAACAATTAAAATACGTTTAAAACAGAATTAAATCTAAAATGGCTCCCCAATTTAAAACGCCTTACCCATACCCCTATAAATAAGATGAATTTAAAATTTAAAAATTTAAAATTTCCACATTTAAAAAGGGGGAAGATTTAGGCCAGGCCAGCTTGATAAAATAGAAAAGTCTTAAGCGCGCGGCGGAAGGTGCGCAGATCCGGGATCCTACGTATCTCTGGGGGGAGCTCGTTCCAAATCGTAGGTGCCCCCACAGAGAAGGCTCTCCCCCTAGTCCAACCCCCTACTTAGGCAGAAAAACCTACGCCACTTCAGACAAATATTTATCCAAATCTTCTTTAAAACTTAGTAAATAGTTACTACAAGCTTTGATGTCCATTTCATGGATATATACATAATCTGTGGCCTTCAGAAAATTCTTTCAGATTTGTTGAAATAGTACTCCCACCATCCCCAGTTGGAACCATTGGGGGTATAATCTGTATGCCCAAAATAAGCCAAATACTCCATGTTGTTCCTAATATCGTCCCAAAAATCTATTGGGAAGGACAGAGAAAAGGGAATAGATATGGCTGTGACAGATATTGTGGACAGCAGAAGTAGCAGTGACACGTCATTCCATTTCAGGAAATGGTATGACTAGTACATCTGCTGTCAACTTCACTCCAAATATTCTCTAATGAGTTATATTGTTTCCCTCCACAGGAAATTTTCATTGAGTCACTGTATAGTTCATTGTTAGAAACTGAACTCTTACATAGATGTGAGCCTCAGTATTCTGGATTCAGGGGTGGGCTGCTGGGGGTTTGCAGGGGTTCAGGAGAACCTCCAGCTAAGGTTCTGTGCAGTTCTGAGGACCCCCAAATCCCACTCCTGGCTGACCCCACCCGCCCCACTCCGCCCCTCCCAGGAATCCCCACGCAGCCCATTTTGGATGCAGGTAAGTGCAGGGCACGTGCGGAGGAGGGCAAAAAACGAGCCTACCGGAAGAGGGCCTCCAGAGCCTGGGGAGACCATTTTTGCCCTCCCGGAGGCTCGAGGAAAACCTCTGGAGCCCGGGAGGGGCAAAAACACCCCCCCTACCATGGTGCAGGAGGCCGACTAGGCCACACCCACCATGGCCACACCTACCCAGCAACCGGGCAGAGAACCCCTTGGTAAAATTTTTGAAGGCCACCTCTGTTTGGATTCCCTAAATCCTATGGAATGTGGATTCCAGGAATATTCAGGAATGTGAATATACATCAATGCTGGAATAGTCCTTTGACCTATATCCTGTTCCTTGTTGCTATCAATAAAGAGTTTTCCATTTCTATGCATTAATAATAAAACTATCAGAATTCAAATGATTCTACTGAAAGGAAAACGATCTATGGTAACCTTGAATCTGAAGACTCGTTGCATAGGCAGGGGAACCTGAATTAAATATTTTGCATTCTCCTATTTTGTACTCTTTTCTAAGAGACCTGCGGATAAAATGGGTTTTTATGTCTTGATTCCCGGCAACAATAAATGACATGTGAAGAAGCAGTTTTGTGTTACTGTCTGTTTACCTCCAGAGTGCAATTTCATTTCACTTGGAAGCTCATGAAAAGCATTCTTGTTGATGGGGAAGAGGGGGAAAAAACCCAATTCCTACAAATACTTTTTTTTTTTTAGCTTTTAATTTTTTTTTAAGACAAACAAACATTTAGTACATCGTTCATTTCTTCCATGTGACATTTCAGTGTTATCTTCAAAAGTTTCTTCTCTTCTCTACCTCTTCTGTCTTCAATCTCACCATTGCAAAGATTTTCCACTAATATAATATTCTAATTACAACCATTTTTTTCCCCAATCTCTTTTAAAAACTTATTTGTATCTCTTTTCTAACCAATAGTAAAATTTATTCCATATCTTAAAATATTCTGAATTTTCTCTTTCCTTTATCATCATAGTTAATCTATTCATTTCTGCACAATCTAAAAATTTTTTAATTACTTCTCCCTCCGAAGGTATATTCTCTGCTTTCCAATTTTGTGCATAAACAATCCTTGCCGCTGTTATTACATGTATAATCAAATATATATTATCTTTACTAATTTTCTCTGGTAAAATACCCAATAAGAATAGCCCTGGTATTATATAATCTGTTATGAATTTGGGTTTTACTTTGAAGAAGCCACAGGGGGAGGGGAGGGCGAGGGGGGGTTAGGGAGGGGGGGGAAAGGGGGGGGGAATTTGTATTTGAAAAACTTTTTCAATAAAAAAAAAAAGAATAGCTCTGGTTTAAATCTATACGTTGTTGTATCATTTCCTCCACCCGTAACTTAATTTTATTCCAATAGTTTTTCATTTCAGGGCATGTCCACCACATGTGGTAATATGAACCTGGTAACTGGTGACATTTCCAACATTTAGCTGATTTATCTTTAAACATTTTTGCCTGTTTCTCAGGGGGGATATGCCATCTATAAAACATTTTATATTGATTTTCCTTGTATGTAGTGGACATTGTTAATTTATAATTTCTTTCCCATAATTGTTGCCATTTATCCTACAAATACTTTTATGTGTGAAAAAAGCTTATGGTGCTCTTTAGTCTGATCATTTCACTATCGCAAATTTACAAAGTTTTCCTAAGATCTGAAATTGGAAATAAGACACTGAATGTAGATTTTATTTCTTGATTCCAAAGTAGATAATGAAAAATATTCTTCATTCACTAGCTGTAATTCAAATTTTAATTTTAAAAAATTAGACTTTGTCACACTTTGTTGTGATTTTGCTGACTTCTACGAACTCTGTAAAAAAAACATCACATTCGCTACATTCGTTTTCAATATCTTGTTGAGGTTCTTTTGGTGTGCGTTTGAGACTTTCGTTATCATTGATCAGGAGAGAAGTTGTCTTCTTTCAAAATGTAACATTCTATCAAGTAATGAGAAAAAAATCTGGGACTACAGCTTTTATATCTGGACACAACAAGATAATTGATTTTCTTTTTTTCTTTTGCTTTTAATTACCGAAAACATGCCACTAAGATTAGATTAAATTCCTTTTTTTTCCCAGCTAGAAGATGGCAAGGATGCACTTAACAATATGATCTTTGTACCTGAGGGATTCTTGCTCATAATGAGGGTTTCAGAGATTAAAGGAGAGGAGACATGTAGTAAATTCCTTACAACCTGTCCATTACCTCTGCTGGTTTCCTTATTTATTCAAGGTTAAAATAATGTTTTCTTATAAATTGAATGTTCTTACTATGCAGGGACATAAGAAATTTATTTAGGCTGGGTATAGGCCAGTGATGGCTAACCTTTTTGCTGTCGCGTGCCAAAAACAGGGGGAGCGGGGGGGTCACGTGTGCATGCCCACACCCATAATTCAATGCACCCCGCCCCCCGCGCACGACCCCCCTGTACTCCCCCCACTTTTGGCATGTGATGGCATGGTGGGCCTGGTAGGCCCATTTTTCACCCTCCCCAGGCTCCAGAAGCTTTCTAGGAGCCTGGGGAGGGCGAAAACGGCCTTCCCCACTCCCCCAGAGGCCCTCCGGTGGCCAGGAATAGCCCGTTTGCCAACTTCCGGTGGGCCCAGAAGGCCCGAAAATCAGCTGGCCGGTGCACACATGCATGCTGGAGCTGAGCTAGGACAACGCTCGGTGCCCACAGATATGGCTCTGCGTGCCACCTGTGGTACCCGTGCCATATGTTCGCCATCACGGGTATAGGCTCTAAGCCACTATACCCAACCTTCTAATTGAATAAAGATAAACTATATTGTTTCCTCTTCTTTCTTTTAACGACCCCATAATACCTTACGGGGTGGAGTCTGGGCAACTGAATGGAGCTGAATGTTTACTGGCCGGATGCCCTTCCTGTTGCCAATTCGGGGCTTTGTTCAGCAGATATATTCTCATTGTGCCCAGAGAGAGAAATATCTGTTTCTACCTAGGATCGAACTCACAGCCTCCTGATCATGTGGTGAGAGCTCCACCTCTAAGCCACCGCACCACTCATAAACTATATTGTTTGTAGCCATAAAATACAAGATTCAACTCCTGGCATCTCCTGGTAGAATTTAGATTCTTGAACTTGGTCAACACATCACATTGAACATGAGCTTTTTAGTATCCTATCCAGGGACGCTGGCAAGTAGAGATGAATAAATCTGTCTAATAAGTACTTCATTTTAATTCATTTTCTCATTTTTCCAGTCGTAATGGTTTTTGCCATTCAATTTTAAATACTTTTTTTAAAATATGTGCACAATTACTTATTCAAATTTTCCTCTGTGCTTTTCCCAACACTTATTATTAAAAGCATTTTTCCTTAATATAAAGCCTTTTTGTTCTTACATTCATCAAAACGCTCATGATTGTGTTTATTCCCCTTTAATTTATAGCTCTTTGGAAGCATTTGCTGTTGTTGTTGCTGCTGAGAAAATTCCCAACATTACAGTGGAATGTAACATTACATTATATTGGTTCTGGAAATGTGAAACTGAGTATCTGCAGTAAAACTAATTGCAAGCATGTGAATTCTAGCATAGGAATAAAGTGAAGCAAATTCACAGACAGTCTTGTTTTTCAAATATTAGAATCTAACTATTGGGTTAGGACGTAGACCTCAGATAATTTTCCAGATCAGCACTGAGGTCTGAGTAAGTTGCACATTCAACCCCACCAAGATAACTGCAATTTGCGGCACAAATATTGAATGAATGTAATAAGTTCCTGCACTGGACAGGCAAATTTGTATAGATCTCCAAGTTACCTTCTAAGTTCATATGTATCTACAACAGAGGTGGGTTTCAGCAGGTTCTAACCAGTTCTGGAGAACCGATAGCAGAAATTTTGAGTAATTTGGAGAACCAGTAAATACCACCTCTGACTGCCCATGCCCCCATCTATTCTCTGCCTCCTGAATCCCAGCTGATCAGGAGGAAATGGGAATTTTGCATTATCCTTCCCCTGCAGTGGGGTGGGAATGGAGATTTTAATACAGTATCCTGCCATGCCCACCAAGCCACGCCCACAAAGTCATACCACGCCCACTAAGCCACACCCACAGAACAGGTAGTAAAATTTTTGAAACCCACCACTGATCTACAAGCCATGTATGACTTGCCTGAAGAAAAAAAACTTTGTAAATGATGTACATCTTAGTTCTTTCAGCAAGACATAGTCTCTGCTCTTAAGTCTTCATTGAATGGTTATGTTGTAAATAGTTGAATAAATGCAAAATAAGACATTTATTTAAATATGGATAGTGTTTCCATCAGTCACCACAATCAATGGTTAGTTTAAACCATAAGTTAAAGTTGCTTTCAATATAATCACTTACTGAATTTTTTAATGTAAATTTCAATTTGCCAGTGGATCATCTAGTCCAGTGATGGCTAAGCTTTTTCTCATTGTGTGCCAAAAGCGTGCTCGTACGCAATAGCACGCATGCATGCCAGCACCCATAATGCAATATGCAGTCCCCCCTGCGCATGCGTGCATGACCCCCCTGACCCCCCACGTATGCACATGTGACCTCCTGCACTCCCCCTGCCCCCTGTGCATGCACACACGATCCCCCTGCCCCCCATTTTTGGCCTAGCAGACTTCCCTGCAGCCTCTTGGGCCCAAAAATGGGCTGTGGGGGGGGGCTGCCGCACCTCCCCACAGTCTGCCCCTCCCCCGTGCATGCGTGCATGACCCCATCCCCCGCATGCATGCACGCGACACCCCCTGTGCATGTGCACATGTCTTCCGCATGTGCCCCACCCCCCGCATATCCTAAAAATCAGCTGGCTGGCGGGAGGCATGCGCGCGCATGCACAATGGAGCTGAGCTGGGCGACGGCTTGCGTGCCTATAGAGAGGACTCTGTGTGCCAGTTGTGGCACGCATGCCATAGGTTCACCATCACGAATCTAGTCCAACGTTCTATTCTACAGGAACTCAGAAGCATGGAGATGAGAGCGCTAGCTTTCTTTCAATGCTATTCTTTATCTAATGGGCTTATTTCAGAAGTTACTATATAGCTATCAAAAATGTCACTGATATACCTTCTTACATGATACTAGGCTTTGGAGTTATGGGCTCCATTCCTGGAAGCAATCGCCTGAATGGCTGCTCTCTTCTTGAGTTACTTCATGATCTTAAGGGATCCTGCCTAATCGACCATTTAGGTGGTAAAATGTATTGTGTTACTTATTCAAAACCTACTAAATAATTTCTGTTGAATTTGAGCATTCTTCTATTCTTGGTCCCTGGCAAAGGCAACCCTAATCTTTTGGCTCAAGGTCCCCATAGCATATTGGTTTCAGCTGCCACTGAATGAATGAAAGAAACCAGCATCTAAGTTAAGATAAACTCGACTGTTTATCAACTGATGTCTCATTACTTGGTTAAAAAGTTTGACTTGTTGCTGAATGCGTAAAATTGAGCCAGTGGGAAAAACATTGTGTTGGTGTTGTTCTGATTTTGTTTTCCTCTGATACTGGATCTGGAATATTGTGCATAACCAGGCAGGAGTCTGATGCTAGAAAGAACCTGCAGCTGTGGCCTGGCAAGCAGAGAGTAGAGGACAGGTCTTGAAGATGACATCTAGGGAAGAAGGAGGTGATGGAAGTAGATGGGACAGGAAAGTCTTGGTTCAGAAGAAAATAGGATGACAGTAGGATCCTCTGTAGGATGAGAGCACAGGTGGAAATTCTTGGACAGGAAAAGCTAGCAGCCCAGACCCTCAAGCAAAACTGGAGCCATGCCAGATGACAGTCACTCCATGCAAGAGTTGGTCTGGAACATAAATTGTTTCAGTAAATTGATTTACTCTATCCTCTGCATTTGGCTGTTCTTGTCCGAAAGAAGCATGGACTTCAGATATTTTGAAAGAGGCATGGACTTCGGATATTTTGAAGTGTCCCACTCCATGCAAGGAGAGAAATTAAATGCATCCAGTTAATGCCATTTTAATTTTAGAAACTGGGGTTCCACTAAAACTGCCAGAGCAATTCATTTGGCAACTTTCAGCTGCTATCGTTCCCTGGGGCACACATTCCCGCTGGCCTATTTCAGTGGATCGGTGGATACTGATCCTACTGAGAATTGCCTATTTAAATTCTCTAGGACGTGGAGGACCATTTTTGGCTTGCCTTCAAGGCTCCAAAGAACAAAGATGAGTTCCAGGCAGAGCAACAAATCAAAGTGCAGGGACGTGGCAGTGGGAGGAACAGCGTAGCAGATGTGAGCTGTTAAGCGTGCACTTTCTAATTAGCTGTGCTCCTGACCCCTTTGTAGGGTAATCATACAACTCCCATAGTTTCTTTAGTTCAGAAAAGCATTCCCACTGTTGCCATGGGAACAAAACACATTTGAATAATTAACACATCAATCAGCTGTCTCCGTGAAACTGACGTAAGCCACTGTGTCATTAGAGCATTGGCTTCCTCAAGCACAAATATCGTTGAATAGGATGATATTATATCATCTGGGGAATAACTTTCTCTGTAGCATCCAACCTAGGCAAGCTATGAAGTTGCTAGCAGTAGAAGCCAAGGGAACAATGTTATGTATTCGGTACAGGTGTTTTAAATAGAGCTGCGCAGAAGAATTCTGCATATATGTGTTTTTTTTTTCCTAGCACGCTTCGGTCCATTTAATGAAATGGCATTTGTTTCAAGATTTTCTTTTCCAAATAAGAGAAGACTTTAATTAAAATTCTCGTGTGCATAAGGTCACCTGCAGAAGTCTGTGAAGGTCCATAGTACATGATACAATCATCTGCTAGCTATCAACAGCTTCCTAAGCTTCCAAGCTTCTATTATTTTCCAAAAGAAGACAAAACTAGGGGCTTCTTCAGATTAGGAAATAGCAGAACCAGAGGATAGAACTGTACAAATCTTTTGAACGATGCTTCAGAATGCACGGCGCACCCCATGAAGCACCTCTTTTTGCATTATTAAGCAACCACATGAGGTGCTTCAAAAGGAGGTTGCTGGGCAGCTGCACAGAAAGATATTTTGCTTCAGTGTTCAAAGGCGATGTAACCAGGAAATGGGACCGATAGAACAGGCCAATGCTTCATTGCTCCTCTTCACTTTCAGACCGGCATTTTTGTTCAAGAGGCAAAAGTTGGAAGTCTGGAGTGAAATAGTCATTCCAAAAAAAAAATCTGCCCCATGTTTGATCCAACCATCTTCTATTTACAAGGCAGGTATTATGACCATTGCTCTATTACCGCGTTCATGATGAAATGAGCTGTAATTGTGTTAAAAAGCAGAATAAGCACCAATTCAGTTGATGGTGCACTCCTGCCTTGATGAAGTAGCAATGAAATACAGCATTTAGCCAACAACAACCCCAACTCAGGGGTGGGCTGCTGGGGTTTTGCAGGGGTTCAGAACAACCTCTAGCTAAGATTCTGTGCAGTTCGGAGAACCCCTAAATCCCACTCTTGGCTGGCCCCGCCGACCTCACCCCGCCCCTCCCAGGAGTCCCCACGCGGCCCGTTTTGGATGCAGGTAAGTGCAGGGCACGCACAGAGGCTCAGGGAGGGTGAAAAACGGGCCTACCAGAAGTTCAGGAAGGCCGGAAACAGGGCCGTTTTTAGCCTCCAAAGGGCCTCTGGAGCCTGGGGAGGCCGTTTTCGCCCTCCCAGAGGCTCAAGGAAAGCCTCTGGAGCCCAACAAAAACGCCTCCCCCCCCCCACTGTGATGCAGGAGGCCGACTAGGCCATGTCCACCATGACCACGCCCACCCAGCAACCGGGCAGAGAACCCCTTGCTAAAATTTTTGAAGTCTACCCCTGCCCCAACTGCTCTATGGTCAAAGATCCTCAAGGCAAAAAAATATAGAAAAGTATACTTGGAAGGGCAGTAAAAAGCCCACCAAACTGTCTTTGACATCATGTATGGGCTTAATGGAGGATGATGCCAATTATTTGTGTCCTCCAGAAATGGTGGTTGTCCCGTTTCGGTGAACGGCAAACAGGAGAATGTAGGGAAGCTTCTCATGAAATAGAAAAAGGAAAAATAAAAAACTTATTTCATTCAGCATGGCTTCCAGTATCTTTATGGCCCATGGCAGCAATACAGAATGGCTACTATCGTCTTCCAGAAAAAAAGAAGGGATCAAAGCGTTAATTCTTTTTATTGTTTTATTCTTTTTTAATTTCCTAGTTTACTTTTCAAGATCATGCTCTTCTACAAATCAGCATTTACAGATAGGCCTTCACTTAAAACAATTCTCTAGTTGACCGTTCAAAGTTACAACAGCACTGAAAAAAGTGACTTATGACCATTTTTCACACTTATGATCTTTGCAACCTCATCCCCATGGTCACGTGATCAGAATTCAGCTGCTTGGCCATTGGTTCATATTTATGATAGTTTTAGTGTCCCAGGGTCATGTGATCACCTCTGACACACAAAGTCAATGGGAAAGCCAGATTAATTTATCAATTTGTTGTTGTTGTAGTTGTTAGTTGCAGAGTTGTGTCCAATCCATTGTGACCCCATGGACAACGTTCCTCCAGGCCTTCCTGTCCTCTTCATCCCCTGGAGTCCATTTCGCCAACTGCTTCAGTGACTCCATCCAGACATCTCGTTCTCTGTCATCCCATTCTTCTTTTGCCCTCAATCGTTCCCAGCATTAGGCTCTTCTCCAGTGAGCCCTTCCTTATCAACTTAGTTATTACTAATTTAACAGCTACAGTGATTCACAAACCAATGGTGGGTTGCCACCGGTAGTAAAACCGGTGGGAGGCTCCATCCACCAACCCCCAACGTCATCAGGAAGCTTCTGCACATGTGCGGCCCTGTTGCGAACTGGTAGTAAAGGTAAGTAGAACCCACCCCTGTCACAAACATATGAAGAACGGTTGCAGGAACTGGGTATGTCTAGTTTAATGATAAGAAGGACTAGGGGAGACATGATAGCAGTGTTCCAATATCTCAGGGGCTGCCACAAAGAAGAGGGAGTTCAAGCTATTCTCCAAAGCACCTGAGGGTAGGACAAGAAGCAATGGGTGGAAACTAATCAAGGAGAGAAGCAACCTAGAACTAAGGAGAAATTTCCTGACAGAACAATTAATCAATGAAATGTTTTTGCCTCCAGAAGTTATGAATGCTCCAATACTGGAAGTTTTTAAAAAGAGGTTGGATAACCATTTGTCTGAAGTGGTGTAGGGTTTCCTGCCTAAACTTCACTGAATTTTGGGTTCAGTTGTGGTCGTAAGTCTGCTTGAATGATGACTACTGGGGTGGAACTGAGAGATGGGTTTTCCTCTCTCATTTCCATTTCTTGTAAGTTTAGGCTATTGTCACCTTTTCTTACCTCTCCCTGATTTACTTATTCTCCATTTCTGCCTCCCCCCCCCACCCTTCTTCTCTTCTGATCTACCTAATTCTCCATTTCCTGTTTTCTGAATTATCATTATTCTTCTTGAACTGAACTATTGAATTATCTTCCTGGGTTATCTAGCATTGTTAATAACTGCTCCCTCATGAGAGTTGTAACAATAACATTGAAAACTTGCTAAACGGTGAAATGCTGATTGACTTCTTTCGTTTTTAATGGTATCCAAGTTATTTTTTCTTTCCCTTCAAGATAATCGAAGCTAAATTTCTTTCTGTTTCTAAATGCAGGCACAATTCTTTCAGGAGACATTTGCCAAGGCAAATGCAGGTGTCTAGCATCGATTTTAACATGGGTCCAGAACCAGTTTTACAAAGAGGGGAGACCACAACCAGCATTGGACGGATAAAACCTGAGCTTTACAAGCAAAAGTCTGTGGATTCCGAAGGCAAGAAAGAGGACGTGAAAACCTGTGGAAAACTCAACTTTACCCTCAAATATGATTATGAAAATGAGCTGCTTTTGGTCACCATCGTTAAAGCTTTGGAGTTACCAGCTAAAGACTTTACGGGAACCTCAGACCCGTATGTGAAAATCTACCTTCTTCCAGACAGGAAAAAAAAGTTTCAGACCAGGGTTCATAGGAAGACTTTAAACCCTGTCTTTAATGAAACTTTTCAGTTTCCTGTGGCCTACGATCAACTTTGCAACAGGAAGCTACATTTCAGCGTGTACGATTTTGACAGGTTTTCTAGACACGATATGATTGGGGAAGTTATTCTTGATAACTTTTTTGAAGTTTCTGATCTATCTAGAGAGGCTACAGTATGGAAAGATATCCATTGTGCCACTACAGTAAGTACCCTGTCTCAAAAAAAAAAAAAAGTTTTAAAAGATTTCAAAATAAGTAAGTCTTGTACCTTCATACTAAAACTCCTCCATCTTTTCTTTCTGTAGCTATTACATATAACACCATAGGGTAACAATGGGTTTTTAACCCATATCAAGACTTTGGGAATGGAATGGAATGGAATGGAATGGAATGGAATGGAATGGAATGGAATGGAATGGGATAGGATAGGATAGGATAGGATAGGATAGGATAGGATAGAATAGAATAGAATAGAATAGAATAGAATAGAATAGAATAGAATAGAATAGAATAGAATAGAATAGAATAGAATAGAATAGAATTCTTTATTGGCCAAGTGTGATTGGACACACAAGGAATTTGTCTTGGTGCATACGCTCTCAGTGTACATAAAAGAAAAGATACATTTGTCAAGAATTTTAAGACATTTATGAACATATTACTGATAGCCTTCCAAATACAGAGATCACTGGATTCCACTTTTTCAGATCTGTACAAGAACTTTACTTTCGTCTAAAGAGAGAAAAAATAAAGTTTCGGGTATAGACTCTTAGGAAGACATTAATCCTGTATTCAATTAACCTTTTCATTTTCCTATAGTCTACATTTCATTGAATTACACCTCAGTTCCCTTATTATTACCATTTATTATTCTCACTTCCTTTATGTCAGACCAGGTGTTGAAGGTGGCTAATATTAACAAAAATAAGAACTTAATGATAGAATTATAATTAAGTGTAAGTAAGATCCATACCAAATCAACTCATAATTGAACCCATAATTTACTAATATTAGGTAATGGTGCTTACATGAAATCTGGGATGAAGCCTGGAGTGTCACAGAGTTGAGTTTTATGATGTCTTTATCTAGTTCAGGCAAGTGGAAATATGGACTAGTCTCATTCTTAGGTCAATCTATTAATGATGATAAATCTTATTCTTTATTTATTTTTATTTATTAGTCATATTTCTATGCCACCCACTCTCTGAGGACTCTGGGCGGCTTACACCAAAGACAGTATACTAAATAGCATATTGCCCCCAACAATCTGGGTCCTCATTTTACCCACCTCGGAAGGATGGAAGGCTGAGTCAGTCTTGAGCCAGTGAGATTTGACCCGCTGATCTGCTGAACTAGCAGTCAGCTGAAGTAGCTGCAGTACTGCACTCTAACCACTGCGCCACCTCGGCTCTTTCATAGCCATTCTTGTTCGTATGGACAGTCAGAGGTATGGAAAAATTACTTCTGAGGCTGTAGAAAACAGAAGCTCTCTGCAAATACAGAAACAGATTGTGTTTGCAATCTGTACTATCTTAGCAATGACCATGGTTAGGTTTTATTTAACAAGAAGTTGCTCCTTTAAAAAAAACGAAAGCCTACAGGAACCTAAACAGTGTCAAAGTCTAGACTATTTATTATTTATTTATTTTATTTATTTAATTTGTCAAACATGTATGAGATAACAGGAATAAGTATAAACATGGATATGAACAAAGGAAATGGGTATGAATAAATGAGGACAGTAGGATAGGGATGGTAGGCACGCTGGTGCACTTATGCATGCCCCTTACAGACCTCTTAGGAATGGGGTGAGGTCAACAGTAGACAGTTTAAGGTTAAAGTTTTGGGGCTTTGGGGTTTGGACTAGCACTGATGACGTTACCTAGTTTGGGTAATGAAAACAGCCAAACTCAAAGGACCCCTAATTTCAACCCTGAGCTACAAATATTCTCCTTTATTAGTGTCAAAGGCATTACACATGGAAAGGGGCATTGAACAATCCATTCTAGTCCCTTGGATTTAGTTTTAAAAAGTACCCACAGATGATCATGCTGTAACATTCAGAAATTGCAACGGTCTTATGGTCACATGTGGAAACAATCAAAGTTAGCTTTGAAGAGGAAGCTTTTCAAGACAGAGCTGGAAACATGCAGAATGATTGGAGTTAAGTTCGAAGACACATGATCCAAAGAAGAAGACTTTGTCTTCATTGAATGTCAGCCACCATGCTTGGGAATTCTAGGAGTTGAAGCAGTGGTGAAATTCAAAAGTTTTTTACTACCGGTTCTGTGGGCGTGGCTTGGTGGGCGTGGCTTGGTGGGTGTGGCAGGGGAAGGATACTGTAAAACCTCCATTCCCATCCCACTCCAGGGGAAGGATACTGCAAAATCCCCATTCCCACCCCACTCTGGGACCAGCCACAGGTGGTATTTGCCGATTCTCCGAACCACTCAAAATTTCCGCTACCGGTTCTCCAGAACTTGTCAGAACCTGCTGGATTTCACCCTTGAATTGAAGTCCAAACTTCTTAAAGTTGCTGAGGTTTAGAAACACTGTTCTAGAGATATCAAGACTTCTGGACACCATCCTAAGAACTACTGAGCTGGTTGTGTAACCTATTTGTCATCAAATTTCTCCAACATTGATCACAGATGGGGTGGGAATGGTTGTAGAAGAAATGAGCCAATGGAGGAGACAAATTCTATTATACCCTTGGCTCTGCTTAGACTAAGTGTAACCTTTAGTGATCAAGATATAAATAGCTCCAGCAGCATGCAATTAGTTAGCATTTAAAGGGAGATGGCTTTTTAAATATATTATCATAGTTCACTGTTACGCAGAGGGGAGAAAAGGCAAGATTTTTCACTTTTAAAACTCAGCATGGCCATAGAGATTCGGTGCTTATGACTGGTTCTTTTGAATGAGTGGCTTTTAATATGAGTAAGATTTCCTAATATATAGATAACATTCTGACTTTAACAGGAACCCTTTCAGCTCTCTGAGGCACTCAAAGCCAATTATATTGTCCGGTTTAGTGTGCTTGTTTCCTGATGTGGTGCTAATGAACAAGGGTTTCTTTTTTTCTTTTCTTTTTTATTAGAATTCTAAATCACAAGCTTTCTACTTCACAAGAGAAAAGTGAGAGAGAGTGGAGGTCTTGCATTGGAAAATCCACAATCCAGCTGTGAAGCTCCTGAATGCAGCGAGCTAGGCTTCAATAAAAGCTTTAGAAACAGAAACTCGGCCCACGAATCAGGCTAAAGACAATGGAATTTAGATTTGATGTAATATAATGAGTGAATACTATCCCTGTGGACTGTATGTCTATGGAGACTCTCAATCATCAAATAATCTTACTAATTATCCCAAGCTATGGAGGGACGCGGTGGCTCAGTGGCTAAGACGCTTAAATTCTTTCCAATGACAGCCTTTAGGATGGCTGGAGAAGCCTGAGGCATTGACCAAGAGGAAGACGTACATATTGAGTATGTCTAGTTTAATGAAAAGGAGGACTAGGGGTGACATGATAGCAGTCTTCCAATATCCAAGGGGCTGACACAAAGAAGGGAGAGTCAACATATTCTCCAAAGCACCTGAAAGCAGAACAAGAAGCAATGGATGGAAACTAATCAAGGAGAGAATCAACCTAGAACTAAGTTAAAATTTCCTTAATTAGAAATGAATTTGTTAAGGATATAGTTGTGAGATAACCAGGAATGGTTATGAAGCAGAGCATAGAGTTTTGCGCACGGAAACGGTGCTGAGAGTAATTGTGAATAAACCGCATACAAACTGGTTTTTAAAGTATTTTACTTATAGAGCAAGGCAAAGTCATAGTCCTTTTACCAATCCAAGTCTTAGCCATGCATAATCAATCCAGAGATACAAAACTTCTTACCGGTTCATAGAGCAATACATGAACCATTCAGGAACACTATAAAAACAGTTCATAAAAGCAGTAATAAATAAACCATTATCAGATTGACCATGTAAAGAGATCAAAGATATCTACAACATAGCAGCAGGTAACAATATGGTGTAATGTCCACATTGACCACAATCAAGCTCTCCTTAAATACAGTTGCTACAAAGCTCATCCAATCAGGATGCAGAATGACTCAGCAATACTCTTAAAGCTATATTATACATATTCATACTATAAACATATGATGTTGGCTTATATATTCCCTGGCCAACTAGTTAGACAATGACCATTTCCTAACAGAATTAATGGAATCACTTGCCTCCAGAGGTTGTGGGTGCTCCAATAATGAGGTTTTTAAGAAGAAATTGGACAGACATTTGTCTGAAATTCCTGCTTGAGCAGGGGATTGGACTAGAAGTCCTCCAGAGTCCCTTCCAACTCTCTTATTCTGTTGTTAAAGATGGAGGTTTGGCTTAGCAAAAAATCACACTATTACTTTAGACCAGGAGTGTCAAACTCAGATTGTCACATAACGTATCAGGACATTTTTCCCCTTCACTATACCGGATGTATACGTGACAAGCGCATGACACATAGCCCTGCTTTAGACTCTCATAATAATGTAGGTAATGCAGGTCCAGCTGGATGATCACTGAAGGGCCCTCTTTATTCATAGTATTGTAGGAAAGAAAATGTGCCTGTTTGAGAGGAGCAACTAACTATATCCAGTTGAGACAGTACAAAGGCAGAACAAAGTTCCTTTGAAGTAGAAACATTCAGAAGAGGGGCCCCTCAGTTGTCAGAGATAGAGACATTTGGTGATATACAGTTTGAAGGTTAAAAGAGATCAAGGATGACCACATGAAATATCAACAAGAGATAATTTTAATCTTTGCTTCAGTGATTTACAAGAAGAATTATGACTGTTTGGCAAAGATAATGTAAAACTTAGTAATTAGGAAATGTCAATTAAATATAACAAATGTATATGACCACATAAACTGCTGTGTTAGCAGAATCCTTTGTCTTAGAAGGGTATAAAACCATTGTAACTAATTTCTGTCTTTGTTCAAAGCTTCATGTACAAACTTTGAACCTATTGCACAATACACTGTCTCTGACTAACCTAAGAAAGTTGTGCTGGTCTAATTAATCCACAACAATCTTGAGTTTCTGTATAATAGTGTTCTCTCTTGAAAAACCCCTTCAAATAGAGCCAATTGATTTATCCTTTAAATTGTTTTCATTTCCATTCTCACTTGGCCTATTCTTATCAACACTCCATCAGTTTTTTCTTTCTACTCTAACTTTCCTTCCCATTCTATTTTTGCTATTCTCACCTTTGCCTTCCTTCTTTCTTATTACAACTCATGTATTACATGTGATGTTTTATTTAGTTTAAGCCCAATAATTGTTCAGTTACACCATTTTTAATTTTAAATTCTTTTTGCCTTCATTACATTATCCAATTTATTCATTTTCATCTGTCTCATAGGAGGGAAAAATACGTAATCCTTTTGGTGTTTATTTTTTTTATGCTAGATAATCTGAGAGTGGGGTGTTTTATCAGAGAGTTTAATAACTTGAAAAAGAATAGAATAGAATAGAATAGAATAGAATAGAATAGAATAGAATAGAATAGAATAGAATAGAATAGAATTTTTTATTGGCCAAGTGTGATTGGACACACAAGGAATTTGTCTTGGTGCATATGATCTCGGTGTACATAAAAGAAAAGATATGTTCATCAAGAATCGTAAGGTACAACACTTAATGATAGTCGTAGGGTACAAATGATACAAGCAACAAAATTACAGTCATACAGTCATAAGTGGAAGGAGATGGGTGGTGGGGACGATGAGAAGATTAATAGTAGTGCAGACTTAGTAAATAGTTTGACAGTGTTGAGGGAATTATTTGTTTAGCAGAGTGATGGCATTTGGGAAAAAACTGTTCTTGTGTCTAGTTGTTCTGGTGTGCAGTGCTCTATAGCATCGTTTTGAGGGTAGGAGTTGAAACAGTTTATATCCATGATACGAGGGGTCTGTAAATATTTCACAGCCCTCTTTTTGACTCGTGCAGTATACACAGTGATGGGATTCAGCCAGTTCGCACCACTTCGGGAGAACCAGTTGTTAACTTTCTGAGCAGTTTGGCAAACTGGCTGTTGGAAGAAATCATTAGGGCAGAGAACCGGTTGTTAAATTACTTGAATCCCACCACTGAGTATACAGGTCCACAATGTAAGGCAGGTTGGTAGCAATTGCTTTTTCTGCAGTTCTAATTATCCCCTGAATTCGGTGTCTGTCATGTTGGGTTGCAGAGCCAAACCAGACAGTTATAGAGGAACAGATGATAGACTCAATAATTCCTCTGGAATTATCTGAACTGGATCAGCAGCTCCTTGGGCAGTTTGAGCTTTCTGAGTTGGTGCAGAAAGAACATTCTTGTGCTTTTTTGATGACGTTTTTGATGTTAGGTGTCCATTTTAGGTCTTGATATATGATAGAACCTAGAAATTTGAAGGTCTCTACTGTTGATATTGTGTTGTCTAGTATTGTGAGAGGTGGAAGTATGGAAGGGTTTTTCCTAAAGCCTACCACCATAGACTTTATAGAATAGAATAGCAACAGCAATACTATAGAATAGCAATAGCACTTAGACTTATATACTGCTTTACAGTGCTTTACAGCTCTCTCTAAGCAGTTTACAGAGTCAGCATATAGTCCCCAGCAATCTGGGTCCTCATGTTACCGACCTCGGAAGGATGGAAGGCTGAGTCAACCTTGAGCCAGTGAGGATCAAACCCCTAGCAGTGGCTGAATTACCCTGCAATACTGCATTCTAACCACTGCACCAGGATGAGAATGGGCTACCACTTAGCAAATGTGAGGTTGATGTGGCTACTTCTAAAGCCTAGAATTCAAGTGTGAGGAATGTTAAGTGATGCCTGCACAAGCCTAGTATAGTATTTTGACATATTCAACAGAGCATGATTAAGAAAAATACAGCATAGTCCAGGGGTGCGTAGTGTCCCTTGGCAGATCTCAGTTTTGGTCCAGCATCTTGATAGCTATACTTGAAAAGAGAATGCTGGCAGGACATGCTTTGAAAGGGAAATACTAGATTTTTAAGAGCTGAAATAGGTGCATTAAGCCATTCCCCCCCCCAAATGCCCTCAATCTCCAACCCAATTGAAAGGAAGGCTCCCGAATGTTAGCCCCATTTATTCTGGGAAAGCTTCAAGAGTCAAAATAGAGAAGCTGGCATGCCACTTGTATTCTTAATCATTACGTTTTGCAACCCTGTCTGAGGGTGTGATATGAGATCACCTAAACTTTTCAGGTAAAATGATCTATCCCAGTGTTTTTCAAACTTGCCAACTTGAAGATGTCTGGACTTCAACTCTCAGAATTCCCCTGCCAATTTGCTGTCATAAACACTTAGATAAAACTAGCCAAAATTCAGCCATTTTGCTACCGGTTCCAGAGATACAATTTCCCCTTAGCTATTCCATTTTGGCTGTGGCTGCTGCTGCTAAACCATACTGATTGCAAGAAAATTCAGGCCTCCAAACCTCTAATGTCATCTGCTCCTCTAGATTTTGAAACCCCATGCCACATTCTGTAGGATTCATCTGAACCATGGTTTCTCTGACCTCCATCATTAAACCTCATCAAATATATACTCAGGAAGGAGCTGCAACCTATCTGGATTCTCTGATAGCTGTATTAAATGCAGCCCATGTTCTAGATATGTTTGTTTGTTTGTTTGTTTGTTTGTTTGTTTGTTTGTTTGTTTGGTCAAGCATGTATTTTATGACAGATACAAGTGTAAACATAATTATAAATACATGAAAAGGATACGAATAAAAGAAAACATTAGGACAGGGACGGTAGGCACGCTGGTGTGCTTATGCACGCCCCTTACAGACCTCTTAGGAATGGGGTGAGGTCTACAGTAGACAGTCTAAGATTAAAGTTTTGGGGATTTGTGGAAGAAACCACAGAGTCAGGTAGTGCATTCCAGGCATTGACCACTCTGTTGCTGAAGTCGTGTTTTCTGCAGTCTAGTTTGGATCGATTTACCATGAGTTTGTATCTATTGTGTGCTCTTGTATTGTTTTGGTTGAAGCTGAAGTATTCATTGGCTGGTAGACATTGTAGCAGATGATTTTATGTACTATGCTTAGGTCAGACCGAAGACGGCGAAGTTCTAAGTTGTCTAAGCACAAAATTTCAAGTCTGATGGCATAAGGTATTTTGTTGTGAGCAGAGGAGTGGAGGACTCTTCTTGTGAAATATCTTTGGACTCGTTCGATTGTATTAATGTCCAATATGCAGTGCGGGTTCCAGACAGATGAACTGTATTCAAGAATTGGTCTGGCAATATCTTGCATTAGGCAAGATATTTAAAAACAAAAGAAACTCAGACCTAACAAAGCATACTTTTGAATTGTTTTTACTCCACTTAGGCATAAAAAGTGTTGCTTTCTGCCATCTTCCATAAAATTTACAAATATATTAATGTAATTTTGTATGATTTATGAGCTAACCACTAGTTTGAGGATTCTTTTTGACCTTTGACTAGAAATCCATAAAATTTTAATGCAATATACCATAAACTGAGTCTAATTAACACTAGTAGGCTCTGGGCATTAATACGCATAAATCTGTTTATGTTCATCAGGCTTAATTACTTCTAAGCCAGCATTTATCAATCTGGGCAACCTCAAAGTCATGTGGATTTCAGCTTCCAGGATTCCCCAGCCATCATGACTGACTGTGGAATTCTGGGAGATGAAGTCCACACACCTTCAAGTTGTCAAGCTTGAGAAACATCTGCTTTTATGCCGACATTGTTCACACTAATATATAGCAGAATCAGAGTCAGGAACTTCTATCTAACACATTAATGGATGATCAGTGTAGCTACCAGTTGAGTCTCCAGCAACTAAATGGATGGTTTTCCAAAGAAATAGTTCTCTTTCTCACTCATCTTGTTCTTTATCCTGGTGTGTTTGCAAAAATCGTTGTGCTACTTACTGGAATGAAGATCTTACAGCCCCTTGCTGGATGCGTTCATCAGATCTCAGCAGTCTCCCAGTTTTCAAGTTGTTTTACTGCCAGATTTTAAGTAAATAGTTTCCTTTCCCACGTCTGTTTGCCTTTCTCATGAATCTGACGCAACAAAACCTAAACGTTCCTGAAAGTGCCAATGGCATCATTTGATGCCCCTAGCCACGCAGCCGTAAGCACATATTTATTCATATTAATATTTTGATCTCTTAGGTAGAACAGTGTAGTGACCTAGTGGTGAAAACACTTGCCTCCCACTCAGAAGGTTGAGAGTTCAATCCTAAGTAGCGGGAGATGTTTCTCTTTTAGGTAGCAAATTCAAAATATGTACTGCCAACTCCACATAGGCATCAGGAAAGGCACCCAGCCAATAAAAGCTGAGTTCCATCCAGTTACCCTGATTCTAACCTGAATTAAGGGATTACAGGGTCAGGAAAAGAGAAATTTTTTTTAGATAAAAACATTACTCATCAATGCATTTTTGTACAAGGTATAAAATGGATGAATGCATTTAATAGTTAAAATGAGGAAGACCATTACTGGTATCGTAGAAATATAGCCAACATTAACCACAACCAGGGATGCTATACAGCAGGTTCTGACAGGTTCTGGAGAACCGGTAGCAGAAATTTTGAGTAGTTCGGAGAACTGGCAAATACCACCTCTGGCTGGCCCCAGAGTGGGATGGAAATGGAGATTTTGCAATATCCTTCCACCAGGAGTGGGGAAGGAATGGGGATTTTGCAGTATCCTTCCCCTGGAGTGGGGCGGGAATGGAGATTTTGCAGTATCCTTCCCCTGCCACGCCCACCAAGCCACACCACGCCCACAGAACCAGTAGTAAAAAAATGTGAATCCCACCACTGACCACAACCTCTTAGTCTCCTCTCCATAGGGTTAGGTGGGTGAGTTAAAGAAATCTGCATGGTCAGAGCCCTTCACCTTGACATATGTTCCATATATGTTCCATATACAAAAAGGGCAGGGCTTCAGTTGTGTATTTGTGGCTGCCATCTTGATTTTTTTTAACCTTCTCCACATGGACACCCTGTCTTTTGAACAAGTTTTCCTCAAGAATTATATCCGAAGCTATTCAGATGCCCTTTATTAAAAAGCAGAATTAGTTTCTCACAAATGTCAGGGTATAGCTGTAATTATATATGCATTTAACTGGGAATAACTCCCATCAAAATTAATGGTGCTTCTGCAAAAATGTTTATAAGAATAGATCAAGTAGTAGACCAGTGGTGGGATTCAAGTAATTTAACAACCGGTTCTCTGCCCTAATGATTTCTTCCAACAACCAGTTTGCCAAACTGCTCAGAAAGTTAACAACCGGTTCTCCCGAAGTGGTGCGAACTGGCTGAATCCCACCACTGTAGTAGGCTCTTATTTCTAAAATGAAACTACACTTTCAGACCAAAGCAGAGTCTCTTTTAAAAAATTATGGAGGTTTTTATCCCTATCACCTCAGTTTATGAAAGACAGAAGTCTAATACAATGGAGTGGAAGGTTGAAATAAGGTTATCTTTTAAATTATGAATTTTTTAGAATTAATGCCCAATTAATTCATTCAGACAAAACTATATCCTACTGAATATTGCTATATAATTCCCATAATATCTGACCTTCAATAGTGCTGACAGCTATGGGAAGCAAATAGTATTGGAAGAGCTATAGATTTCCTAAGCTTCCGATCTGCTTCACAGTAGTTACAAATCCATTTATATTTTACTCTCTCTCTCTCTTAGGTTACATTATTTCCTTCATTCCATAATTTACCTTTTCTAATCATCAATCCCATAAATCATATGTTCATTTTTTTTGTTTCAACAAAAGATTTAGTCACTAATAAATACAATTATTCTTTAATTTTGTCTTTGCTTTTCCTTTTTTCCCCCTTTCTCTTCTGTATTTCTTTCTCTGTACTTTTTTCTCCGCGTATTACTTTTCTTTATTTTTCATACTTTTCTCTTTCAAAATTTGCATTGTTTTTATTCTTTTAAATTTTATTTAATAAATAAACATGCACGCACAAGGGCGTGCACACACACATCTATATCTATATATATCTATATCATCTACATCTATCTATCTATCTATTCCCTCACCCAAATTGTTGCTATATTTCTTCCTCAAACTTAGGTCCTCTACCAGAAGCCCGAAAGTTTTTGTGCTCTGCACAATATCTTAGCTTTGCTCTCTTTTGGACAAAAAGCTCTGATGTTGTTCCTAGGATCAGTTGGAGCCACTCTCCCAGATCTCCTCTCATTAGATCTATTGTTGTAGTAGCATTCCATGTTTCCATGTCTCCACCATGCAAGGTTTGTTCTAGTTTCCTACTTATCATCAGATTGTCTTAGTACCTCAACATCTGACATGGACCCTGTTAATCTGGGCAACGTCTTAGCTGGCATGAATCTTCTGGTTAGTGTCACTCTCACATTTGAGGTAGGCAGGTGAAGCATTGCTCAAGGACCCCAACTGATTAGGGAGGTACCAGCCTGAATTTGAACCCTGCACTTCCTTATCAAAGGCAGTCTAACCACTATGCTATCCAGCCACTGTATATATGGAAAAGCTACAGATTTCCCATTTCGTTACTACAGACCAAAATTCAAATAATATCAGTTTAGGGAAGATTCCCAGGGGCACAAAGTGAGATAAAAGTAAGGTCCTGTATATGTATTTTAACAAGTGTATTATTCTGGAATAAGTTTTTAAAACCATGTTTCATTTCTAGTACAGTATTGATAAGCAAGAGCAACCAAGATGATTAGGGACTGGAGGCTAAAACATAAAATGAATGGTTGCAGGAACTGGGCATGGCTGGTCTAGTGAAGAGAAGGACCAGAGGAGACATGATAACAGCGTTCCAATATTTGAGGGGCTGCCACAAAGAGAAGGGGGTCAAGCTATTTTCCAAAGCACCTGAAGTCCAGACAAGGAATAATGGATGGAAACTGACCAAGGAGAGATTCAACCTAGAAATAAGGAATTTTCTGACTGAGAGCAATCAACCAATGGAACAGCTTGCCTTCAGAAGATGTGGGAATTTCATCACTGGAAGCTTTCAGCAAGAGACTGGACTGCCATCTGTCAGAAATAGTGTAGGGTGTCCTGCTTGAGTGGGGGGTTGGACTAGATGACCTACAAAGTGCCTTCCAACTCTGTTAATCTGTATCTACTCTTCCTTTTACAGGAAAGCATTGATCTGGGGGAAATCATGTTTTCCCTTTGCTACTTGCCTACTGCAGGGAGGATGACCCTCACAGTCATCAAATGCCGAAATCTCAAAGCAATGGATATCACTGGTTCATCAGGTGAGCAGGTGCCTTTTCACTTAGCCTACCTGAGTGGAGTTGATGGGGAAATAGAGTCTTATCAGGATTTTAAGACCTGGTGCTGAATTTCTAAAAGGGCTGTTCAAGCATGATCAAAGATGTTACAGCCAGTGGTGGGCTGCTGCTGGTTCAGACCGGTTCTTCCAAACCATCCACTGGCCCCACCCACCCACCCACCTCTGCCCTATCCTGTCCTATATTTCCTTCTTTCTGGCTCAGCTGATTCGCGCGGCACAGCTGATTTCCGCACCTCCACTGTTCTACTGACCGGGGCTGCCTTAGAAAGTAAGGAGCTGAGCTTCAAACTGCTGTATTTTGAATACTCTGTGCAAGTGCCTTAGGCGCGTGCATGCACAAAGCATGCGCTCACAGAACCAATTGTTAAACCAGTTGCAGCCCATCACTGGTTACATCCACCCATTGTGGTACCTAGATGGAACCGGCTGCTTATTTTAATTTTTGTCTGCTGGCAAAGTTGTCCATGCACTTTCATTTGTTTAGTTCCTTCCCTGTTATCTCAGATCCCTATGTCAAGGTATCTCTGATGTGTGATGGTCGACGCCTGAAAAAGAGGAAAACAACCACAAAGAAGAACACTCTCAACCCAGTATACAGTGAAGCTATAGTTTTTGACATTCCTCCTGAAAACGTGGAACAAGTCAGCCTGTCCATTGCCGTCATGGACTATGACCGGTAGTAATGTTGCATTTTCCTCTTTCCAAAGAAATGAATAAATATGTCTTGCGCATGTGTATAATGTGTTCAAATATATTAACATCGGACCTACAGCTTAAGATCTTTGCCTGGACTCCTATTTACTGCTCTGTCTGATCTTCTACCATGCCTTTTATCAAAATACTTATCATTCCTCCCTTACTTATCATAACCTCTCTTCGTTAGATTATTTTAGACTGTGAAAGATCCAAATTCAGGGGGCAAAATATCATTTCGAACACACAGGGGTGTGTATGTTGCTTCTACCTTTAAAGCATCAGTATCTTTTCCTGGGTTTGTACAGCTGTCCTTCACAGCTGCTGAATGATCTCCAAAAAAGACTTGTTGTCTTTTTGCCAAGTGTTCTTGACAGGTGCTACCTGCATGTCTCCACACAAGCCAAAAGGTATTTTGCCCTTTCCTTCCTTCCCTCAAAACTCAGATTTCTCAAATGTCCTAGCAGCATTTGAGGGTTGTAATTTGCATATATGATAGTACATGAGCAAGAATTTAGCTGGTAACTGCGACAGTGTGCAGCAATCTTTCTACCACCAAATTCTGCACCAGGAATGGTCTGTGGGAGCAGAATAACAGAATAACAGAGTTAGAAGGGATCTTGGAGGTCTTCTAGTCCAACCCCTTCCTCAGGCAGGAAACCCTACACCACTTCAGACAAATGGTTATCCAATCTCTTCTTAAAAACTTCCGGTGTTGGAGCATTCACAACTTCTGGAGGCAAGTTGTACCACTGATTAATTGTTCTAACTGTCAGGAAATTTCTCCTTAGTTCTAGGTTGCTTCTCTCCTTGATTAGTTTCCACCCATTGCTTCTTGTTCTACCGTTAGGTGCTTTGGAGAATAGCTTGACTCCCTCTTCTTTGTGGCAGCCCCTGAGATATTGGAACATTGCTATCATGTCATCCCTAGTCCTTCTTTTCATCAGACTAGACATACCCAGTTCCTGCAACCGTTCTTTATATGTTTTAGCCTCCAGTCCCCTAATCATCTTTGTCGCTCTTCTCTGCACTCTCTCTAGAGTTTCCACATCTTTTCTACATCGTGGCAACCAAAACTGGATGCAGAATTCCAAGTGTGGCCTTACCAAGGCATTATAAAGTGGTATTAACACTTCACGTGATCTTGATTCTACCCCTCTGTTTATGCAGCCTAGGACTATGTTGGCTTTTTTGGCAGCTGCTGCACACTGCTGGCTCATATTTAAATGGTTGTCCACTAGGACTCCAAGATCCCTCTCACAGTTACTATTATTGAGCAAGGTACCACATATATAGTACCTGTGCATTTTGTTTTTCTTGCCTAAATGTAGAACCTTACTTTTTTCACCATTGAATTTCATTTTGTTACAAGTTCAAGTCTGTCACGATCCTTCTGTAACTTAAGCCTAACTTCCATAGTGTTGGCTATTCCTGCCAGCTTGGTGTCATCTGCAAATTTGATGAATTCCCCATCTATTCCCTTGTCCAAGTCATTGATGAAGATGTTGAAGAATATGTCAAGGTATCTCTGATGTGTGATGGTCAGAGCAGAGAAATTAACTCTTTTAAAGTCCAAGACTCTGGTTTGACTTTGTTCTATTACTTGTGCTTGCATAATGTTGAATTCCAATAATGCATGATCACTCGCCCCCAAGGTTCTTGTAGCTTCAACACTTTCTATCATTTCATCTCTGTTAGTGAGAATTAAGTCCAATGTGGCTGATCCCCTTGTTCCCTTCTCTACATTTTGGAAAACAAAGTTGTCTGCTAGGTTTGTTAGAACCAGTTGATGACAGGGTAGTTAAAATTCCCCATTACTATTATGATGTGCTTCCTACATACCTTAGTTAGCTGACTAGCAGAAAGTTCATCTATTTCCTCTGTTTGGTTGGGTGGCCTATAGTATACACCTATGGCAATGGCATTTTTTCCCCTTTAATATTGACCTAAATGCATTCAAGATAATTTTCATCATTGTTGTGCTCTATTTCTGTAGAGATGTAGTTATTTCTTATATATAGTGCAACTCCACCTCCTCTTTTATTTGGTCTATTTCTTTTAAATAATTTAAATCCCTCTAACTGTATGTTCCATTTGTGGGTTTCATCCCACCAAGTTTCCGTAATGGCAACAATATCATATCTGCCCTCGTTTACTTGAATTTCTAATTCACCTGTTTATTCCTCATACTCTGTGCATTGGTGTATAGACATTTGAGTCCATTTTGATTGACCCTGTGTTTACTGTCTACATAACCTGTGTTGTGCCTGACTGACCCTACTTTCTTGCCACCTGTTGATCACTCAGAGCATAACATCCGGTAACAATTTCAGGAGTCAGACAGACTATAGGAAAGCAAGTGACAGTTTTAAAGGAAAAAACAAAAAGATGTATTATTTGATCAACATCATCACTGCTGTTTTGGCCATTTATAGTTTGTATGTAGATATCCTACCATGAAAATAAGTGTTGGTTTTCATAACTTTCAGATAACATAAACCCACAGATTGCCAACCCCAGATTCTAGCCCTTAGAAACAACTTTAGCTTCTATCACCAGGTCCAAAATAGGTCTACTTCTCATAATAGATTATTTGATAAACATTGAAAGGACATATCTGAAATGGTCCCTAACAACAAATGCTACAGTAAACCCCCAAAATGCATTGCTGTAGTAGATACATAGAGATATGCTGTAATAACTTCAATTCTTTTATTGTAGATTTAAAACACCTTTCTAGACTTTATAAAGGCACTCTTATCCTCTGAAGCATTATTATTCTCACATCTAAAAAGCCTAGAGAGATTTGATGAAATCTCAGAACCTGAAAGAATTCAATGAATAACATTTCCAGGTGTCAGCAGATGAGGCAATGTCCTATACCTATTTGACCTTCTCCAGTCACCGTAGAAGAGAGAAAAAAATATAAAACAAGGAAATTGCATTTTTTCTTAATTTGTACAACTCATGCAACTCACAAATTCTACTTACCCTTGATTTTAAAAAAGATAGTTATTCCATTTGCAGCTCTTACTGTTTTACATCAGAGCATTCTCAGGCCCAGTCCAAAAATGACTAGAACCATCTAGGTAAAAGTTCAGTTATTTTTTGTTCACACCACTAGCCAGAATCTTGCCAGACTAAACTATTAGCCTAATGGATATAACCTGGGAGATTCTAAGGAGTAACTATCCTAATTCTTTTCTTCTGTCTCCTTTCTAACCCTGGTTATGTTGTGTTTTTTTTTTTTTTGTCTTGCCTCCACCTCTGCCCACTTCATTAGAGTCACTTGGTAGAGAGAAGGGCAGCATAACATTTAAAAATAAATAAAAATATAGTCCATCACAAGTATATACAGTTCTGTGGACCAATTTTCCCTCTCTTTAATCCTAGAGTAGGGCACAATGAAGTGATCGGGGTATGTAGGACCGGACTTGATGCAGAAGGACTCGGAAGAGACCACTGGAACGAAATGCTGGCATATCCACGCAAACCAATAACCCACTGGCATCCATTATTAGAGGTAAGGATAAAATTATTTCCATAAAATAGCTAACTCCCATGTTTTTACCCCCGCCCTCCCCATATAGATTCTCCTGGAATTTTTTCTCCCTTAATCCTCCTTCAGTCTGGTAAAAGAACAATTGCATTGGCAATGTCTTTTAAAGAAGAGAAGTTCAGCTGGAATGTGTTCTTGCACTTTAGTGGTAAAGTGCCAAGAGATGTGCATAGATATCATGTGTTTCCATGAACTGCACTTTCTTGTGTTCTGCCTCCTCCCTGCTTCCAATACACTCATTATATCTCAAAAGATATTGTGGTGATGGAGTCCAGTGGTGGGTTTCTACCAGTTCGCCCCGGTTCCAGCAAACCAGTAGTGGCAGCAGTGGGAGGCTCCGCCCACTCACCCAGACATCATCACGGGTGCTCTGCGCATACGCAGAAGGTTCTGCGCATGTGCAGAAGTGCCGCACGCAAGCGAAGCAAGCGAGACTCCACGCATGCTTACAGTTCCGAATCGGTAGCGAAGGTAAGTGAAAACCACTACTGATGGGGTCTCTCTCCATAGACCTTTTTTTAGATTGAGAACTGCCCTGTGGGCCACCAGGGCAACTTCAGAAAACATAGACAGGAAAACACACACAGAATGATAGTCCTTGCCTACTGACCATTGCTACAGCAACCATTCAACATCACAACAGTGCTGAACACTTGTTCTTATGACTGATCCTTGAAGTTGCGGCCATCACAGCGGCTTCGAGATCACAATTTGGATACTAGGCAACTAGCACACATTTATGATTATCCCAGTCAAAGTCACATGGCTGCAATTTGTAACCTTCACAGCTGACTTCCCACAAAGTTAATGGGGAAGCCAGCAGGAAGTTGCAAGTTATGGTCATGTGGCCTGTGGAGATTCACTTAATGACTGCAGCCAGAACGGATTAACTTCCATTGTAAATCAGATGCAATCTCATGATTTTTTATTTTACAACCAAGTTTCTTAGTGATGGACTTGCCAGTCTAATTATGGTCAGTGAGTGAGGACTACCTGTAATGAAAATTAACCACACTGATACCAGCACCTTCTACTACTTCTCGCAGGGCTGTCTTAACGCATGGGCCTGATGGGCACTTGCCCGTGGAGCCCACGAGTATAGGGGCACTATACTAATCTGTGTATGTTAACTCTTCAATGCACCTTGTATCATATAAATACAGCAACTGTATGGCTTACTGAGTATTGTTGTGTTTTTCAAGTCTCGTGTATTGTTCAAATGTTTATCATGTTGATTAGTGGTTGCTGCATGGCAGCAACCACTAATCAATGTTTTAATGTTTCAACACCGATTTTGTTGGAAGTGCCAATAAAGTAAATATATATTTAATTTTATCGACCATTTACATTTTTATTCCTGTGAGTAGTTGTCATAGGGGCCCCAGTACACTGCTTTGTCTGGGGCCCATCATACTGTTAAGACAGCCCTGCTTCTAAGTAGAAAATCAGCTGCAGGAGAGTTTTGAAAATAATTTTCAAATATCTAAGACAAAGTTAGGAGAACAGAAACCTCTTCCATGAGCAACAGTCAGCAAATGACTGATTACAGAAGTCCAATGAGTATCACTCCCAATGTTTCATTTACTTTTTAAAGAAAAACTAAGCAATTACAGCAGGGGTGGGTTCTACTTACCTTTGCTACCAGTTTGCAACAGAATCACGCACACGCTCTTGCTTCGCTCATGTACGCACCAAGCTTCTGCGCATACGCAGAAGCTTCTGCACATGTGCAGATCGCCTATGACAACATCCAGAGTGGTAGGCAGAGCCTCCCACCGGTTTTACTACTGGTTCTTGCGAACTGGTGCAAACCGGGGGCAACCTACCACTGAATTACAGCACTGGGACAAAATGATTTTTAAATCCTTCCTGCACCAATACAGGTACCCCATCTCTTTCCACACATTAAATGGCTTTCTGAATATACTATCCAGGCAGAGAGTTGAACCCAGGGGTAAAATGCACTTACCTTTGCTACCAGATCGCAAATGTGAGTGTGCGCGCCTCCTCCACCCATGCACAGACTCTTTGGCACATGCGCAGAGGGTAAAAAATGGGATGTGATGAGATCCAGATGACCGGCCCTACCGGATTGCATGAGCCGGATAGATCCGGCTGAATTTCATCACTGGTTGAAACGATTGATGCCTAAAATTCCTGATGCTTATATGTAGATCCAGTTTATTCAGGGTACAGTGGGAGTGGAGCAATGAGTGGGTGAGGGTCATTGCCTTGGTATTCTGCTTGTAGGCTTCCTGGAGGCATCAAATTGGCCAAAGTGAGAAGCAGGATGCAGGACTTCGCGGACCTTGATTCAGTAGGTCTTTTCTTATTTTCTTAAAATGTACCATCTGTTCCAGTTGCCAGGCCGAGCAACCAGCTTTGACAGCCAAGGATCCTGTTCATCACCAAAACCACCACTTACACCCTAGACTGAACAGCGGTGTAACATCCGCACCATAACCATGTACAGCTGGAGATTTGGGTCTAAATTCATGACCTGCATCATCATCATTGTTATTATCTGCTGTGCCTACAGTATCATGCCACTATTTCTTATTCTTTACTTCCAGTTGTGTTTCATTGGCGGACAGGATTCTGTCTTCTCTATATGTATGGGTTATGGCACATTTATAAAGTTCGGAGATCCATTTCATGATACCCCAAATTAAATCAATTTGATACTTCCTTTTAAAAAAGGTATTTCAGTTATGGCAATGTTTACATACCACAAAGGCCAAGGTAGGTTGCCAGTGAATCCTTGATATGTAGAAATGAACAAGTTTTCTGATGTCTGTAGATACTAAAGTTTTAAAACATTCACTGGTTTACTTGGAATATTTAAATAAATAAGCAAACTCAGTACATAAAGGAAATGCAAATATTGCAAAAAAAGTAAAGGAAGGAAGCCTTAGAATGCCGTATTAAATCAAAGTCCTGGTATTCACAGGAATTTATTTTATTTTTTTGCCAGATTCATAGGCATAAATATCATATTGTAAGGAATTTCAGGACAGGGAGTAAACATGGTTTATTTATTTATTTGTTTTGGGGTTTTTTGTTTGTTTGTTTGTTTTCAGTAGGTACTGTAACTGCTTTCTTCATAAAACTTACCTTTTTTAAATTTTTATTCAAAACATTAAAATACAAACTTCAAAAAAGGGAAAAATACAAAAACAAAATAAAACAAAATTAGATGAGACTACACAAAATAGTCCAGAAAAAGAAAAAACAAAAAACAAAAAGGACATATATATCAATTGTCCCCTCTAGCTGAATAGAGATAACGATCATAGTTTCCCCCCCACCACCTTGCAAAACAGGCACACAATTTATGAATTTCTACAACAGTGTTTACCCAACCCACTAAGCCTGATATATTTCTGCTATATATAAACATAGTTAACAAGTAAAACCAACAGCTAAATAAAACTTCAAAACCCTCTGTTGAGAATCTATCGATTGTATTTCACTCGCAGAAAGTTCTCAACGGCTTCTGGTCTACCCCATAAGTCACCAAAATCATTGTCCCTGATCTGTCCAGGATCAAATATCTTTGATTAATTCTTAACGATAAGGCTATTCCTTAAAATATTAATCAGGATCTTTTGGATGGGATCTAAATATCTGATCATGCAGAACCACATATATTTGCCTACTACACCATGATTAGGCAACTATTTAGTAGGTAAAAGAATAAACAAAGTGAAAAAGGGAAATTATTCATTGTTGTACACTTATACTTTCTGAAGAGTGCCTTCTAAGGGGAAAAAGTATTATTATTATTATTATTATTATTATTATTATTATTATTATTATTAACTTGATTCATTAAACATAAAACACCGTCAACTGAACATTCAAAAATGCATCACAAATACCATTGACTGGTGCTAATGGTTGATACGGATTGCTGCCAGCGTCCTAGGTATCAACCAAGTATCTTCTTAAGATGTACGATGTTCCAAGTAGCACAGTTCGTTGCAGTTCCACTGGTGTTATTGCAGGAAGCTGCAATTTGTTGATGTATCTTATAAAATTCTTGGACATGGTACCAAGTGCCCTGATGACAATGGGTATCACTGTTACATGTTTCATCCATAGCCATATTGTTTCGATGCCAGGTCACTATTATTATTATTATTATTATTATTATTATTATTATTTATTGGTTAATCTTTAGTGAGATTCACAGCCTTTGAGGCTGTTTAATAGCCAGCAGCTCGAGTCCTAACCAAGGACCTAGGAACTGTTAAGGTATCGTCGGAGGATGTAAGCTGTTCCGAGTAAGGTGGTTTTTTGTAGAGTCAAAATGTTCAAGTCCGGCAAATTTAGAATTTCTAAATAGCGGGGTAGCCCTTTGGGTATTGCTCCAAGGGTTCCAATTACAATCGGGACAACACACGATTTATTATTATTATTATTATTATTATTATTATTATTATTATTATTAAATTCAATATCCATATAGAAACCTCATTCCACTTTCATTTCCTGCCTTTCACTAATAGATTTAGTTAGTTAGTAAGTTAGTTAGTTAGTTAGTTAGTTAGTTAGTTAGTTAGTTAGTTTGTTGATCATGTACAAGATAACAGGTATAAGTATAAACATGGACATGAACACAGGAAATGAGTACAAATAAATGGGGACAGTAGGACAGGGACGGTAGGGACACTGTTACCGCTACCGGTTCTCCAGAACTTGTCAGAACCTGCTGGATTACACCCCTGGTCCAAAGCCATTAGAGAGATGGGGGAAATGATTGATTTTGAGCTACTTCTGTTGTTTAAATTCAAACTGAGTGGCTCGAAAAAGAATATGTCTTTATGTGATATACTCTTTTTCAAGCCATTCAGTTTGAATTTAAACAACAGAAGTAACCCAAAACCAATCATTTCCTCCACCTCTCTAATGGTGTTGGACAATGGGTGAAATAAGTCTTTATGTGATATGAGCCTAGTCAATTGCAGATTGTTAATCAAATCAAGGTATAATAATGCAATATATAAATCAAATCTATATTTAGGTCAAACTTTGACCTTCTGGTTCAGTATGTCCTCATGCATTTAAACTGTGCTACATGGAAGAATACTTATTCTGTGATCAGAGATGCTAGGTACACCTAGCCCAGTGGTGGCGAACCTATTTCTTTCAGAGGTGGCACGCAGAGCACTCTCTGGAGCCGTCGCCCCAGCTCAGGTTCACCACACATGCGTGGGTGCCTCCCACCAGCCAGCTGGTCTTTGGGTCTATCCGGGGGGACATGCAGGGCATCCGTAGATGCATGGGGTGGGGCAATGCTGGGGGCACATACACATGTGTGGGGGTACATGCACATGTGCAAGGGCACATGCACAGAGGACAGGGTGCATGCGGGGGCACATGCACGGAGATGGGGGCATGCAGGGGGCACGCGCATGCACGGGAGCGGGGCGCATGCACGGGGCCATGCATGCATTGCATTTTGGGGGTTCGTGTGCATGCGCTTTGGGCGCTCGGCCCGGAAAAGGTTAGCCATCATTGACCTAGCCTGTTCACATAAGGCCTCTGATTCACTAAATATACTTGTCCTATTCCAATAAAAATATTTATCATGGTTTAAATTTTGGGAATACGTGCCAGAAATGCACAAAAGCACACACATGCATTTGAAAAGTTGCTTGTTTACATTTTCATATACATACAGGTTATATATATATATGAATATGAAAAGAGTCCATGTGGTTTAGTGGTTAGGGTGCTGGACTAGGTATGAGTAGAGATCTAGGTTCTCTCTTTCAGCACGGAAGCCATTTGGGCAGTCACTCTCTTTCTGGGAATTTGAAAAATATCTATCTACCAACCTGAACTGGTTCTGGTAATGTTACAGTCTCTAACCTTTAATGATGCTACCTTAATAATTCTTAGGTCTTTGGTTATTGCAAATCTAATCGTAGATTACTCACACATAATAAAATCAAAAAATACAAAGAAGCTTTGAAGAAACGTCTTCAAAGAAAAACCAGAAAATCCAGTTGTCTCTTGAAAAAGCACCTTTGGGACAACCATGACCTGGATGACTGAGAATCTCCATAGACATTTACTTGGAACAATTTGTAGCCTGCAGTGATACCTCCAAAACCATGAATCACCTTCTGCCTATCCCTTGGGAAGGCCTAAATAGGTAGATAAAGATGTCAAATGTAGCCTAAATATCTGGTTGACTGTGCCACCAACCAACCAAGCAAATTTATTTATTTATTTATTTATTTATTTATTTATTTATTTATTTATTTATTTATTTACTTACTTACTTACTTACTTACTTACTTACTTACTTACTTACTTACATATTTATTTATTCACTCACTCACTCACTCATTCACTCACTCTCCATTCATGCATATAAGCCCACACTCTAGGAGGTCTGGCTTTATATATACCCATCCAAATATTTCCAATCAACTATTTAAAGAGAAAGACAGGATTTTTTTTTTCTTCTGCTCCATATAAAAGAGTTGCGACAGAAAGTCACAATGACATAATTCAAGATTGGGGAGGGGAGCTCATTGAAAATGTTTCCAAATTCAATCGTTGCTAACCATTTCTGAATTTTACTAGGCAAAAGCATAATGAAAATACATTTGGCCCCAATAAATCACAGAAATAAATGTTCTCGTGATTATTTAATCTTAGTACAAAACACTTCTGTTTTACTTTTGAAAACATATTTTTGGATGTTTGAATAAACATTTCAATATTTTGCATTGGCACAGCACTATTACAATCTGGAACGTATTTCCAATGTGTAAAAATTGTAAGATTGCTTTGAAATGCTGGAATTTAAAGTCTCTTTGCTTGTGTGCTTTCTCTTATTTGTACTAATTGTACTTGTGGTAGATTACAATGAGATCCTTAAAAAAATGTTTAGATATAATAGATTACTTATTATACTGTTTCTTGTTTCAGGCAAAAATGGGCGCAATGTGTATGGCCAAACAATGGACATTTATCAGTTTTTAAATTTCTAAGAGTTTTTGTGTTGAAAAGTGTAACATAGCCCAACATTTCTAAGCTTGGCGAGAATGTTTTTCTGAGAAGGCAAGGTCACAAGAGGCTGCATTCATATCATGATAAGTCAAAAACACGGTTCCTCTGGTTTTAGTTGAATATATTATATGAATCTTGGCATTATGTTTTGTAAACCATGAATTGTGGCTTAGCATGTTGGGTGAACCCAGCCAATTTTGACTGACTAAATCAAGCATGGTTAAAGCAAACCATAGCTTCCTGCACTATGTGAACTCTCAGACACAGAGTTACAACTGCTTTTATATACCTAAGAAACACGTCATGAATTAAGGAATGTCTCTGATAATGTGTTGTTAATATTTATATTTAACTTTGTAAAATCTGTTCCTATGCAGCACTTGTTCATTTAGTAGAGTTGGGAGGGGGAAAACATTTGTGTGAGCATTGCTGATATGAAAGAGGCTTGGTTAGCAGTTCATAGCAGATTATTCTTCCAATGCTTGCGTCCTTATTGATGCTAACCATTCATATTACTGAAGCTTTTTGGGTATTGGGTATACTTTTTGTGTACCCAATGAAAGGGCCCAATCAAGCAGATGCCTTCATGGGGATGAATGAAATGCTTTTACAGGCAAAAAGATAGCACCACCTTGAAGGTCTTGAGAATGCTAGTTATTGCTTCTCTGTTGCACAATGACATGACGAGACAGGACAATTTGAACTGAAACAGTCGGTCAGAAAAAAATAATAATATAAAGCCCTGATTCTTCCCCCATTTTGAAATATTTGAAGAAAAATGAGTCAAGAGGATGAGGTACACGAAATATTAGGAAGTTGCTTATATTTATTATTAAGTGTGATTTTGGATCCAGTTGTGTACATAGCTTTTCTATGATCTGTTATGAGATCCATGTACCTTCTGCGAGCAAAACACGACTGTTTCACTAACTACAATCCTTACTTTGCTCGCAGAGGGAGAAAAATGCTTACACACCCAATTCGAAGTGCACAAGCGAAGCGGCAGTGGAGAAGTGTCAATTAGAATTTCCTGACATGTTTGTTGCAATAGTTCTGATCTGTGTATTCAGGGTTTGATCACCATTTTCTGCATCAGATCTCTACCCGTAATGTGATCTTGTGCGAGTAATATGCATTCATCACAACTTGTAAGACACAAGCTCATATGGATTGTTCTAAAATGGAAATGATATGATTAGACCACTCAAGTACAGCCAGATTGAGAAATTGGATACGTTATGGTATGAATGCTTTTGGCGATTTCCTACAAGTTGTACAGTTGGTAGAGCAACTTGTTTGCATTAAAAGTTATGCATTTCTTGTTTGCATTAAAAGATGTGTATTTCTGAGCACTTATAATGCCCCCTTGCACATGATATATTTATATATTTGTATGAAGGTTGAAGAAATATAGTTTACTTTTGATAATGATGAGAATGAAATTATTTATCAATTTAATATACATATATAAAAACTATATATATATTTCATACAAAACAAATTATTCTATTTTCTTCTAAATTGCTGGCCATATTTTGTCCACTTCAAAAGTCCATGCTACCAGAAATAGCCACGGATCACATCATACAATACAGTGGCCTTGACTCCATGGTCCAGTTTTTCATTATCATCTACAGCCAATGAACTTCCTTGTTTTATTTTATGCTTAGCAACATCTTCTTTTAGTGATGACACTTTTTTGAAGCACTGAGATTTTCAATCAAGGCCATTCAACTAAAATAAAACCATATTGATTGCCACTCATATTTTCTGGTCTGATCTACTGAGTTGGTAGATAAAATTCAGGGAAGAGAAATAAAATGTTCATGCAGGCACTGTCTATTTTTAATTGTCTCATTCTATTTTTTCCCCCTTGTTCTAAACCACAGAAAATAAAAATGCTTGCTGTTCATCAAGTATGACTGGTACATGAATGCATTCATTGTCGTGTTCCAACATTAAATATACATGCAGGGTTCATTCATTTGCATGAACATATCTGATCTGAAATATATATTTCCAAACCAGATAAATTCTTTTCATACGGATGCAGTGAAAAAGGGCAATAAGTACAGGTGATAAGGAAAGATTTACAGGTTCTTAAGAATAATAAACATTATTTTCTATTTTTACTGTTATATTCAGGAAATCTACCCCATGGGAATGAGGTGGACAGAATCTGACTTTTGATACTTTAATCACCAGAGCCTTTTGCATATAAACAGATATAGAATAAATATTTTTGTTTGTTTGTAAAACAATTTCACAAGTTCATTGTATGAAAACTAAATTGTATAAATAATAATGATATCAAGCAATGGGATTCTATTAATTGGGAAAAGTGCACTATTTTTTAAAAAAACAAAATTCATTATTAAATCTGAAATTTTCAAAATAAAGACAAGTGGCTGCAGAGTGTAGAGCATCAGATAGGTAGCCTGATACTTTCTTGGACTGCATTTCCCATCAGCCCAAATCAGAAGGGCCAATTACAATCCAAAACCTCTGGAAAGCACCAGGATTCTTGGACCTGCTGTTGAGATAAATTGCAAATGCTGTTGATATTTGTAAGCATCCTTCCAATGCTTCAGTAGGCATTTGGATTTCTATTTAACTTCCAGTACTACCAACAATGATTATAAGGAACCTTGTAAGAACCGCGGTGGCGCAGTGGTTAGAGTGCAGTACTGCAGGCTACTTCTGCTGCCTGCCGGCTGCTTGCAATTTGGCAGTTCAAATCTCACCACGCTCAAGGTTGACTCATCCTTACAAGGTGGGTAAAATGAGGACCCAGATTGTTGGGGGGCAATAGGCTGACTCTGTAAACCGCTTAGAGAGGGCTGTGAAGCACTGTGAAGTGCTGTGAAGCTCTGTGAAACTCTGTGAAGCAGTATACAAGTCTAAATGCTATTGCTAATGCTATTTTTTAAAAAAAAACAACATACTGACATTTCCCAGCATTGATATTTATACGCCGAAAGACCATCCATTTAAAACTGGTTATGGAAAACAGAAGAGTCCTGACAGCTTTCCCATAGCTTGTAAGAGGTTTGGATAAGGTTCAGTCTTGCTTACCACGGTAAAACAACCACGCTGCTCGTTTTGCGTGTGAATGTGCCTCAGCAGTCCAAACTCAAGTGAAATGCCTGTCTGTAGTCATGTAAGTCATAAGGCCAAGTCAGCGTATAGCCTATGGAATACAACAGTGTAGTCTTTGCTATTTGATGTCAGCTGAATGGGGTTTTGTTTTGTACTTTTTTCTGCCGTGTTAAGTTATGTGCCTTTTTCAAGCCAGTTTGTGATTTGGCCCTTAGCCATTGTTCAGATTGGTATCTCGGGCTTCTGTATTTAACAGACAGTTTTTAAAAGCACATTTTTCTCCCTAAAACATGTTCTGGGCTTTTTGTTTGTGCTAACCAGCCGTTTGTGGAAATCTAAAAGTATATGATTGTTATTACTAATATAGTAACTGTTTTTCTTTTATTTAGGGGTGTGGTGTTTTTTTTGCACTAGCTCTTAAGAAATGTACGTTTCTGTACTTTTACAATCAACTGTCTGAAAAAGTATACAAATCTATTTGTCAGTAAAGAGAAATATCAAGATATGTAAGGGCACCTCAAAATGTATGTCATGAAAATGTACAGTTTGTGATAATTTTATATTGAAAAAGACAAAAACAAGAAACATTTGATATAATTTTATTCTATTTGTTTCATATGTATTTTGAACAAGAAATAAAGTGATCAAACATCTTATTTGTATTGCTTCAAATTGTTTAAGATTATTTTATTAATGCAGCTGCAAAGATCTAGATCATGGCCATGAAAAATTAGCAGAATATAAATGAATAAGAATTATTAAACATCAGAAACATTATGTTTTCTACTAAAATATGTTAGACTAAAAAGAAGCTGCCATACTTATTCTGATTTCTAGCTATCACCTGTATGAACATGGCTAACTTCCTACAGTTTCTAAGAATAATTTAAAACACTACAGATCTCCAAACTAAGCAAAGGATTATACCAGTAAAATGGGATTGGATTCCTTTACCCATAAAAGAAAAGGTAAAAGGAGCCCCTGCAGATTTTACTTCACTCGTCGTGCCCATCTCTGTTTCAAGGCCATTGAGCTAGTCCTGTCTGAATACTATTCTGCAGCCGTGTGGCCAGCATAACATCACAGAGCACTGTTATCTTCCCACCGAAGTGGTGCCTATTTATCTACTCGCATTTGCATGGTTTCAAACTGCTAGGTTGGCAGGAGCTGGGATGAGGACAGGAGCTCATCCCATTGCATGGCGTTCAATTTAAAGAGATTCAAAAATCATTTTTATTTGATAACAAATGGTAGATATTCCAAATTGAGAACAAGGGATGGACACTTGATTTTTTGCTTCCTTTTTGATAATCCTGATCCAGAAAGGGGGTATATTTCCATTCCTATTGGGGGGGGAAATATCTTTTGTTTGCATAAATAAACTTTCCTGTATTGCAAAGAGCAAGTATAAGGCCTCTGTCGCAGTGAGGAGGCAAACAGCACATCTTTCAGAGCCACAATTGTGACAGTGGAGGCATCTATTTTGGAGAAGTCAAAATATGAAGATGGCAGCCCTGGCCATGTGTTCCAGGCCCCACCCCTTCTATTGTGTCATCCATAAAGGTATCAGGGTTTCAGTCATACTGAAGTTGCAACTGTCATCTTGGATTTTTGATTCCATGCTCCCCCTCCCCTTATTTTCAGATAAATATTTTAAATCTCAACTCCTTTGCAGGGTGATAATACAAAATGGCCAAGTGGAATGAAAATAATAAATGAAAAAAAAAAATCCAAGGAAAATGCCCTACTAATCTCTGTAAGGTCTCAATTTTAGCCAGCTGAAATGACCTCCTGATTTACTGCCACTCAGTTTCCTTTGGGCCAAACCAATACCACCACCAACATGCATCATTTGTGTATATTTGATTTAAGCAGGTAACAAATTGTCCCACAGGTGCTCATTCGATGGTTAAATCAAGAGCATTGAGACACATTGGTTTGAATTTCTATTCTAATCATGCCTCTAATCTCCAATGGCACCAACATTAATCTGCTCCCACCAAGCTGCCCACTTAAGAAACAAAACACAATTTGTTTCAAAGATCTATTGCAGACATTCATCCTGCCTTGGAGAAACCAATGATTCTTTTTGCTGAAAGATTTAGGACAACATTCCAGGATAATGAGGAGACACTGATTGGTTGCAATCCAAGCGCTAAGCCGTAACACAATTTTAACTTTGTACATTGCATGAACCTAGCCAATTGTGACTTTTTCACAAAAAAACAATTGTACAAACCATGATTAGTGTGCTTTACGATCAGATTCACTGTGTTTATTGTGATGACGTGCTTGTTAGAATGCAGTACTTCAGACTAACTCCAGGAGTTTGATTCTGAGCGGCTCAAGGTTGACTCAGCCTTCCATCCTTCCGAAGCCAATAAAATGGGGACCCAGATTGTTGGGAGCAATATTCTAATTCTGTAAACCACTTAGAGAGAGCTGTAAAGCACTATGAAGTGGTATATAAGTCTAAGTGCTATTGCTATGAGTAGTCCTTGCTTAATGACGATAATTGGGACCTGCAACTCTGTCACTAAGCAGCACCTTCCTAAAGCACAATGTTATAAATCCTTATGATTTATATTGATATTGTTTCCTGATTGCTTATTTGTACCCTATGACTATCATTAAGTGTTGTACCTTATGATTCTTGATGAACATATCTTTACTTTTATGTACACTGAGAACATATGCACCAAAGACAAATTCCTTGTGTGTCCAATCACACTTGGCCAATAAAGAATTCTATTCTATTCTATTCTATTCTATTCTATTCTATTCTATTCTATTCTATTCTATTCTATTCTATTCTATTCTATTCTGTGACTGCACCAATTTACAATGGCAGTCCCAACTGCTTCTGTGAGACAAAACTCATGCATTCATAGCATCCCTTAGCCACCATTTGCAACTTCTTTTGGCTTCCCCGTTGTCTTTGCTTGTCAGAAGACAGCAGTGAAGGTTGCAAACTGTCATTACATAACTGTAGGACTCTGCAAGCATCACAATTGTGAGCCAGTTGCCAAGCACTCAAATCGCAATCATATGACCATAAGGACACTGCAGTGCAGAGGCACCAACTGTGAGGAACAGTGGTAAGTCCTTCTCATTCAGCATTCTCTTATCTTCTAAGAAGTGACTGAACAAGTGGTCCCCGAATGAGAACTACCTATAATGTATTGAAATATTTCATCATTCACACACACAATACATTCGGAAAGTATTTTTAATAAATTTAATAAATTTCTAAACTTCTGTTTTCACTTTATCATTATGGGGCACCGGGTATAGATTAATGAGAAAAAGAATCAATCAGAATCAATCAGAATAGAGCTAGAAGGTCTTATAGTCCTACCCCCAGCTCAAGCGGACACCCTATACCAGTGATGGCTAACCTTTTTGTTGTTGTGTGCCAAAAACACAAGCGTGCACGCCCACACCCATAATGCAATGCACGTGCAACCCTCCTGCGTCCCCACCCCCTGTGCATGTGCATGTGACCCCCCACACTCCTCCCGCCCCCCTGTGCATGCGTGTGTGACACCCTATGCTCCCCCGGCCCCCAAACGTGCACACGACCCCCCCCCTCGGCACTCCCCCCATGCCCTGTTTTTTTTTTTTTTTTTTAATTTGATTTATATGCCGCCCTTCTCCGGAGACTCAGGGCGGCTTACAATGCGTTAAGCAATAGCCTTCATCCTTTTGTATATTTATACAAAGTCAGCTTATTGCCCCCACAAACCGGGTCCTCATTTCACCTACCTTAGAAAGGATGGAAGGCTGAGTCAACCTTGAGCCTTGGAGAGATTCGAACCAGCAGTAAATTGCAGGCAGCTGTGTTAATAACAGGGTGCGTAACCACTGTACTATCAAGGCTCATTGTACTATCAAGGCTCTAGGTTTTGGGCCTAGTAGGCCTCCCTGCAGCCTCCTGGAGTAAAAACAGGCTGTCGGGGCTGTGCCACACACATACACACACACACACACCCCGCATGCCTCATTTTGGGCCTAGTAGGCCTCCCTGCAGCCTCCTGGGAGCAAAAACAGGCCATGGGGGGCTATGCCGCACATGCACCCCCCCCACATGCCTCGTTTTGGGCCTAGTAGGCCTCCCTACAGCCTCCTGGGAGCAAAAACAGGCCGTCGGGGCTGTGCCGCGCACACACACACACATACCCTGCATGCCTCGTTTTGGGCCTAGTAGGCCTCTCTGCAGCCTCCTGGGAGCAAAAGTGGGCCCTGGGGAGCTGTGCCACACACACCCCGGGTGCCCCATTTTGGGCCTAGTAGGCCTTCCTGTACTTATAACCCATAATGCAATGTGTATGTGACCCCCTCCCACATGTGCCCCGCCCACCTGTGCATGTGCGCACTCCCCACCCACACTCCTCACCCACCCCCACCGCATGTGTTACAGAGACCCAAAAATCAACTGGCTGGCGGGAGGCACGCAGGCATGCATGGTGGAGCTGAGCTGGGGCCATCATGGCTCTATACTATTTCAGACAAGTGACTGTCCAGTGATGAAGCACCCACAACTTCCGAAGTTGTTGAAATGAATTGGCAATGACAAACCCCAAACAAATAGTCCACTTCCTCCAATTGCTTCATGTAAATGTTAAACAAGATGGAGGAGAAGGCCGAGCCCTGAGCACCCCACACTAGAGTGGCCAGGTTTGAACTCCTTTACCCCATAACCTCTGATTGGAACCACTGAACCATTGAAACTGGAAGGGTGAAATGAATTTTAACAACTGCGGAATCAGGCTGCAGCATGACAAAATCGACAAAAGTGAAGGAGGGGGGGTCTGAATACTTTCTGAATGCCCTTTAATTCACGCACACATCACATGTGGCAATGTGGGTCTGGTGGCACAGCAGACTAAAAGCATTGTGATTAACACCAGGCTATTGCTTAACGCATTGTAAGCCGCCCTGAGTCTCCGGAGAAGGGCGGCATATAAATCAAATTTTAAAAAAAATGTTCTTATAATGACTTATAATGTCATGGTCATGTCCTTTTTGTGTGTTTGTTATAAACATGAGGGGTCCTTGGTGGTTTCTGAGCTTTGTTGTTTTCTTACCCAATCTAGAGTAATGACTTGCAAATGACTTGCACTGCTGATGTTAGATAGTTTGGGTAATGAAACAACCAGCAAGATCAGATAGTACCAAGGACACCTGAGCTACAAATATTGTCCTTTATTGTTATAAGCATTCCTATCAGCAAGAGGATGCTAGTCTAGATCTCTATCTATCTATCTATCTATCTATCTATCTATCTATCTATCTATCTATCATAGCATATAGATACATCCTCAAACCCCCATAACTTTAACTTTAAACTGTCTACTGTGGACTTCACCCCATTCCTAAGAGGTCTGTATAATGCATAAGCGCACCAGTGTGCCTATCATCCCTTTCCTACTGTCCCCATTTATTCGTACCCATTTCCTGTGCTCATATCCATGTCTATACTTATATCTGTTTTCTTATATTAATTACTGACAAACTAAATAAAATAAATAAATAGATAGATAGATAAACTTTGGTCTGATCCACTAGCAAGCCCGAATTTCTCATCTTAGGCCAAACAGTATACCTCTCCCGAAATGCAACTTCTGATAGCTCTTACTAATGTCAGCAGCCATTATTAATGTTCAATATTCAATGTTCAAACCTTTGGTTCTACTAAACCTTCCTGAAAAATAGTTTGATATATCTCGAAAAAGTAGCAGGCCCAGAAGGAGTAAATACTTCTTCTTTTTCTCTAGAAGAAAAGAGAAGCACAGTTAAAGGAGATTGTACTCCTCTGAAGCAAAGATCCTTTTTCCTTCTTAATTTCATCTACCGTAATCTCTTAAAAATTCAGAAATGGCTGTCATGAAGAATATTTTCACATGGACAGAGCTACTAAAAGAAATCAGCCTCCAAGGAATCTAAAAACTAATTTGCTCACAAGAGAGGAAATGATCTTATTATTTTCTCATTGCAATCTTTTCCCAACCCAATAGGTTGCTCTTCAGATGTGCTAGAATGGCATCTATTCACATCTTCCAGTCCTCAAGAGGTTATCAATTTGCAGAAAGTTGGAAAAATAAACAAATTCAATAATAACCTCCCAGTAACAAGTAGTATGCTTCCCCCCCCCTCCTAGTTTTTGTGTTTGGTGAGCTTTCTGTTGTTTTTGTTGTTGTTGTTTTACATATTTTAGCTCATTTGAAACATGAGCTAAAGAATTTCCATAAAACAAGGACAATCACATCTGGGGCTGTGATTGGAATGGAAATTAAGATGATAGAGGTACAGAAAATCCGAGATATCAAGTTAAATTTAATAGATGTAAATTTACCTGTGGGCAGGGCAAGAAGTAGCATGGAAGATCATTAAAGAGAGATTCTACTTAGAACTAAGGAGAAGTTTCCTGACAGTGAGTTTCCTGACATCCAACTCTATTATTCTATGTTCTCTTTCACAACTTTAGTGCTCTCTTTCCCATTTTCCCCCATGACAAGAACTCCATGAAGTAAATGGGGCTATGAGAAAAGAAGAACTTTGACACTGAGAGAACTTATATTCATTGTATTTCTCCATTCTATACTTTTGATTTGCTGTTGTTGTTGTCACCTTTTGTTTTGTTTTGTTTTGCCTGACACTTCTCTTACTACCTTTTCACATTGGGAAACCTTTCTGGAATCAAGGAGCTACAAAACAACCTTTGGTAACTATTTGATTGTCAACGTCTTTCTAAACAAAAAGTCTATCTCCTTACATGATTTGAGAAAATTGTATTGATCAACAAGGCATACCTCCCATTAGTTGTGTAGACCTGAGAAATGTATCCAAGCTTTGAGTCAATAAACTTGTGCAATTGTTGAACTGTAAACTGTTGCCTTCTTCAGTGCTTGCAATTATTGGAGACAAGAGTTCATTGGAGGGGAAGATACAACTTTTATACAGTTTCCTCATCATCACAATTGCCCTTCCAGAAAATAAAAGAATCACTGTCAAGCTTCCTTCAGCTGGCAGCACAAAAGTCTTCAAGAATAGATTTCCAAGGACACAAAAGCTTAGATAATTAGGTTTATTGTAGAAAAAGCTATGAAGCCATTACCACAGAGATCCAGTGACAATTCTCTGAGGTAAACTATACCAAGAAGTTATGCCTCATTCTTTGGCCTGAATGTTGCAACAGAGTTCAAGTTTGAGGTGGGATAGTCAATTTCTATCTACCTTACATTTTCATAAAATGAGCCTTGGTAGTACAGTGGTCTAAGGCACCCTGTTATTAAGCTGGTTATTAAGACCAGCTGCCTGAAATTACTGCAGGTTCGAATCTCGCCAAGGCTCAAGGTTGACTCAGCCTTCCATCCTTTCTAAAATAGGTAAATTGAGGACCCAGTTGTGCGGGCAATAAGCTGACTTTGTATAAATATACAAAAGGATGAAGGCTATTGCTGAGCACATTGTAAGCCGCCCTGAGTCTCCGGAGAAGGGCGGCATATAAATCAAATTTTAAAAAATAAATAAATAAATAAAAATCTGGTATCAGGCTATTTATTTTTGGCTGTGTAGTCACCTCCATGGGTTGACATGCCCCAGTGAAGTAAATTTGAAACCACATAGACCTCAAAATGAAATTTTAGTAGGATTGCAGTGCTTTAAGTGATGATGATGATGATGATTTTACAATCAGCTTTCCCTGCAAAGCTTCCCATCATAGCAACCTTATTTTTCAACAAATAAATGTACTTAAATACATTTACTTCAAGGAACAGATGGCAGGTTAATTACAATTATTTCCTTTCTTTATGGAGTAGGGGCTGAAAGGGTTTTTGTTATTTCAGGAACAATAGTAACTTATAAGAGAGAATGCTGATAGAGTAATGCTGTTTACACTTTCCTCTTGGAGAAGGTGGGAATAATAATGAGCACTGAATCCATATATTACTAAAATTGAAATGATGCATCATACGGCAACCACTTTTTACTCAATGTATCTGAAATGGGCTAATTTATAGAATGTGTGTCCAAAATCCAAGATCCATGACTCCCATGGGGTTGAAATTTGGCAAACCTGAGGCTGCTTCTGTGCTACTATATTGCTGCAATCACATGGTTGCCACTTCCAATGCTACCTGCCAGCTTCTGACAAGGAAAGTCAATGGGGAAGTTGGCACAAAATGTTGCTTTTTTGCCCACTCATGGTCATTCTGTTTCTCTGTTTAGGACACAATCACCTAAAACATCACTAATGATTCTCTAATGGTTCATAATCTTCTGTCTATGTCTGTAGATAAATATGGGTTGGTTTCAAACTGATTTGTGAGTTATTGTGGGGTGGAAACTCTAATGGTGTAGCAGTGTCCTTGGATTACTAGCTTGGATAGCTATTTCTATAATCATTGAAAGCATATCTTCAATGCATCTTGTAAGGTTCAACAGGAGAAAAACCTCATTACACTCCTGTCCAGATTTGTAACTGGTTGATCACTTTGTCCCAGGGCACAAATACCTGTGATATTTATGCCATGGCCAAACATCTCCACATCCCTGTGATCAGGACTTATCTATTATCATCTCTATTTTTATCTCTATTTGCATCTCAGCAATTCTGGGTCAACATAAATGGCTCTTTCAGCTGGAAATGAAAGTGGTGGAGGAGGGCTGTTTCCATATCAGAAAAATTCTCCCAGTGGTAGGTTGCTCCAGGTTCTGTCCGGTTCTTTAGAATCAGTAGTAAAAGAGGCGGGAGTCTCCCCCCACCTTCCCGGATGTCATAATTGATGATCTGCACATGTGCAGAAGCGTGCATGCGCGAGCGAAGTAAGCACGCACGTGCGCTCCCATTGCAAATCAGTAGTAAAGGTAAGTAGAACCCACCCCTGAATTCTCCCCTCACCCTCTTCACTGCCAGCCAGTAGTGGACTGCTGCCGGTTCAGATTGGTTCAGGCGAACCGGTAGTTCCAACAATCAGCTGGCCCCACCCACTCGCCCTCCGCCCTATCCTATCCTATATTTCCTTCTTTCTGGCTCAGCTGATTCACGTGGCACAGCTGATTTCTGCTCCTTTGCTGTTCTACTTACCAGGGCTGCCTTAGAAGATAAGCAGCTGAGCTTCAAATTGCTGTATTTTGAACGCTGCGTGCAAGCGCGTTAGGCACACACGTGGCAAAGCCCACGTGCACACGCAAAACGCACGCTCAAAGAACCGGTTGTTAAATCAGTCGCAGCCCACCACTGCTGCCAGCTATTGGAGCTGGTCAGTCCTATAAGGGAAGGCTGGTATGGCAGCTTCATTAGCTTAATAGTTCAAGCAGATCAAGTTTTGCCTTGAAACTCAGGCACCAAGTGGCAAGGAGCTGAAAAGAACATAGTCCCTGAATTTGAGAGATAATCAATATCTTTGCAAAATGGCTTCCCCTCTCCCCTCCACCTACAATATATAAACCAAAAGTATTTCAGGCAGTGAAAAGTATTTATTAAAGAGTGTTAATGTATATAGCATTACATTACATATATCAACATACATTTGATATTTTTGTTAGATACATCATGAAGCAATGAATCAAAACAATAGAAGACGTTGATTTTAGATAACTTTCTACAAGGGGCAAATTTATGGGTTACATCACTCCCTTTCTCATCCAGATGCCGAGATCTTTTTTTTTTAAACTTGCAAATGTATTCAAGGACTTCAGAATACATTCGCATTGTCTAGCTTTTGAAAATGCTAGTTAGTTCTTTGCCCTTCAAAAGGAATGGCCTTGGCTCAGAGGAAAAACACAATCTCCTAAAAAAGAGAGGCAGACTGCCATGTTTAAATGCTAATATCACCTTTTAAAAATGTTAATAATGAAGCTTAAGATTCCAAGGTAATCAGAAGGCAAAAAGAAATTGACACAGTCCGGTCTGAGTCCCCCATTTCTTTGACAAAAGTTCAGGCAGTGCCTGAGTTACCATGGCTTCTTTTTTTGAGCACCAGGCTTCCAAAAATCCAGCAGAAGCTTATGCATTTTAGAAATTACATGTTCATCCTTAGCACATAATTCAGTTTCAAGTTTTGTCTTTTATTTTATTTATTTGTTTATTTGTTTGCTCAACTTGTATGCCGCCTTTCTTCGAAGACTCGAGGCAGCTTACAATGCATTGAAAAACCATATATAAAAACATTAAAAATTAAAACATTAAAAACAATTAAAACCCATTCACACCATTCATGGCCGGATCTCGCCAGATCACAACAGCGAGATCAACGGCCCCAGGCCTGCTGGAAAAGCCAGGTCTTCACCGCTTTTTGGAAGGCCAATAGGGTGGGGATGGTCTGGATCTCAGGAGGTAACTGGTTCCAGAGAGCTGGGCCAGCCACAGAGAAGGCCCTCCCCCACGGGCCTGCCAGCCAGCATTGTTTAGCTGATGGGACCCAGAGGAGACCAACTCTGTGGGATCTTACCAGTCGCTGGGAGCTATGCGGTAGAAGGCAGCCTCGAAGATAACCTGGCCCTGAGCCATGTAGGGCTTTAAAGGTAATAACCAACACCTTGAATTGTGACCGGAGACCTATAGGAAGCCAGTGCAGCTCACGGAGAATTGGTGTAATGTGGGTGTACCTAGGTGCACCCACAACAGCTTGCGCGGCTGTGTTCTGGACCAACTGTAGTCTCCGAACACTTTTCAAGGGTAGCCCCATGTAGAGCGCGTTGCAATAATCTAACCGTGAGGTGACAAGGGCATGAGTGACTGTGAGGAGAGCCTCCTGATCCAAGTAGAGTCACAATTGGCTAGGGGGACCTGTGCAAAGGTCCCCCTAGCCACAGCTGACAGATGTTCAATTATTGTTCAATTCCAAATACCATTTTTATCTTCATTAACTCTTTCTCACAACCATATAGAACCACTGGAAACCAAAGCCTCCCTCAGTCAGTTGCTCTTTTGACTTCATCTTACATTCTCCAAATAGGTGGTTTGTTCTGTGGGAGTCTGTGATGTTAGCAAAAGTAATGTCATTTTAGAACAGAAGGAGGAGAAACACCATTTGAACAATGCAAGAGGAACACATGGATGTAAGATAAAGAAACAAGTACTGTAATCAGTCAAAAAGTAGGCAAAGACATTCTTAAGCAACCCCGTGCCCCAGGGATGGGTTCTAAATTTTTTTACTACCGGTTCTGTGGGCGTGGCTTATTTTGTGGGTGTGGTTTGATGGTCATGTGACAATTCTTTAGGATTTAGCAGAGGTACCGGTCTACCCATTTGTTCTTGGAGCGTTCCGGTCTACTCATTTGTTTTTAGAGGCACTGGTCTACTCATTTGTTTTTGGAGGCATCGGTCTACTCATTTGTTTTTGGAGGCACCGGTCTACCCGTTTGTTTTTTGAGTGCTCTGGTCTACCACCACACTGCCTTTTAACACTGATCAGCTGTAGGGCGGCTCTTTGAAGCCCCACGGCAAGAGTTTAAACAGTTTTTTTCCTTCTAGACGATTAGCTGGGACTTGGGAGGCAGCGAATAGATTGGGGGTACGGCCAAATAAAAGGTAAGAATAACGCGGGGAGCGGGGGCTGGAGGACCCAGCTCCCGAACAAAGAGAACCAGTTCAGTGACGTCATATCGTCACTGCTACCGGCTCGGCCGAACTGGGCTGAACCGGGAGGAACCCATCACTGCCATGCCCAGTGTTACGTGCATGTTAAATAGATACCAAGTAAAGCATAAAGGAGTATTTGATAGTAGTTATGTATCTCTGTTGTCCAAACTTGCTTACTCACTCAGCTTGGGCTCTTTTAATAAAGAAAAACCTAGTTTTCCACAAGTGTCATATGGCATCTTCTTTCCTGATTTGGAACTAACAGTGACTGTTAGGTTCTTCAGGAAGTACCACCCAAAAATGTAGGGTGGGCCTTTGGCCTAATCCGACAGAATTTGTCTTATGTTTTTGATCAGGGCACAGTGGCTCAGCAGTTAAAGACGCTGAGCTTGTCAGCTGGAAATCTGATAGCCCAGGTTCGAGACCTGAGCACTGCACAATGGGGTTGTTCTGACCCAGCCTTAGCAGACTTCTTGTCACGAAAAACCCCTCTTTATTTACCTCTTGTGAATTAATTACATTCACCCACTGAAAAGTCCAGGCAATAATCCTTCAAGGAGTTAACTGCAGTACAGACCTTATCCGTTCCTTGCAATAATTGCAAGGCCGTGAGGTCCCAGCCAAAAGGCTGCAAATTAAGTTCTGGCAAGCAGACTTTGTGGCACGAAATGCAATGAGCAAAATCTTCAGAAATACGAACTGTTGTCTCCTACGACAACCACTCCCCTTTCCTTCTATTTATTCCCCAGACAGGGAGGGGCCATTCAACGTCCATGTGTGCTTTGCTTCCCAAGTTTACTCCTTGTCCTCCGTTGCTCACCTATTTTAACTGCTCTGCGCATACATGTATCTGGAATAGGCCCCAGCTGTTCTTCCTCCTCACTTATATCAGCCTCCAAAGGCAGCTGCCTCTCCGGTGGCTGGGAAATGTCAGACAGCCCTGGCTCTATCTCTGCGTCTGATGCAGAGCAACCATCAGAGCCTTCCCCAGACTCCAGAACTGGCCCAGGTTCCTCCCCAACTTCCTCATCATCCGAGTTTGTTGCCAGCTCCTCTGGCAGCTGGCGGGCCACAACAGGGGTGAGCTTCCACTCCTACCCCAGCTCTTGCCCACCTAGCAGTTCAAAAGCATGCAAATGCAAGTAGATAAACAGGTACCACTTCAGCGGGAAGGTAACAGAGTTCCATGTGCCTCAGTGTATAATCATGCTTGGTCACATGATCATGGAAAAGTCTTCAGATAATGTTGGCTCCCTTGGCTAAGAAATTGAGATGTGCACCACCCCCTAGAATCAGGCACAACTGGACAAGGGGAAAGTTTTATCTTTTTTTAACATGAACGTTGCTCCATTCGTATCCATCCCAGTATTTCAACTCATCAAAAGAAGGAGGCATTTCTCCTAATGCTTTTACAACAAGAGGCTGGCTGAGGATGACATAAATCAGGAGTCCAGTGGAATGCAAAAGCACAGATATATTTTCTGCCAGCTGCTCCACCAAGGCAAAAGAAAATTCAATGAGTTTCCTCATCCATCTTCAACAGCAGTACTGGATAACTGCAGCCATCAGAATGATTTTCTTCAACAATCTGGGTCACATGTTATTTAAATACCATAAAGCATCACTGCTTTTAAAATATAGGCTTTTCTCTCCTGATGTCTCTAGAATGTAAAAGAAAGGATTATTCTACATATATGAATATTCATGGATTATGTTAATTTGATATTTACCATTCCTTCTTGTTTATAGATAGTAAACACAATGAAATCCAGCCTCTTTTACTGTCTACATTTGTAAGGTATTATTTTGGTTCTTATTAGAGGTTTTCTTTCTAAAACAAAAACATGGTTTACAAGATGGAACAACTGAACTTGCATATATAACATTAATTCATGGTTTTTAAAATGAACCATGATGGTTGAGTTCAGATATTGCTTTAAGTAAAAATAAACCATACTATGGCTTAGTCAAATGGACAGACTAAACCTGTAGTTTAATATAATGTCACAAATACTTTCAATATGTTTAAGATTATGTTATAAAATTAATTCAATAAATTAAAAAATATTTTAGAAGTTACATCTGTCATTGCTAAGTTTAAAAATATTATCTGCATCTAGTTTTGAGTTCCCTATTTAGTTTAGTTTTATTTTTAATTTTATGTGCAACCTTCTTAGGAAAGTTTTCTAGGCAATTAGAAAGTTTAAAATATGGAAGGATAACCAAGCAGGATGTCATAGCATTTGAGGCTGTTAGAAGTTATTATTTCTTTAAATATGAATGTTTCCTTCCATTTTCCCAACTATGAGGGTCAACAGGAAGTATTTTTTCTTATATATAGATGCAGAGAAATCATACTACATGCATGTTTACTGAAAATAAAGCTTTATATTTAGTTAAATTGATACCTTAAATAAAAGTGTTTACGATGGGATCCTTGTTCAACAATTTCCTACAAAGGAGGCCTTGGGAATGACAAAACATCATATTTTTGCAATTTGCAATTTCATTTCCATATTGACAAGTAATCTGCTTTCCATTTTAATAGACAGTTATAAAGCCAGTTATAATCATTATTTCCTGGGATATGCTGTGCAGAATGCACTGTTTGAAGCCATTTGTGAAACCAACAAAATGAGAGATGTTTAGATGGAGCCTTTTAGTTATTGTTGCATTTGTTTTCTGGCAGTTTAATTGTATGACTGTCAGATGAATCACAGATAATATGAGCTGGTTCTTTCTCAACATCCCTGCTAGAAGTGCTAGAATAGTTGTGCAAAGTATTAAAAATTTGGGCAACCGTGAATGATTAAACATTGAGGAAACCTGGAAATCCAAGCTTTATACCGAGGACAAGGAAAGGGAAAGGAAGCAGTTGAAGAACTAAATGGGTATGAACAGGGGTGGGCTTCAACATTTTTAGCAAGGGGTTCTCTGCCTGGTTGCTGGCTGGGCGTGACCATGATGGGCGTGGTCTAGTCGGTCTCCTGCACTATGGCGGGGGGGGGGCATTTTTGCCCTCCTAGGGCTCCGGTGGCTTCCCTCGAGCCTCTGGGAGGGCAAAAACAGCCTCCCAGGCTCCGGAGGCCCTCTGGAGGCCAGAAATGGGCCTGTTTCCAGCCTTCCCGAACTTCTGATAAGCCTGTTTTTCACCCTCCCTGAGCCTCTGGGTGCATCCTGCTCTTACCTGCATCCAAAATCGGCCACATGGGGACTCCTGGGAGGGGTGGGGTGGCAGGGCAGGGCCAGCCAGGAGTGGGATTTGGGGGTTCTCCAAACCAGGGGTGAAATGCTACCAGTTCGCTCCGGTTCAGGCAAACCAGTAGTTTAAAAAGCTACCAGTTCGGGCGAACTAATATTTCTGACAATCAGCTGTGCAGCGGGGTTTAGCTTTGCTAGAAAGTAGGAAATCCTGCTTTCTAGTGAAGCTAAATCGCGCGCCACACCTGATTTTTCCCCCCCCCCACTTCTACTTACCTTCCCAAGCCTCCTTTTGGTGCATACTGCGCATGCGCGTGGGCACACACACAGCACACGTTTGGCACGCAGCACACATACGCGGCCAGCAAACTGGTAGCAAACCGGTTCGGATTTCACCATTGCTCCAAACTGCGCAGAATCTTAGCTAGAGGTTCTCCTGAACCCCTGCAAATCCCAGCAGCCCACCCCTGGGTATGAATAAAAAAATGGATTGGCATCGATCTGACAAATTTATTTATTTATTTATTTTGTCGCATTTCTATGCCGCCCAACTCCCTGGGAATCTGGGCGGCTTACAACAAAGAATAAAACAATGCAAACAATCCCATAAAAAACGTTTAAAAGAAAAACATTAAAACATTAAAAACTCCCATTCGTGGCCAGGTCTTGCAAGATCATTATAACGAGATCAACGGCCCCAGGCCTGCCGGAAGAGCCAGGTCTTCGCCGCTTTGCGGAAGGCCAATAGGGTGGGGGCAGTCCAGACCTCAGGAGGTAATTGGTTCCAGAGAGCCAGGGCAGCCACAGAGAAGGCCCTCCCCCGCGGGCCCGCCAGCCGACATTGTTTAGCTGACGGGACCCAGAGGAGACAGACTCTGTGGGATCTTACCGGTCGCTGGGAGTTATATGGTAGAAGGCGGTCTCGAAGATTGCCTGGCCTTGAGCCATAACTATTACATGTCTAGTAAATGTGATAATCCTCCAAAAATCTTGAATTACAACCACCACATCCCACCTGAAGCCTCATCTCAAATACATTGTGTATTTCTAGGCATTGTACTTTGTAATTCATAGAAACAAAGTTTCAGAGAAGAGCAGTAAGACAGATCCTATGAACAGAAAAAAACAATGGATATATGGTGAGGAGGACACATTTGGCCTTGAGAGAAGTCTGAGGAAAGATGAGATATACTCTTCAAATACCTGAAAATATTGTACACAAAAAGAGACCACGTCCTCTTATTTATTATTCTTCTGTTTGCCTATCATGCTAGAGTGCAGGGCACAGAATGATGGAATTATGTTACAATTAAGCAGATTCTAGGCCAATGTTTCGCGGGGGTGGGTGGGAGGAGGACCTCCCTAACAGTGAGAGCAGCTGGAGCAGACAGGTGTTAAATTCCTTTGCTGGATGTGTTGAAGCAGATGCTAAACAGTATCCCACAGGGATGGTTTCATTTGTATTCCTGCACTGAATATGGGGATAATGGCCTCCTCCATGGACCTCTTGCCATTTACCATTTAGGGCTGATAGAAACTCAAACCCACAGATTTGGATGGCTATCAGTGATCATCTATGATTTAAAAAAAACATGTGCAGATTTTAAAAAGAACAGGAAAACACATTTCACTGCTGAAACTGGTTTTACTTCCAGGTATGTTTGAGAAATGAAATAGATGGTGGTTGATTTAGCTATCCAAGGGATACTACTTGAGCACACAAGGATTACACCAGGGGTGAAATCCAGCAGGTTCTAACAGATTCTGGAGAACTGCTAGCGGAAATTTTGAGTAGTTCGGAGAACCGGCAAATACCACCTCTGGCTGGCCCCAGAGTGGGGTGGGAATGGGGATTTTGCAATATCCTTCCCCCAGGAATGGGGAGGGAATGGGAATTATGAAATATCCTTCCCCCAGGAGGGGAGGGAATGGAGAGTTTGCAGTATCCTTCCCCTAGAGTGGGGTGGGAATGGAGATTTTGCAATATCCTTCCCCTGCCACGCCCACAGAACCGGTAGGGAAAAATTTTGAATTTCACCCCTGGATTAAACGTTCTATTCTAGTCAAATCTGGGTGCCAGAGCCTTTTTAAAAAATCCTTTAAAAGTCTTCTTAACCAGTTCCTGATGACTAGTTCAGCTTCAACCACAACAATACACAAGCACACAATAGATACAAACTTAAAGTGAACCGCTCCAAACTCGACTGCAGAAAATATGACTTCAGCAACAGAGTGGTCAATGCCTGGAATGCACTACCTGACTCTGTGGTTTAATCCCCAAACCCCCATAACTTTAACCTTAGACTGTCTACTGTTGACCTCACCCCATTCCTAAGAGGTCTGTAAGGGGCGTGCATAGGAGCACCAGTGTGCCTACAGTCCCTGTCCTAATGTTCCCCTTAATTGTATTCATTTTATGTATTCAGTTCATGCTTATACATATATATTATCTAATACGTACTCGACAAATAAAATAAATAAATAAAACATTTTTAAAAAGTCTTTGCTTTAATGGGTTGTATGCTCTACCCCACACAGGAGTGCTACCAAAAAAAAAGAAGAAGAAGAAGAAGCATCTGTACACTAACTAGCTACACATAATGCAACTTTATTTTGTAAGTAACAATATCTCCATTTTTAAAAAAATTTGATTTATATGCCGCCCTTCTCTGGAGACTCAGGGCGGCTTACAGTGCGTTAAGCAATAGCCTTCATACTTTTGTATATTTTATACAAAGTCAGCTTATTGCCCCCACAAACTGGGTCCTCGATTTACCTACCTTAGAAAGGATGGAAGGCTGAGTCAACCTTGAGCCTGGCAAGATTCAAACTTGCAGTAATTGCAGACAGCTGGTGTTAAATTACAGTGCTTAGTCTGCAGAGCTATCCAGGCTTTCATATCAGTGGTAGAAAAATTTGCAACCTTTGAGTGTTTCTAGGAAGAAGGTAATTCCCTGGCGATGCCATGTTGTACAATGTGTTTCTGGGTGGCTTAACGTCTTCACCAGGTTTTTATTGGTACCCAATTAGAAATAAACATTTAAAACTTGTACAGAACAGAAGGGTTATGTGTATTAAGTTTGGAGTTTTGAAATCATTTTCAAAAGAAGGATCAAACTTATTTAATTATTTTAAATCTATTTTAACTTTTGTGTACAAATGTTTTACTTTGGCTGTTCACCGCCCTGAGTCCGAAAGGAGAAGGGCGGTATAGAAATCTGATAAAATAAATAAAATAAAAATAAACGAATAGATTTTCAAAACCTAGAAGCCAGTAAGGACTATTAGACTATTACTTCTCCATAAAGATGTTCTTCCCTGCCATTCTCTGCCTTTTGTTGCAATAAACCGAGTTCACACATTGTGTTAAACAATGCCTGTCTTGTTTTAACTACTGCTTGCCAAATAAAGGCTAAGTTTTCATGTTCGGAGCCAGAATTAAATGATCGATGTGATGACTGTATGACAGGTAAAATGAACACTTGTAAACAAAGAAACTCAGCTTAAGCCTCTTCCCCCAAATCTAAAGTTACTTTCTACTGTGAATTAATATACCTTTATGACGGCAACTATAAATAGCAGAAAATGGGGAATGAAAGAAGAGTGCTGAGAGACAGGCAACAAGAAGGGAGGGGAGGAGAGTAACAGAAACAGCACAAGGCTAAAACTTTGTAGACTATTTATTTTTATTTATTTATTTATTTATTGAATTTATATACTGCCCTACTCCCGAAGGACTCAGGGCGGTGAACAGCCATAGAATAAAACATATAAATATAAAATTTAAAATAAAATAAAACAAATTAAATAATTTGGCTGAACAAATTTAAAACCCCAATAATTTAAAAACAAATTTAAAATTTCCATTTAAAAAGGGGAAAGACTTAGGTCAGGCCAGCTTGATGAAATAAGAAAGTCTTGAGCGCGCGACGGAAGGTACACAGATCCGGGATCCTCCGTATCTCCGGGGGGAGCTCATTCCAGATAGTAGGTGCCCCCACAGAGAAGGCTCTCACTAAATGCGGCCCCTTTAGTCTAGAGAGAATAAAGATAAATAAATAATTCAAGATATAAACCTATTTTGCAATGAAAAGAATTCTTTCTCATACTGAATTCACTTTTCACTCCTCTCTATTTATTTGAGAATATTGATTTGTTGCCTAAAAAATAAGTATATTAGCCATAGTCATATGAGGATGCTTGTAGGAACTCAGGCATTTGCTGATCAATCCATTGAAGTTAAATTTTGGATAAATCTACCTAACACTGCTGGAGCCACATGTGTAAATCCCGTAGCTATACATTTATTTACCTTTGAAAGAGATTGGTGTTATCTAGAGATTCTTCTTGCAAACACCACAGTTTAAACAATATTGTTTTAAAAAGTGTTCATTCTTTGAAAAAGCAAGTTGTTTGAAACATTTATTTGATATTCTGGTGCGGTCTATAGCTTTTCATTTAGACCTGAATAATGGCGTTATCAAGGATACATTTCGCTTTTCAACAAAAACCTCACAACTTTTATGATAATAGTGCTTCCACTATACCAGAAGAAGTTGTTGTTTCAGGAAAAATTCAGAGAAAATCAAGATAGTTCCTAGGATGAGTAGCAGTTTAGCATTCATATTGAATCATGAGGATCAATGCAGATTCTTTTTTGGTTCATTTGTTTGTAACAGGCTTAGCTTTGGAAAGAATATGTGTTTATAATGTTTTTTTTCTTCTGAGCTCAGTTTTATTAGCTGGTTCCCAGAAGAGAAGCAATTCACTCAAAATGCATCAGGAACTCTGGAATTGCTCTAATAAATTTTGTAAGCTCAAAGGAGCTCAGTGTTGACTTTGATAAGGCTTAACAAAATTTCAGTTATATTTATTTCAGTTTTTCTGAAATTACTTTAATAGCAGAAGTACCCAATGCAGAATAATCCTTGCCATTCGCTTTCCTAACATGAAAAGTTCACAAGCTTATTTTCCCTCATTACCATGACTGAGAATTTTTCATTGGCCATACTTTAGACTAAGACGACAGTCACATTCTGCAGTAGAATTATAATTATAGCATGAATAATTTGACCAATGGTTGTTAGCATTCCCTGTATATCAAACTGTGCCCCTTTATATCTTTTCCATCTTCTATGTCTTGTTTCTTCTTCTCAGCAATTGAAGCGATCTCCCCCCTCCCATCAGAAAGCTCCAATTTAAATTTCTTGCAGACTCCCTACTGCCTTGTGAGAACTTATTTATTTAATCCTGTAATCAGGTTACCTATTCCCCTTGTTTACCTTTACACTCTGTTTCTTCGCCTCCAGCTAATTACAAGCCCTGAACATCCAGATTCCTAGCAACCAGGTTATCCTTGCTTCCCATGGCAAATCTTGACCTGTTTCCACCATTTTTTTCTAATTTCCCCAACTTCAGCTGCATCCTTCTGGATTGCCCTTGATTTGTTGAACATGCTTTAGCATTCTAGTGTACATATAATATTAAACTGCAAAGACTGGATTTATCTTACCAAATCCAAATGTGAAGGTCTGCTTACAAATCACATGCCAGTATAAAGCATGATTTGTGTCTTAGTGTGGAATACAGGGGTCTAGGACAATTCGCCACAGCCAACTCACAATGGCCAACTCTCCACGGCTAACTCACCACAGTCAACTTACCACCATCAGCTCGCTGCAAGACAACTCACCAGAGCCATTTCGCCACAGGACAACTCGGTGCGGGACAAGAATTACACTAATATCAAAGAAAAGGTGGAATAGACTCATTAAACAAAGGATGCAAAAGGAGGGACAAAGTGATATGTGAATGGTAAAAATTAAAATAATTTTTATTTATTTTAAATAATTAAATAGAATTATTAAAGTGTCCTGCAGCAAGTTGTCTCATTGCAAGTTGGCCATGGTGAATTGGCTGCAGCCAATTTTGTCAGAGTTTTTTGCAAAAATCAAATCCAAAAAGCATACACAGGCAGACTGATTCAGCAGGATTCATAAATTTCTTTATATACATAAAAAACAGATGAAGATAAATGTACAATACCAATATAGTATATTCTTCAATGTGGTAGAAGTTACAGGCAGAACACAAGGCAGGAGAGAACAGTTAGTTTCATTCAGCAGAGCAGACTAGTTTCAGTTTCTCTGCAGAGACTCAGAAGCTGCAGACTAAGACACACCCTGGCTCCAGTCTGTCTCAGCTCCTAAACAGCCCTCATTGGCTGACTTCGTTGCTATGCCTATACATTGACTGACCTTGTTACCATGTCCTATTCCAGTTCATGAATATACATTGACAAAGTTGGCTGTGGCAAGTTGTCCTGTTCTCGGAATACAGTATGAACCAAGCCATAGAAGATTTGTGGCTAAAACAAATATGGTTTTATGTGACTGTATGTGTGGACCCAGAATTAATGTAATAATGGCTCAAAGGGTCAAAAATGTCAAGAGAGAATCCTGTGTGCTCATTAAAATCAAGATGGCAACTGATGATGCAATTGATTTTTAGGATTGATCCCACTATTGTAATTACCAATCTGCCTTCCATTGAGGACCTGTATTCTGCACGAGCCAAGAAGAGGACTGTGAAAATATCTACAGACCCCTCTCATCCTGGACATAAACAGTTTCAACTTCTAACCTCAAAACAAGGCTATAGGGCACTGCACACCAGAACAACTAGACCCAAGGACAGTTTTTTCCACATGTCATCATTCTGCTAAACAACTAATTTCCACAACACTGTCAAACTATCTAGAAAGGCAGTATTACCATCATTATTCTCATCTTCCCTATTACCTATCTCATTATATTCTTATGACTATAACTTCATTGCTTGTATCTTACGATTTATATTGTTTACTTAGTATCCTAGTATGAGTTTATATTGATTGCTTATTTAGAATCCATGACTGTCACTAAGTGTTGTATCTAATGTTTTATGATGAGTGTATTTTACAATGACTATGTTAATGATGTCACAATTACTCTAGATACATTGAGAGCTTACGCACTGGAAACAAATTCCTTGTCTGTCTAATCACATTTGGCCAATAAAGAATTCAATTCAATTCAATTCAATTCAATTCTATTCTATTCTATTCTACTCTACTCTACTCTACTCCACTCTACTCTACTCTATCCTACTCTACTCTACTCTACTCTACTCTACTCTACTCTACCATCTTGACTTTTTTTTACTATCCTCTGCAGATACCCCTGCTCCAGTGCATTCTTCAGGAAAATGTTATATAAGAATTCTTGAGTTTATTAGAGCTGTCATTGGTTAACAACTAAGCAACATTCAACTTATTCCCCACAAGAATCTGTACCACCACATGAGGTTTATATTTTGGAGACTTAATCTAATCAAACATGACAGTCCACTGTGGGTCACTAAGATCATAAAAATTAGAACAGCCACATGGCCAGCTATTTCTTTGGGTTTTGCTTTAGCCAAACTAAATGATAGTGAAAACAAACCATGGTTTAATAGAAAATGTGAAACCCCATCTCTTTCTGTATACACAGGTACAATGAAAAACTCTCACTGAGCTTTCTGCTTATGAAATTGACAATCACCTTACAAACATTTATATTTCCTGACCCCAAGAATGACAGGCAGTGCAATAAGATCAATACCACTAAATCAGAATGCTACAATATTGACTTTTCAGATTGAAAATAATATATTGTAGGCACAAGGGACAGATGGCCTCAGCAGCCCTGCACACTAATGAAAGTGCATACAGAGTTTATTTACGGAAGCACAACTGTTTTTAAAGTGCTATCTGAATAGGAAATGTTGGTGTCATGGCAATTCATTTATTCTGTTACACTAATGGGCAATATTGTGTCTCATCTTTCATCAGGACAACTGGCACACGGCTTCCATCAAGACACAGACCATCCTGAGATCTGCTTTGGTTTATGAGATCACTGTATCACAGGTTTTCTAACCTTACATGGCTGCATTGTCACCCTGGCTTATGCTCAGGGGTGGGTTGCTGGGGTTTGCAGGGGTTTGGGAGAACCTCTAGCTAAGATTCTGTGCAGTTCGGAAACCCCCAAATCCCACTCCTGGCTGGCCCCACTCACCCCACCCTGTCCCTCCCAGGAGTACCCACACAGCCTATTTTGGATGCAGGTAAGTGCAGGGTGCACGCGGAGGCTTGGGGAGGGCAAAAAACGGGCCTACCAGAAGTTCGGGAAGGCTGGAAACGGACCCATTTCCAGCCTCCAGAGGGCGTCCGGAGCCTGGGGAGGCTGTTTTCACCCTCCCAGAGGCTCGAGGAAAGCCTCTGGAGCCTGGGGAGGGCAAAAAGGCCCCCTCCACCATGGTGCAGGAGGCCAATTAGGCTAAGGTGACCAGACGTCCCGCTTTTGGCGGGACAGTCCCGCTTTTGAGCAATTTGTCCCGCATCCCGCGGCGTTTTAAAAAAGTCCCGATTTTTCATTCTGCTCCTGACTCCCGGCTGCCTCCTGAATCCCCGCTGATGGCTAGAGGGAAAAAAAAGTCTTTAAACTCTTGCCGCGGGGCTTCAAAGGGCCGACCTACAGCTGATCAGTGTTAAAAAAAAATGAATAGACCCATGTCTGCAAAAATAGAAAAAACAGCCCCTGTTAACAGCTTCCGCTAGGTTAATTAGCTGCAAAAAGCTGCAAAAAGTTCCTGGAGCAGATTTTTCCCCCCCAGCTATACTGAAAACAAAGGCGAAAGCGAAACTAAACCTGCAAGGTGACAAAATGAGGCAGAGAGAGATTTCTTTCTTTTTCTTTTTCTTTTTCCTCACCAAAAAAGGTAGGTACAAAACTGCAAACAATGGGAAATTTTGGGCAAAAGAGGAGAGTTCAAGATTTTAAAACACAAAAGAAAAAAAGCTCTATTTAACTAGGGAATTGTAATAATTGAGATACTATTAATAATTGTATACTGTGTTGAAAGCAGAAATGGTTAAGTTGTGGTTTGGAGGAATATATGGGGGAAATTATTTGGTTTATTATTATTGGTAAATATAATTAATTGATTTGTAAGAAATTGGATTGCATGGAAATAATTGGAATATTCATGTTCATATTGATTAATATACAAAAAAGATAGTTATATAACTAATTGATTTATATTAAAATGTTGAATTTGTATTAAACAACTGTATTACATAATTACATAATTAACCAATGTGAGGATGGATATAAAAATAGATGACAATGGGAAGGGGTATAATATAGAATAGAAGGGAAAAATTGAATTTGATTAAGATTAGAGATGAGGATGAAGGGTAATATTGTTTTTTTAAAAAAAATAGATGAGGAATAAATATGGCAAAAAGGAAATATAGAAATTGTAAATTTAATTGAAATGACTAAACGCTGTTTAAATTTGTGAACCAGCCAAATATTCTGTTCAAAGAAAATACATTGTATGTTTGTATGTGTGTTTCTAATTATTGCTATTTATTCATATTTGTTCTCTTTTATTCTTTAAAGTTTAACAATTCATTCTTAATCTTAATATCTTTATATTTGCTTGGGGTTGGCTTTCTTCCCTTTCATCTTTTTTATTGTACAGCAATCTTTCTCCTCAAACCTACCACCACTCTCTTTTCTTTCCTTCTTACTTTCTCTTCCCCCCACCCTCTTTTTCTCCTCCCTACTTCCTCTTCCTTTCTCCTCCTCCTCCTCTCTTCCTCCCTCTCTTACCCTCACTCCTACTCTAATTTCCATTCCTTCATCCCTCTCTATTGCTGTATCCTTTAATGCATATGGACTACTCGGAGGGCTGAAAAAGTTATTTTTGACTGGTCCTCACACTTTTGACCAGTCCTTGAACTTATGACTATCCTCACATTTTACATTTTTGCCCTATCTTGTCACCATGTTGAAGAGAAGCAGTTGTGAAATGAGTGACATAGTTGTTAAGAATGCTGCATGGGCATAAATGTGAGGATGGTCATAAGTGTGAGGACCAGTCAAAAGTGCGAGGACCTGTCAGAAATGACTTTTTTCAGCCCTCTGGTTAATCCTTTTGTGCATATGGACTACTCAGAGGGCTGAAAAAGTTATTTTAACTGGTCCTCACACTTTTGACCAGTCCTCGAACTTACGACTGTCCTCACATTTTACATTTTTGCCCTATCTTGTCACCATGGTGAAGAGAAGCAGTTGTGAAATGAGTGACATGGTTGTTAAGAATACTGCACGGGCATAAATGTGAGGATGGTCATAAGTGTGAGGACCAGTCAAAAGTGTGAGGACCTGTCAGAAATGACTTTTCAGCCCTCTGAGTAGTCCCTATACACATAGCCATGGCCACCCGGTCACATGACCAGCTAGCCACGCCCACCCAGTCACATGGCCTCCAAGCCACGCCCACACAATAAGTCACGCCCACAATGGTGTCCCTCTTACTAATGTTAAAATCTGTTCACCTTACCCTATACACATAGCCATGGCCACCCGGTCACATGACCAGCTAGCCACGCCCACCCAGTCACATGACCAGATAGCCACGCCCACCCAGTCACATGAACAGCTAGCCACGCCCACAAAATAAGCCACGCCCACAATGTCCCTCTTTACCAATGTTAAAATCTGGTCACCTTAAATTAGGCCACGCCCACCATGTCCATGCCCACCCAGCAGGGCCGGATTTAGATGAAAAGAGGCCCTAGGCTATTCCACTTATGAGGCCCTTTCACCTATAGTGAAAGTATAATTTTAATTTTGCTAACAATTTGAATGTAGGCCCCTCTTGATCTTGAGGCCCTAGGCTGAAGCCTAGTTAGCCTATAGGAAAATCTGGCCCTGCCACCCAGCAACCGAGCAGAGAACCTCTTGCTAAAATTTTTGAAGCCCACCCCTACTTATGTTCACATACCAGAAAAGCAGAGAATGTCTCAAGGGCCCATTATTATTTTTTTTACACTTCTGTAATCATCCAGCCACACTTTTGAAAATTTCCTTGTCATTGCTGAAGCATTGCAGAATTGACAAAGGGGTTTCCAAAGCATACTGAATTTCTAAATATGGCGACCTCTTATAAAGAAAATCTATATAAAATGTTTGATAGATGGCATTTACCACCTGCTAGATTAGCTAAAATGTTTAAAAATCTGTCTACCAAATGTTGGAAATGTAATGAATAAAAACCAGGCACATTTTATCATTTGTGGTGGACTTCTGACAAAACAAAACAAAAATTATACAAAGATAAACAGGTGGTTAGAAAAGATGATAGGGAAAGACATAGATTTTAAACCTGAACTGTTTTTATTAGGTACAATATCAGAAAAACTGGATAAGAAAAGTATATATTTAATATTACATGTCTTAGCAGCAGCGAGGATTATTTTTGCACAATATTGGAAAAATGAAGATATACCATGAGATGAATGAAGAAATAGTTAAAAGATACTAGATTTTGTAGAAATGGATAGATTGACATTGAAAATTAAACAGAAAGAGGATGTAGAATACTATCAAACATGGAATTTATTTTACCAATGGCTAGAAAGAAGGATGAGGTGGCTCAGTGGCTAAGACACTGAACTTGTTGATCGAAAGGTTGGCAGTTCAGCGGTTCGAATCCCTAGTGCTTCATAACAGGGTGAGCTCCCATTACTTGTCCCAGCTTCTGCCAACCTAGCAGTTCGAAAGCAAGTAATAAATGCAAGTAGAAAAATAGGGACCACCTTTGGTGGGAAGGTAACAGTGTTCCGTGTGCCTTTGGCGTTTAGTCATGCTGGCCACATGATCATGGAGATGTCTTCGGATGGTGCTGGCTCTTCAGCTTTGAAATGGAAATGAGTACCGCCTCCTAGAGTCGGGAACAACTAGCACATATGTGCGAGGGGAACCTTTACCTTTACTTTAGAAAAAAGGGGTAGAGATTAAGAATGTAATTTGTATTAAGTAAATTAAATACCCAGACAACACGGTGTTTATAAAGCACTAAGAAATGTATTTAATAGAAAATCAATAAAATAATAATAATTTTTAAAAAGAATTTCTAAATATTGCTTTTTATACATAATCTCCCAGATACTTTTGACTGGGTATTGCTTTGTTGCACAGTCAGCCAGATGTTTAGACTGCATTTGGCATTTCTATCGATCTGTCAAGTCCTTTTCAAGGCCTGAGATAGGCAGATATGGTGTTACTTGATGGTGTTAAAGGTATTGTTGACGGATGTAAGCTGTTCAAAGCAATGCTGTCTTTTGCAATTGACTTATGATTTTTTCACTGCTGATGATGTTCAAATGATGACCGGGGGGGTGTTCCAGATGTTTTGGGATTGCACCCAAGGTACCTATCACTATTAGTACTATCTTTGCTTTCTTTTGCCACAGTTGTTCTTATTCTAGTAGTAATAGTATTTCTGTGACCTTGACAGTAATAGTAAAAAGTCTGTAGTGATTCTCAATCATCCAGGTCATGATTGTCCCAAAGGTGCTTTTTCAGGAGTCAACTGGACTTTCTTGTTTTTTCTTTGAAGACATTTTGCTTCTCATCCAAGAAGCTTTTTCAGCTCTGACAAGATAGTGGGGAATGGAAGGATTTATATTCCTTGCAGGCAGCTGGTAATTTGCATCCTTTTTGAGGATCATTGAAGCACTTGGATGTTTATCTATGCAATTTAGGATGAACATCCTTTGAACAGTGTGGGAGTATGAACAGATTTCCAGAAAAATTGCAGACTATAGGAACCATTAGCACTACTCCAGTGACCCTGAGGACACAGATAAACATCCAAGGGCTTCAACGTAGGCAGACAATGCCCTAATTCACATGACTATAAGATGGAGGAAAGTGAAGTGCAGTCAGATTTGCACATTTCTGTTCCAATAGTCAACATAAAGTTGTTCTAGCCTTCTTCTAGAGTTGATTTCATTTTTGGACTACATAGTGGGACTCATAACAGCTATCTATGGAACTCAGTTGAAGAGCCTAGATGAAATGTTCCTAACTAAGTGAAGGGACGTGTGATAGGTTGCCCCCCACCTCCCTCCTACCAATCTTACTTAAAATAAAGGCAACAGAAAATGAAAAGAGTGCATGGCATAGCAATGGCCTGGCACTCCAGTTCTGCAGGAAGTTGTGAATAATTGCATACTGATTTGTATCTAAATTTATCTGACTAATGAACACTTTTGTGAATAAATTAAGCAACTAAGGTCTTTGCTGTCCTGACTCACTGCCACATGCTCATTCTATCCCATGACATTTGATAAAGTTATACCATGTCAAATGCCACATTGAAACCATAGTTTTGAAGAGTCCCTCATTTTTGCATTAATATCCATTACATTATTACTTACAAGCAGAAGAATTGAACTTTATTTGTTTTAAAAAAATTCAGTTTCCCACCCCTAACCTTTCCGATGTATGCTTCAATCTAGCCCCAACACGCATAGGTAAGAGGAAAAATGCCATAAATATCTGTTAGTAGATTGGTGTTTCACACACAAAATATTTTGCCATTTCTTAGAGGCAGAACATATAGACCTGATTGATACATCTCCTTTATTGTTATGGTTATGGTTTGTCATATAAGCTAGAATTAATTTGATGTAGGCAATGCACTATTGTCCAATCATCTCACCAAATATATAGCTGATTGACAATTATAATTTGGTTATTTTTCCAATCATAACCTATTTTCCTTTAGTCCTGAAATTCAAGAAGCTCTTAGACCAGGACTGCACACTATGCTAAATAAGAGTTGAACGGATAAACCATAATTGGCTTGGTTTATACATTTCATTAAACCCTAAACCATTGTTACTGTTTTAAGAAACTGGGCTCAATTATTATTTATTAAATGTATATGCCACCTGACTCTCAGCAACTCTAGGCAATTTACAAATTATTTAAAAATAAACAAGACAATGAAAACGACAGAAAACAAAAAAAGTTAGAGATCAACTAACATGCTAGGCTCAATCTCAGGGCAATGTATGGTTTCAGTCAGCAAGTATCCACATAAGATCTATTCATGTTTTCTAGAACCTCACCATTTCAAGGGGTGGTCAAGTAACAAGAGTTTACATAGCTGAGTGCAGACTTACATCAAGGGTAGTCTTCCTTTGTATGACCATTCACCTATTTGTTTCCACAAAAGCAAAGTACCTGATAATCTATGATTCTTGATAATATGAAAACTAATGCACATACTGTTAAGTCTGGACACGAAAAGAGAGGCAGGACGATCTTAGTGAAGACAAGGTTTATTGCAGGCAACAGGGAACAACAACAAACAATAACTACAAACTGAGAACTGCCCAAGGCTGCAGCTCCTTTTACCGGGAGCTGTCCAGCTTGTCAGCCACTGATGCTTGTTCATTTTCCCGCTGGCGGGAAAATGAACCAATGAGTGAAGGCTGATGTAAGACTCACTCCTACCTGCATATTCAATACCCCTCCAAATGAGTGAAGGCTGATGTAAGACTTACTCCTACTTGCGTATTCAACATATACCACCATGTGCATAGAGATGCATGGATGTTATATCCTTTGAGCAATGTTGGGAGGAAGGGCAGACCTTATTTACAGATTATTACAGGATGAGAACACTTAGCAATTCTGCTGGCTTCTATTTAGCTTCTAACCAGCTACAATTCCAAGAGCCTTTTCATATGTATTATTGTTAAGCCAAGCATTTCTACCACCACCACCCCATCCTTCACCTTTGCCTTTGATTGTTGTTACTGTGTATAATTTTGCATTCTCCTAAATGTCATTCTGTTAGTTTCTATCTACTTCTCTACCTTGTCAGAACCCTTTTGAGTGTTGTTTATGTTTTCTAGAGCATAAGCTATCTATCCAGTTTTGTGTCATCTGCAGATCTGATAAGCTCTCCATCTCCCTCCAACTTATTGGGTGCCTGAAGCTACATCATCTCTACCCTGCGACTTGGTCTCACCTCCATGTCCTAAAGTAACTCTGCCTCTGCCTAGCAACATATACTGCCTTCCAAGAACAAACAATTGCCTAGAAATGTTCCAATCGGGACTCTAATAAAATAGTTATTTGGTGTATACAGCAATTTAGCATCATTATCTCTGATTAATACAGCATCCCGGGAGATAGGGCATTATTATATGTGTTAGACAGAGGAGAAAGTCATGCAGCAAAGGACAATACTTTGCCTAGGGTTGCCAAGCAAACCCATGAGTCAACAGGAGCATGACCTCAGAAGTCAGAGAAAACAAAAGCTATTGCACAAAATATATTGGACAGACTTCTGTAAGTTCTTAGCATGGAGATTCTCAGTCATCCAGGTCTTGGTTGCCCCAAAGGTGCTTTTTCAAGAGGCAACTGGACTTTCTGGTTTTCTTTGAAGACATTTCACTTCTCATCCAAGAAGCTTCTCCAGCTTTTTAGCATGAGGTTTCCAAAATGATAAAATCTAGGAAGAAAAGGCATATCATATGATATGAACTTCCTTACAATGGACATCTGTACCTCATCCATAAAACTGAGCAGGAGAGGGGTCCAGTTGCATATTCATCTTACAGGATTGCTACGAACACCATATCACTGAAGAATAACCTAATGGGCCACAATGTGTTCCTTGAAGGGAATATCAGAAGCAGCAGTGGGGAGAGCAGACACATGACAAAACTTGCATCATAACCTCATACCGCCAACCCTGTCATTTGCATTCTTGTGTATGATATCAGAATGCAAGTAGAAAGGACTGAGGATTGTGATGTCAAACACACATTTCTTCATTTTGTCATCTTCTCGGCATAGAAGGAGACAAATGGCAGGAAACAATATCACACTAATATCACACGTGTGACTTGTTTTGCCAATGTAAATTATGTGTTATTGTCAGGCTGGTGAGTGAATCAAGCCCCTTTCCATAATTGCTTAATCACATAACTGTGAGAGGGATCTTGGAGTCCAAGTGGAAAATCATTTAAATATGAGCCAGCAGTGTCAGCAGCTGCCAAAAAAGCCAACACAGTTGTAGGCTGCATAAACAGAGGGATAGAATCAAGATCACGTGAAGGGTTAATACCACTTTATAATGCCTTGGTAAGGCCACACTTGGAATACTGCATCCAGTTTTGGTCGCCATGATGTAAAAAAGATGTGGAGACTCTAGAAAGTGTGCAGAGAAGAGCAACAAAGATGATTATGAAGAACGGTTGCTGGAACTGGTCTGATGAAAAGAAGGACTAGGGGTGGTATGATAACAGTGTTCCAATATCTCAGGGGTTGTCACAAAGAAGAGGGAGTCAAACTACTCTCCAAAGCACCTGAGGGCAGGAAACACTGGAAACTAATCAAGGAGAGAAGCAACTTAGAACTAAGGAGAAATTTCCTGACAGTTAGAACAATTAACAAGTGGAACAACTTGCCTACAGAAGTTGTGAATGCTCCAACACTGGAAGTTTTTAAGAAGATGTTGGATAACCATTTGTCTGAAGTGGTGTAGAATTTCCTGCCTGAGGAGGGGGTTGGACTAGAAGACCTCCAAGGTCCCTTCCAACTCTGTTATTTTAAGAGAAGCTTGCCAATAGGCCTTTGGATTGGAAAAAATAAAATGCATCAACAGAAAGCTTGGTTTATTAAATTATCAGGAAGTTATTTCATATCTCTCATGAATTAGGCTGATCTTCCTCAAGCTGTGGAATTTTGGGAGTCACCGTTCCATGACCTCTGAAAGAAATCATGTTGAATAGGTCTGAATTTGGTCAGTCTTACATGTGACTTATATGTGCGACGCGGTGGTTCAGTGGTTAAGATGCTGAGCTTGTTGTCGAAAGGTCGGCAGTTCAGCGGTTCGAATCCCTAGTGCTGCGTAACGGGGTGAGCTCCAGTTACTTGTCCCAGCTTCTGCCAACCTAGCAGTTCGAAAGCACGTAAAAAATGCAAGTAGAAAAATAGGAACCACCTTTGGTGGGAAGGTAACAGCGTTCCGTGTGCCTTTGGCATTTAGTCATGCCAGCCACATGACCATGGAGACGTCTTTGGACAGCGCTGGCTCTTCAGCTTTGAAACGGAGATGAGCACCGCCCCCTAGAGTCAGGAACGCACATATGTGCGAGGGGAACCTTTACCTTTACCTTATGCATGTAAAGGACTTTGCTTACCTAAAACATGCAGAAGTATAAAGTATTATAATGATACGTGCTCTCTTCTACCTTCCTCCTAGCCTCTACAACATAAGCCTGAGTTGGCTGGCCTTCCATTCTTTCATAAAGATAAAACATAAGAAACTGTTTGGATGCCTGCTGAAGGCAAGAGACTAAAGAACAACTAAGTTTTTTAAAGGCAGATGCACTGCAAAGTTTTCATCAAACCAAGGAGGAAGGGGTGAACACTACAAAACCAAAAAGACTGAGCAAGGTGATGGCTTTTCTAAAGAGCATTTCAGGAGACGAGCTTATGAAAGTTGTAGAGCATGTTAGATAGTTGTTGATTTGATTCAAGGCAGTGAGGTCTGATTGATAGTTTTCTATTTCTTTCTATTTATTCAGTTAGCTTTTGGACTGTGATGAGCAGAGAGAGGTTAGCCTGCCAAGAGTTTGATATTAGAAAAGAGAACCTTTGGGATCTTAAATTCTTTTTTTATAGAGAAAAAAGGCATAATCTTCTATTTAGAGTCTTTAGCAAGCCCTCGTGGTTAGGTGTTTTTCTAGATGCAATGGTCCGAATACTATAAGGTCTTTCTCCTAAATTTCAGATGGTTTCAGGGAATGGGAGAACGTAATGACTAGTTACCTAGGAAACAGCTGCATTTTTTGGGACAGTAAACTCCAAAAGAGAAAACAAGTGTTTATAAAAAGAACAGATGACTACATGTCCATTGGCAGACATGTCGAGATCAAATGTATGGTTCTACCAAGCCAGACTACTTGAGGAAAGAGATTAATGTTGGTTAACTAGGTCACAGAAGTAGACAAGGTTTGGGGTTACTCTGAATACTTTAACAACATAAAATGCTAAGTAAAATGGAAAAAAGAAAATGTTGATATGTAATAAATAAATATAAATAAGATGAGAACTCTGTTGCATATATTTAAATGAAATTGCCTTTATTTAGGTAGGATTATGCCACATATAAAAATAAACTTTGCATGAAGACCATTTTAAACTCCATCTCAAATTATTAGAAAGCTGTAAGAAAAGACTTTAGTTCCAAATATTTAGAGAATAGTGGTTAGAATATTTATGGAGTTTACCAAGTTGACTTGTTTTCCTCATCTAAATGTTATCCCCATTTGTTGTCTTATGAGTTCTATATGTAAGTAAGCGTATGCATAGTTGAGAGACGACGCCCGAAGAAACACAAATGAAACTTTTTGTTGAAATTATCACAGAATAACAGAGTTGGAAGGGACCTTAGAGGTCTTGTAGTCCAAACCCCCGCCCCAGCAGGAAACCCAAACCATTTCAGACAAATGGTTGTCCAATTTTTTCTTAAAAACCTCCAGTGTTGGGGCACCCACAGCTTCTGAAGGCAAATTGTTCCATTGATTAATTGTTCTAACTGTCAGGAAATTTCTCCTTAGTACTAAACTGGTTGATTCCATCCATTGCTTCTTGTCCTGCCTTCAGGTGCTTTGAGAATAGTTTGACCCCTTCTTTTTTGTGGCAGCCCTTTAGATATTGGAAGATTACTATCATGTCACCTGTAGTCCTTCTTTTCTTTAAACTAGACATACACAATTTCTGCAACTGTTCTTCATGTTTTAGCCTCCAATCCTCTAATCATCTTTGTTTCTGTTGTCTGCACTCTTTCTAGAGTTTCAGTATCTTTTTTATATTGTGGTGACCAAAACTAGATACAGTATTCTAGATGTGGTCTCAAGCTGAATTTCAGTAGCTGCAATCTGGATCACACACTTAACATTCAGCCTTGGTCTTTTAAAGCTGCATCTCTTCTCTGTTTCTCACGGATTCAAAAAAAGAAATGGAATGAACTAACAACCAACTTTTCTTCCTAGAGCAGTTTACATCTCTAATGAAATATGTGACTGGATTTACATTCTTAAATTCTGATTTCCAAAACAAACTATAGTTAAAGGGTTTTACATAATGCACAAAGTCATAAATTATAGTATACAATCCTGATCTATGTTGATACATCATGCAAACTGTGAAGTAGGATTTCAATCAAGTAGAATAGAGCTGGAAGGGAGCTTGGAGGTCTTCTAGACCAACCTCCTGCTCAAGCAGGAGACCCTATACTATTTCCTTCAGGTGGCTCTTCTTCAGACAGGTGGCCTCTTTTTAAAAACTCCAGTGATGAAGCACCCACAATTTCTGAAGGCAAGTTGTTTCTGTTGAGGGTAAAACTGCCCTCTGCAAAGTGGTGCAACGGACCAGACAGCGAATAGATACGTTGCTTAGCAAAACACACAGATACTCACAGACTCTGAACGTTTAAAGAAAAATAAACAGTCTTTACTTGTAGTAAAAAAAACAAACAAACTTGGCTTCTCAAAACAAAGATAACACTTCTTCAAATAATCACAGTTCAACACAAAAACATAGTTTGCTTACAATTCCAGTTCTCTTCAGTAACACAGACACGGTTCCTTTCAGCAGTTCAACTTTCTAATAGCAAGAGCAGAAGTGAATGAACTTCCTGCCTTCTTTTATGTCTGCTTAGCTCAGCCAATTAGTCATCTTGTAGCAGTTAAAGGTACAGAACATAGTTTTCTATATATTACCTACCCAACCGTAGGATAAGCATCCAACAGTTTCACTGGTTAATTGTTCTATTAGGATGTTTCTCCTTAATTCCAGGTTGCTTCTCTCCTTGATTAGTTTCCATCCATTGTTTCTTGTCTTGCCTTCTTTATCGATCACAAAGAATTTGCAGTCCTTTTTGGCTATTACCTATTGCCACCAAAGAAACCTGGGCTATACTAACTGCACCGAGAAACTTTTTTTTCTAATCCTAGGTAATAACAGCCATTATGTATTTTCAACAGAGAAAAGAGGGTATTTTTGTGATGTTCTAAAGTGATATATACATGCTAATGGTTTTATAGAAACACAAAAAAGCAGCTGGGCAACCTTTTGCATAGCTTCTTTTCACAGTGGATGTTTATTTAAAGGTGGGGCTTTTTACCAGTGGTGCTTGCTGCTGAGATGCTTGTATTAAAGTGCTTTGAAGGTATATCCTAAATAACAGCTTATACCATAAAGCTTCTGCTGGAAAAAGCAGGAGAGGTTAATGTGTGCTTTGGAGCACAATTTTAAAAATAGAAAGCATAATGTCATGCTTCTTTTTCAAACAACTTAAAACACAGTTTGGGAAAGGACAGAAACCATTGAATCCTTGACACCTTTCTGCATCTTGTTGTTGTTAGTGTCCGACACATCATGATTCCATGGACAACTTTGCTCCAGGTCTTCCTGTCCTCTCCCATTCCCCGGAGTCTATTTAAGTCAGTGACTCCATCCAGCCACCTCGTTCTCTGCCGCCCGTTTCCTCTTTTGCCCTCAATCTTTCCCAGCTTTAGGCTCTTCTCCAGTGAGTCCTTCCTTCTCATTAGGCGGCCAAAGTATTTGAGTTTCATCTTCAGGATCTGGCCTTCTAAAGAGCAGTCAGGGTTGATCTCCCCTAGGACTGACAGGTTTGATCGCTGTGCAATCCAAGGGACTCGCAGGAGTCTTCTCCAGCACCATAGTTCAAAGGCCTCAATTCTTTGGTGCTTAGCCTTTCTTATGGTCCAACTTTCACAGCCATACATTGCAACTGGGAAAACCATAACCTGGACTATATACACTTTTGTTGGAATGGACAGAAAGAGAGAATTTGAGACAATATTACAGTATGTCATAGGTTGGGACAGTGCATTGTGGTCATCTGGCTGCCACTAGGGCTTCATGCTGACTTTGGGGGGTGGGGGTTCTGAAATGCTACAACTTTCCTGGGCACCTCAAGAGATCTGGTTTGACATTTCCTAATACAGAAAACAAACTTTGATCCTTAAGTCCCTTGCCTTGCTGGTGGTCTGGTGTTGAATGTGTTGAAACTTATAGCCTATAACCCGGGGGAGTGTCTTTCTATCCACACCTAGGACCCACACACATTCAACCCACACTGTTGTCTTCTTGGAGTTGGTAAGTGACATGACTGGGCCTTTGGGCAGGTGGGCTGGGCCGAGCTGGGTTTGGTTGTGTTGGAAGAAATATCCTCCTGGGTTCAGCTCCAAGTGGGGAAAAAGACACTGGAAACATGGAGACTGCTTGGAAAGATGGTTTAATGGTGGACAGGATCACATGGTTTGAGTTCCTGAACAGAAAAGGGGCGAGATACAGTGAGTCCCCGGGTTTTATGCTCTCTCTGGCTTTGAAATTCCTGGAGCCCAGAAAGAGTATCCTGATTGGTTGTCAGACTTCCAGGGGGTGGGGGTCTTAGCTAGCCTTGCTGGCTGATGTAATCTTTCCAGGTGCCATGTGGTGAGTTTCTGTTGCTAGATGGGTTCCATTGTGTTAGTTTCTGTTGCTAGATGGGTTCTATTGTGTTGCAGATGATGGTCCATTGACAAAGGATTGGGTTTCTGCCTCTGGCCCATTAACAAAGGGTGGGGGGCAGGAAGGTGGGAGCTGCTTTGTCTTTAAAACATGCTTCTCCATCTCTCATCCAGGGAAACATAATATTCTGCCTTTTTAATATTTCTCAAAATATTTCATTCCTCTAGGAAAGGGTGGGTGCTAACTTCCTACAGTTGGATCAAAGAACTTGTATCACTGTGTTGGAAGGAAACCCATCTCATTCAAGCTGGGAGAAAGGCGCTGGAAACATGGTGGCTGATGGGAAAGAAAGTTTAATAATGAACAAAATCAACAACAGTCCTGGGTAAACTGAACAATTGGTTTTGATGAGCACATGGATTTTTATAAGTTTCAGAGATGCTGCTAGAGTGGTTGTGCAATGTTTGAAATGCGCTTAAGAAAGTGTGCAATGTAGTGAACTCTGTGTCTTCTGCTAAATGGTAGTGGGTTAATTCTATTATGTCCTGAAAGCTCATGTCCTGTTCTTCTTAATCCCATCAAACTGGATCTGAAGGTTTTTTGTTTTGTAGATTGGTTGGCCCAATCTTTCTTAATGGGCACAAAATATCTGATGGGGTGGGGGCAGGGGTGAAATGTAAAATTTGTTACTACCGGTTCTGTGGGCGTGGCTTGGGGGGGTAATGTGACTGGGTGGGCGTGGCCAGCTTTTTTTTTTTTTTAACTTTTCAAAGCATTTTTTCTAATGCTTTGAAAAGCCTCTGCCGATCAGGCAACTCAGCTGGGATTGTCAGAGAAGCTTTTTAAAAAATACCTCTCTGCCAATCAGGCAATTCAGCTGGGATCGTCAGAGACTTTTCAAAGCATTTTTTTTACCACCTCTTTGGCCAAGAGGTTGCAGAAAAAAATGCTTTGAAAAGCCTCTGATGATCCCAGCTGAGCTGCGCGATCATCAGAGGCTTTTTTCTTTACTTTTAAAAGCATTTTTTTGTCAGAAGAGGTTGTAGAAAAAATGCTTTTAAAAGTAAAAAAAAAAAGCTTCTGATGATCGTGCGGCTCAGCTGGGCATGTGGGGGGGGCACAGGGATTTTTGCTACCGGTTCTCCGAACCACCCGCCACCATCGCTACCGGATCGGGTGATCCGGTCCAAACCAGGAGCATTTCAGCCCTGGGGGGGGGAGGGGGGCTTTTAAGAAAATCTGAATCTGCTTTCTGTCTTTATGTTTCTCCATTTCTCCCTTTGGGGAAATATAATATTCTGTCTTTTTAATATTTCCCAAAATATTTCAATCTTCTAGGAAGGTGGGAGGCTTCCCACCATTGATTAGCTCTAGAGCCTGTTCCAAATGCAACCCGAAAACCAATAAAACTGGCAGAAAGTAACAAGCCAGATGTAAGGGTTTTTACTAAGTGCTGTAACACCAGAGCATGATCTGACGAGCCTGATCTAAACCCATCTATCTGGATCTATCTAAACCAGATCTGTTCATCCATAAGGATACCTTCAGATCCAAGCCACTTCAAAAAATTAACTTTAAAGTGGTTAGCATAAACATTACTAATTTTCAGTGGTGAAATCCATTTTTTTTTACTACTGGTTCTGTGGGCGTGGCTTGGTGGCCGTGGTGTGGCTTGGTGGATGTGGCAGGGGAAGGATACTGCAAAATCTCCATTCCCACCCCACTCCAGGGGAAGGATACTGCAAAATCTCCATTCCGTCCCCACTCCTGGGAGAAGGATATTGTAAAATCTCCATTCCCACCCCACTCTGGGGCCAGCCAGAGGTGGTATTTGCCGGTTCTCTGAACTACTCAAAATTTCCGCTGCCGGTTCTCCAGAACCTGTCAGAACCTGCTGGATTTCAGCCTTGCTAATTTTCCTTAACAAACTATTCCGATGTCTCTTCTTCAGAGAACTGAAAAAGCTTCTTGGATGAGATGCAAAACATTTTTAGAAAACAAAAGAAAGTCCAGTTGAAAAAGCACCTTTGGGATAACTATGATCTGGATGATTGAGAATCTCCATAGAATCTATTCTGATAGATACATAAATTAATGGAATCATCTCTTTTGCCTTATTTTCACATGTTTCTGCTGCCTTTAACTAACTTGGTTTCTGCCCTGATTGGGGTTCCTTCTCTACCCTTATAAACTTTTGCTGTTACCCTTAGCTGAAGCTGTCCCACAGTCTTTCCTACCAGCTAAGGTGATGTCCTCAGCAGCTTCCCATTTCTTTTCAGCTGTTCCCGGAAGGGCTCTTGCCAGCTCAGCTAACTCAGTCATTGGCTCCTCCTGCTGTAGCCCTCCTGCTGATTGTTTCTCTGCCAGCCAACTGTATTGGTCAAACTCCAGAACACCACCTGTGGACTTATTGATTGAAGCTTGCCTAGATTTTCTCTGTCTGGATATTTCACTAACCTCTGCTGGCTGATTTGCCAGCCAAATTATCTGGGTTGGCTGCTTCTGCTTTTAGTGCTTCACACTTTAGTTCTTTTCTTCATCACCATCTAGTCCCAGTATTGTTGGCTAGGAATTTTCACCTGCTGTGCCTGGGGCCTTAGGCTATGCCTATGTATGCCAACCAACATTAGCCAGCCAGACTGCTTTTTCAGTCCTTCACCTCCTCATGCCTGTCCCTCCATCTTCAAGGTAAGGCATTCATGTTACATGAGGAGAATAAGGGAACTGTATGTGCCAGGGGTGAAATCCAGCAGGTTCTGACAGGTTCTGGAGAACTGGTAGTGGAAATTTTGAGTAGTTTGGAGAACCAGCAAATACCACCTCTGGCTGGCCCCAGAGTGGGGTGGGAATGGAGATTTTGTGATATCCTTCCCCCAGGAGTGGGGTGGGAATGGAGATTTTGCAGTATCCTTCCTCTGCCACACCCACCAAGCCACGCCCACAGAACCAGTAGTAAAAAAATTGGATTTCACCACTGGTATGTGCAGGACAGCATAGATATTTTGAATCACCCTTCCTCTGCCCATTTTAGTGAAGGTTGGCTTTGGATATTCAAGTCTTCTAATGCTATTGTCATGTGTTATGTAGCACAATCTCTAGTTCTGTTTGGATCTAGATAGGAGCCACAAAACAACATCAACCAAATAGATGAAACCATCAACCAAATAGATGAAAAAAATGAAAGAAAACTTTGTATGAGGGGGCAGAAAAGTGTCCTTTGTTTTACCAAAAAACCCAATATGTTTTGACCAAACATCTTTTTTTTCCTTTTAATAATTGAATACAAACAATAGGAAAAAAATGGATTGATGAAGAAATAAAAAAACTGAAGTGAACTACAGAAGAGAAATATTAATCTCTGTGGTGGCGCAGTGGTTAGAATGCAGTACTGCAGGCTACTTCTGCTGACTGCCGACTGGCTGCAATTTGGCAGTTCAAATTTCACCAGGCTCAAGGTTGACTCAGCCTTCCATTCTTCCAAGGTCGGTAAAAAAGATTGTTGGGGGCAATATGCTGATTCTGTAAACAGCTTAGAGAGAGCTGTAAAGCACTGTAAAGCAGTATATAAGTCTACGTGCTATTGCTTTACTACACACACACACACATGATATACATATATCAAAATTCTACAAAGCATTTCAATGAATGCTAGCCATCATTCATTATTATAATCCAAAATTAATCTGAGTAATTTGGCCATAAACTGCTAATAACATTAACTCAGCAGAGTATTGAGCATTCAATATGAATGTTCAATACTCTTTCTAACACTGGAAGAGTAGCTACAAATAGTTTAGAAAGAATCTACCAAAGGTCAATTTCCATGGAAGAGGAATATAGTTCAAATGAGTATGAATGTTAAGTCTTATCAAAGTTGAGCCAATGTATGTAATAACTACCTCCCCCAAATAGAATGATTATACAAATATAATTTAAAAGAAACATTAATCTCACTGCCTCTCAAACATCAACATGATTTCCTCAATCTTTTTCTGTATACATGCTATTTATTTATTTCTCAGGGATGTTTAGCCCACTACAGTCAACTGATTCTCAGTGGCTTACATGGAATATAAAACAAGTTAAATCATTCACAGTCTTATTAAAATCTAAAGCTATATAAAGCAATGTGACCTAGAAATAACAATAAATAGGCCATAAAATCAAGGGGGAAAAATAGAAATGTAGCAGTCTATAAAACTAATAGGATGCAAAGGAGTTCATTAAATACAAATATCCTCTTTTATTGCATAAAATGCAATCTAGAATCTATTGAAGTTCTTGTAATTGGCTTTAACTCTTTTTCCCCTTGTCTAGGCAAATTAGGAATCTCTAATTTTTTATTCCACTGAACCTGTAAAATTGACGTATCAACTTGACTCATTAGCAACAGCATTTTATAAAGTGTAATTGCAGGTTTCGCTGTCATAGTATTTAATTATCACCTGTAGTAAATTAGGTGTTTTCAAAGCTGAAAATGCCACAGGTCCACATTGGGATGTCAACAAATGTTGTGGTTGTAAATATTGCCACTGAGCCATACTACACAAGTCATACTTATTATTTAAAGTGGAGAATGATTCAAAAGTCAGAGTTTTCAAAATCCTGGTTTCCATCCACGTTTCTCAGGGATTCTATTTTCCTTATTACTTCTGAGATCTCAATTATGCAATAGCATCAAACAGCATGAGAAAAGAAATAAAATGTCATTTCATAGAGGGAATGACACAAAATCAGACAGAGTTGGCCGGCTCTAAGCTGAGGATGAACAAGGACTCTTGAGCTACGTTGGTGATTGCTTAGAGTATAGGACCATTAAAAAATAAACATACATAACAGTGGTGCAATTCATTTTTTTCCCCTTACCGGTTCTGTGGGCATTGCTTGCTGGGTGTGGGATAGTGCAAAAGGATACTGCAAAATCTCCATTCCCTCCCCACTCCTGGGGGAAGGATATTGCAAAATCTCCATTCCCATCCCACTCTGGGACCAGCCAGAGGTGGTATTTGCTGGTTCTCTGAACTACTCAAAATTTCCGCTACCGGTTCTCCAGAACCTGTCAGAACCTGCTAAATAGCACCCCTGATATATAATCACAGTTTCCATGAAACCACTGTGGCCCTTGGCGGCATGCTCACCACAATCTTATCATGACTGCAAATGTGATGAGGACTTGAGTGATCCTTGCATCTCACAAGTGGATATAATCTGCATTTTGAAAGATCCCAGGACATCCACTTCCAAGGTTCTACTCCACCATAGAATGATCAGCACATGTCCTCAATTCTGCATTCTACTGCTTTCAGGAGCTTGTCAAAAAGAAGCCAACCATGGTGTCAGCAGATGCCCGTCTACAATCCGTATGATCAAGATTGGAACCTTCTATAGGTCATGTTGACATTTTAATGTCTAGGCATGAATGTTAAAATCGTCAGCTATTACCACCAGTCAATTTGTGGTGAGGTTTGTTCAAAGCCAAGAGGTCTATCAGACCAACTGGGATTGCAAGAGTATATAAAAGACCCATAAATAGTTGTCACCACTCCTAAATTGCCATCTGCTGTCATTTTCACTGTTGGTCATCATTCTTGCTGATATATTCAAGGATGGTCCTCTCCAGGGGTGAAATGCTACTAGTTCACTCTGGTTTGGGCGAAACGGTAGCAGCAGTGCGTGGTTCAGTGAACCATTAGCGGTGGCAGCACGAGGCTCCGCCCACCCACCCGGACATCATTACTTCCTGATTTTAACCAGGAAGTAACCTGTTTTTGACCCTCTGCGCATGCGCATTCCGAACCGGTAGGGAAGGTAAGTAGATTTCACCCCTGGTCCTCTCCCATGTTAGGAGTAAATCTGACAGGAAAGGTAGAGTCCAATGGCCAGGCATGGATATTAAAATTGGCCAGTCATTCCATGGTGAGATTTCATCAGAATTAATCCCAGAAGCCTTATTGAACAGACTTTGGTCCCAGGAATGTGTGAAGGGCACACAGGCTACACCTGGTGTCCACAGCTCTCATTTTCAAGACATTGGTGACAGTGGTAGGTTGCCCCCGGTTTGCACCGGTTCTATAGAACTGGTAGTAAAACAGGCAGGAGGCTCCACCCACCAACCCTGACGTCATCAAAACGCTTCTGCACATGCGCGGCCCCATTGCGAACCGGTAGTAAAGGTAAGTGGAACCCACGCATGTACATATTTTATGAATACATTCAGGTTTTTAAAGAATGGGAGAAGAATCCACCGGCAAATACATTAGTAATTAGTCATTTTTATATATGGTGGAATATATTTCCCTGCTTTACTTTATTAAAATGTAATATTTATTTAAATGTTCCTTTTAAATAATTTTCTTTGTGTTGTCTTTTTCTATATAAAGGTAGATAAAATCCACTTACCTTTATTTTTAAAAAAAATATTGAAAGTAAAATTGCATCAATAAATTCATAAGATAAATAATGTACAACAGACACACACACAATATCTTATCCTTCCAATTTAAATGGTTTCTTATAGTCCACTTTTACATATGGTTCAATTCAATGGTGGGATTCAAATAATTTAACAACCGATTCTCTGCCCTAATGATTTCTTCCAACAACCAGTTCACCAAACTGCTCAGAAAGTTAACAGCCAGTTCTCCCAAAGTGGTGCGAACTGGCTGAATCCCACCACTGAACCCACCCCTGATTGGTGATCCTTTCACCATATCACTCATGAGTGTAAAATCTAATTAGACTAGTCAGCAGGAAATGTTCTTAATAAAGTTCTGAAGAAACAATCCAACATGGTGTTAGAGCACGAGGCCAATCCTTGCTTACCCATCACCCTAAAGGTAAAGGTTCCCCTCGCACATATGTGCTAGTCGTTCCCGACTCTAGGGGGCGGTGCTCATCTCCATTTCAAAGCCAAAGAGCCAGCACTGTCCAAAGACATTTCCATGATCATGTGGCCTGCATGACTAAATGTCAAAGGTGCACGGAACGCTGTTACCTTCCCACCAAAGGTGGTCCCTATTTTTCTACTTGCATTTTTTATGTGCTTTCAAACTGCTAGGTTGTCAGAAGCTGGGACAAGTAACAGGAGCTCACCCCTTTATGCAGCACTAGGGATTCGAACCGCTGAACTGCTGACCTTTCGATCAACAATCTCAGCCTCTTAGCCACTGAGCCACCATGTCCCGCCCTACTCATCACCCTGTAGACCCATAAAAACAGGTCAGACCATCAGAAATTCTTTGCTTCCTTTTTGCTACTAAGAGAGTTTTTCCTGGATGGCCAATGTTGAAGGTGGATTGTACAAAGAGGGCAGCATTTCATTCCATTGCCAAGTCCTTCTCTCACTCCTGTAATGTTTCATATGAACACCATCAGCTGCTGATTTCTCTAAACAGGACACAATCAAATGCTGCCATTTAGCAACATCTCCCTGTAATTATTGACTATACAAAACCCACTGCCTCCTCAATCAAATCAAGTCAGCAGTGGTGGCACAACTGTCTGGCAATATAGTGAATGAGCATGTTGAAAAACCATTATCAGACCAAATATTTTATTTTCAGATACCTTTTCCCATCTGGAAAAGACTCCTGTGATGGCTACTGGACATGTAGCAACCCCAGGAACTAAAGAGACTTCTTGGGTGAGTAGCAAAATGTTTTCAAAAGGAAAAAAAATCAAGAAAGTTCAGTGGGCTTTGGAAAAAGCACCTTTGGGACAACCATGACCTGGATGATTGAGAATCTTCATAGACATTTGCCCCAGGAGGAGTTCTGCTGGCAATGGGAAGAGGGAAAAGATACCCTACCCAGACCCATCTCCATAGTCTCAGCTGAAGATGCCCTACCAGAGTAATCATGAATTGTTGTGACTTTGGCTTCCTGAGTCATTAAAACACACGAGTAGTCCCAAAAACCTCTTTTATTGCAACAGCTGTGAATTACGTTCATTCACAGCTGAGTCCCAATTAGTTGCAAAAAGTCCTTCGGGAGAAGTCCTTCAGGATAATCGCCAACCTTTATCTCCCTTGACACGCTGCCAAAGACCTACTTGGCAAAGCCACATGGAGTCCAGAATCAAACAGAGGTGCCGACTGGGAACAGAATTAACAACATTGTTTTCCTACAAAAGGCCCATGTGCCTTTGCTCCTCTTTTAAGCCTCATGGGAGGGGCCAACCATCTCCAGGCCTTACTTCTGAGTCATTCCTTTAGTTTTAACTGTTCTTGCCTTCTGGCAGCTCTACACATGCGTGCATTAGAAAAAGGCTCCTCCTGTTCCTCTACCTCTCTGATGTCCGACTCTGGAGGCTCCGGAGTCCATGCATAACTCCCAGATGGCCCTGGCTTCAACTCTGCCTCTGACGCAGAGCCCTCGTCCGAGCCTTCCCCAGACTCCAGGACTGGCCCATGTTCCTCCCCAGCCTCCTCACTGTCCGCCTCCACTGCCAGCTCCGCAGGCTGCTGGTGGACCATAACATGAATGTATCTTCTTTTTTAAAATAAAAAGTTAATATTCAAGCTCACGGACATAGAAATAAAAGATGTAAGTAATAAAAGGATTACTTCAAGCAACCTTCTAAATTATGATAAGCAGGAGACAGGTTCAACACCTGTAATTAACTTTGCCAAGAAAAAAAGAAACAGTAGTTAACCTACATCTATAGCAAAGCCTGTTAAAGCTGCCTGCTAATGACTTTATGCCACATTGTGCCAGTGTATACCACACTGAACCGAGCACTTTGTCTTTGGCTTCAAAAATAATTCACAATCCATTAAGTTGTTTCACAATAGAAACAGCTATTGCAGTTTGGGCTAGCTGCAATTATTCATTTGTTTGGTAATGCTTGTGCTTGATATTTTGACACTGTTGCGGTGTTAGTAAACATGCATTGAAAATTGTTTTGTTTGAGAAATACTCTTCAAGAGAGGCACGTTCGTTATCACTTGTGTGAGGAAAACATTGTTGACTTGTGGAACAAAATAATAATTAAAAAAAAAAACATCATGGATCTTGAATAGAAACTGCCTAGGTAAGATAATTCCCTCAATTTATTGTCACATGGTGACGTCCAAGTCAAATACAGGTAGTCCTTGGGTTACAATGGCAATCCCAAAAATCCCCAGGATTGAGTCATTAAGCAGGAAAAGTCTGGAATCCCAGGCAAGGAGTGTGATAAATGTTGCAGGGAGGCACTACGGAACTGTGATGGCACAGTGGTTAGAGTGCAGTACTGCATGGCAACTACCTGCTCATTGCCAAGAGTCCAATCTCGACCAGCTCAAAGTTGACTCAGCCTTCCATCCTTCTGAGCGTGGTTAAATGAGGACCCAGATTGTTGGGGGCAATATGCTGACTCTGTAAACCACTTAGAGAGGGCTGTAAAGTACTATGAAGTGGTATATAAGTCTAAGTACTATTCCTATTGCTATGGAATGTGGCAGGCTAAAGCGACTTCTTGGATGACTGGCAAAATGTTTTCAAAAGAAAAAATCAAGAAAGTCCGGTTGTCAGCGTTCCAGAAAACCCCAACTCTGAGTAAAGACGCGGAAGCAAGCATTTTCAAAGTTCTATTTACTAGAATAGGTAAACTGGCACATCTGGGAAAACCCGAATTGGAAAGGTCCAGGTTTTCCCTCAGAAAATCAAAACCCCCAAAACCATCCCCTCACTCCTCAGTCGATCACATGCTCCAATCAACCGCCATCCCATCTCGACTCAGCACTCCAACCACTCCTTCTCCAGATGCTGGATTGCCCTGACCTTGACTGACAGGAAGAATGCTATTATGTCTACAAACAACCCCCCCAGTAAATCCCCCCTCCTACTTTCTCACACATGAGAAGGTGGCAGCATGGAAGCTTCCGGCCTAATATGGCTTCTAACATTGACACCTGTTACCTTTTGGAAAAAGCACCTTTGGAACAACTAGGGAATATGGGAATATGAGGAATGCTGCAGCTGGGCACTCCCTATAGGATGTGGGTAGACAAGGGGTGCTTCAGAGTGGGGATCCTCAGGAGAAAAAGTAGCAAGGGCGACTCATAGGAGCAATTTGCAATTTTGCCTGAATGTTTCCCCATTGATTTGACTTGTAGGAAGCCAGCAGGAGAGGTTGCAAATGATGATCACATGACCGCGGTTCATTGCAATGTCCTAATCATGAAACTGACATTCAAGCACTCAGTGTCACACTGTTTTGGAAAACAGTTTTCATTTTTGCTTCCTGGGAGATTGGGAGGGGGAAGTTTTGTTGGAGCGGTAGAAAGTTAGTCATAACAACATTCCATATTCAAGGACACTTTTGCCTGCATCTGCTGGAGACTGCCTGGAGATTGTATCCAGTTGAATGTGAAGAGTTGATTGGACTATGTGATGAATTTCTGGGTGTGGGGCAGGGCTGTGAACTGTTAGCTGGGTGTGGAAAACTTGGAATCTTTCAGGTCCGGGTTTTCCCAGGTGTGCCAACATGACATCTCTAATAAATTGGAACTTTGAGGAACCTCAGGCCTCGGAGTTTTATTTAGTTGGGGGTGTTCCTTGAAACCCTGAACACTCAGATCATGATCACATGACCACAAGGACACTGCAAGGGCTATAACTTTGCAAACCAGCAATAAATCATTCAACACCACTGCAATTTTGAATGGCTGCTGAAAGAACAGTTGTATTTCGAAGACTACATGTCTGAACATGGGTTTCCATGAGCCACACAAACACTTTAACCCTTACGCATCATCTGCCATAATTCCTTCCTAGGATCATCTTTCTTTCTTTCTTTCTTTCTTTCTTTCTTTTTCTTTCTTTTTTTTCTTTCTTTCTTTCTTTCTTTCTTTCTTTCTTTTTTGCTGTGCTTGAGGGAGCGGATTCTTCTTACCTCAATTTATATAGAAGCTTTCAATATTTGTGCTATTTGTGCTATATATTTGTTCCTCATAAATTGTCAGATCCTTATTAATTGATAATCCATACATATTCATCTCAAATAACAAGTTAACAAGTTCTATTGATTGGTTATTATTTAGAGTTTCATTTTTGTACTTCTGGAATACATAAGTCTGGCTTTATAACTTAGAGAATTTGGGTTCCAAAAGAATTGCTGCTGTGGCTTGCCTCAGTTTGTAACCATCATCCCAGTAATAGCATCTTTGATTTTTGTCCAATCCAAGTGTATGACTTTGCATTTGTTTCCGTTGAAATTCTTTCTGCCTTCCATCCATTCTTCCAGTTTAGGAATCCTGACCCTCTCTTTTTAAGTGCTTCCTGTACCTTCACTTTTATGTCAGATGGACATCTGATAATGATAGCAGTGTTCCAATATTTGAGGAGCTGTCACAGAGAGGAAGGAGTCAAGCTATTTTCCAAAGCACCCAAAGGCCGGATAAGGAATCTTGGATGGAAACTGATCAAGGAGAGATTCAACCTAGAAATAAACCACAATCAATCAATGGAACAGCTTGCCTTCAGAAGTTGTGGGAGCTTCATCACTGGAAGCTTTCAAGAAGAGACTGGACAGCCATCTGTCAGAAATGGTGTAGGGTCTCCTGCTTGGGCGGGGGGTTGGACTAGATGACCTACAAGGTCCCTTCCAACTCTTTTATTCTATTATTATTACGTAAACTCTTCTCTTTGTATGCTCCTTTGGTGAATGTGGATTCTGCTTGCTTTTTTATATATACTGTTATCCATGGCATTTTTCAAACGATAACTTAGCTTACAAGAAGTTGGTTAAAATGAACAAATATTTCTCACTAGCAAGATAAGTAATTATAAAAGAAGACCAGTACTGGTGACAATTTGTTCCCCACCTCGTTGGATAGAATTCAAAGCATTGTTTCTTGACCTACTTTTATTGTAACTGTGTACATTCCAGCCCATAATATCTGGGGTAAGTCTGCATTTGCAATGAATAAAATGAGCTGTTCACTCATTTTAATTATATAGCAACAGTCTTCTTTGTTGAATTGTGAGCATGTGTTCATGAAGACATCCCACTGCTGAAAAGTACTTTTTTCACTGCCTTCCACAATACACACTTTGAAATAAAAGCCTTTCGTAATGGCTTTGGGTTTGAACAAACTCCTTGAAGTTGCAGGTTCAAATCTGTTTCAACTATAGCTGAACTTCCCCTGATTCAGGCTAGTAAGTATATAATGATTTCTGGTTCACAAAGAACTTCAAATATCCATTTCTCATTATAGAATTGAATTTGAGAACATTCCTAGGAGGCATTAAGTCTTTATACACTTTTTTTTTCTTTTAACAACCCTATAATCTCTTGCATCAGAGCGGAGTCACAGTGATTGAATGGATCTGAGCATTTACTGGCCGGATGCTCTTCCTAATGCCTATGTGGAGGCATAGTAGATATTTTCGCTTTGTGCCCAGAGAGAGAAATATCTACCGCTACCTAGGTTTGAACTCATGACCTCCTGATTGTGAGGTGAGAGCTCCATCTCTAGGCCACCATGCCACACAGTCTTTATATCAGAGGTGGATTTTAGCAAGTTCTGACCAGTTCTGGAGAACCGGTAGTGGAAATTTGAGTAGTTTGGAGAACCAGTAGTAAAAATTCTGACTGGCCCCGCTCCCATCTATTATCTGCCTCCCAAGTCCCAGCTGATCAGGAGGAAATGGAGATTTTACAGTATCCTTCCCCTGCCACACCCACCAAACCATGCTCACCAAGCCATGCCCACCAAGCCATGCCATGTCACACCCACCAAGCCACGCCCACAGAACCGGTAGTAAAAAAATTTGAAACCCACCACTGCTTTATACAATTAACTTCCATAAAATTGAAACTAATCATATCTGATTCCCCAAAAAGCAGATCTTTGAGTACAAACCAGTGGTAAGAAGTTGGACTCATCCGATTTCTGAATTCTGACTCAATAAAGAAACGATCCAGACCTTGTAATGTTCTATCAAATCTCCTTTCAGATATCTTTTCTAAAAGGTAAATATATCCAGATCCCTCAATCTCTTCTTGTTAAGTTTTCAATCCACAACGTACAAATATTAATTTACAATTTGACTTTCCATATGGCACATAAAAACAATCAATTCAATTTAATAAAAACATCAAAATGTCAAAGACATGCAGTAAATATAGATCTTTACACAATGATTTTATAAAACATAATAAAGACAACTGAGTCCACAATCAATAAAACAACAAAACCAATTAAATATGTAGTATCATACCTACCAAAATTATCAGCTTTTTAAAAAAATCAATTAAATAAAATATCCATAAATAATAAAATATAAATGTCAGTGTGGTACCTAACTGGTAAAGGATCAGGTTTTGCAATATCGCACAAGCCATGGTCAACTACATCTGTACATTTAACTGAAATAAATATGTTTGCTAACCCTTTCTTTGCCCTTTTAAATTGGGTGTGATTCTAATATTGATGCTGGACTTCTAGGAGACAGATCCTGAAAAGTACTTAACTGGGGAAAAAGCTGATGGGAAAAACAACAAATTTAAAATAAGGCTATATGAATCACCCAGGATGTATATGCAAGAAATAAGAGAAGAAACAAAAGATGGAGTATTGTCCCACAAAGCTCTAAAGACCAAACTCAGATGTTTATGTAAGACCCTTTCTCTTATGTGGAAGAAGTGAAGGATCCTTCCATGAATGGAGCTACTGTACAGGTAGTCCTTCCTTAATTATGGTCGTTGGGATTAGAATACCCTAAGTGCTGCCGTCGTATAGTGTGGTATCACATGATTATGCTGCTCAGTGACAGCACTTTCTGCAGTCCCCTCTTGTTGATGACATTATCCAATCAGTTGTGTCCAACTGTTGGCAATTCTTTGGGCCACATCTCTTCACGTCTTCCAATCTTGCACTATTCTTTGAGTTGTAGTCCACAGTTACCATCGTTAATTGAATCACTGTGGGGTCATTAAGGGAGGACTTCAAGTTGTGACTGCAACTTCTGACTTCCTGACAGCTTCATCATTGACTTTATTTGTGGGAAACTAGACATGACATTGCAAATCATTATCATGTGACTGCAAGCGCATTACAACAGCCAAAATTTTCAGAACTGGTTATCAGTGCCATTCATTCAGCGTTGTCACAAGTTTGAATAGTCACTGAATGACTATGAATGAAAGTCATTAAGTGAGAATCATCAATGTAGGAGAACCAGAGAAGGTTCTTGTGCAAAGTGCATAGTTGTGAACCTAGTTCAAGGGAGAAAGGACTTCACAGAGAAGGTCTAACAATAAATTGCTATAGTAGCCCTGTCACAAAATAAAGAGAGCTCACACCACTTGTCAAATTGTTGTTGTTCTTTGAGTCACTTTTAAAAGATGGTACAATATTATGTAGTTTAACTTGTTTTAAATTTATAAGTCAATATTAGATTTCCCCCCCTCTTAGGTTATTTAGAAATAACTAAAGATGAGAGGTCCTTGTTTATTTATTTTATTTATTTATTTATTGGTTTAATTTATATGCCGCCCTTCTCCGGAGACTCAGGGCGGCTTACAATGCATTAAGCAATAGCCTTCATACTTTTGTATATACTTGCTTAGTAGGGTTTTCGCCCCCCCCCCAGCGGTGTTCTTTTTTTATACAAAGTCAGTTTATTGCCCCCACAAACCGGGTCCTCATTTTACCTACCTCGAAAGGATGGAAGGCTGAGTCAACCTTGAGCCTGGTGAGATTTGAACTTGCAGTAATTGCAGGCAGCTGGTGTTACTTAACAGCGCTTTAGTCTGCTGCGCCACCAAGGCTCTTTGAGAACATAATATAAACTGACAGCAAATCTCCTCCTTACTAGCACTGATGATGTTACCTAGTTTGGGTAACAAAACGTCTACAAGAAAACAACCCAGCTCAAAGAGCACTCATTTCAACCCTGAGCTGCAAACATTCTCCTTTATTGATAGCTAAAGATATCTGTCAGTTCATAGATAGATAGGATGCCTACAATAATGCTGATTTTAATTATCTCCTCTAAAATTTAACTTTAGCCAATTGTGAAAATAATAACAAGCACTCAAATAAATGCTTTTATGATGTCCCCTATCAAAGAAAATGAGCCCCTGTTAATACTAACAAAAGCTATAAAATTTCCTATTTCTTTTGTTGAACCAAACCTTTAGCATTCTGGGACCACTTAAAAATCTATTGTCAATTTCCATCACATACACATTAATAAATTTCCATGAACATGATCAGAAATTATAACAGCAGCTATATCACTTAGAAACCAACAAATGAGAAAATCAGGAGACAATCTAGTTAAAAGAAATTTCTATATGTGTAAGAAATATTTGCACTGAGGAGGATTGACAGTAGGCTAAATAGAAGGATTACTTTAAATTAAATTTATGGGATTAAATCAGTGGTGAAATCTGAACCGGTTTGCTACCAGTTCGCTGGCCGCGCATGCTCGCTATGTGCCAAACGTGCGCTGTGTGCGCACGCACATCCACAGTTCGCGCCAGAAGGAGGCTTGGAAAGATAAGTAGAACAGCGAGGGGGGATCAGCTGTGCCGTGCAATTTAGCTTCGCTAGAAAGCAGGATTTCCTGCTTTCTAGCAAAGCTAAACCGTGCAGCACAGCTGATCTTCGAAAATACCAGTTCGGAGGAACCGGTAGCTTTTTTTTACTACCACTTCATCCGAACCTGTTGTTTTTATCACTACCGGTTTGCCCGTATCGGAGCGAACTGGTAGCATTTCACCCCTGGATTAAATTCACACATGTAATCAGCAAAGTATCATGAACCTAATAATATAATTTCAGTGATGGGGAAAAAAAACTGATCCAGGTTTATTTCATCTAGATCTAGAACATGCCTACTGAGTTAGTTGCATTAAAGTGCTTTAGTTATTAAAAATAGGTTCTCCATCTGATTCCAGTGAAAAGGAAAGGGAAAAAAGGGATTTTTGTGTTTTTTTAAAAAAAGGGGGGATCATCTTTAATAAAGATCAAATTAGAGAGAAATGAAAAATGGAGAGAGGGAGAAGAAAGAAAAATAGGAAAGGGTATAGCTATTAAAGTTGTAAACAAATTACAAATTTCTTTATCTGTAATTAGTTTATTTATTTACTTCTTTATTTACAGAAGTACATAAATGTTTAATTAAGAGCCATTTTCTTTTTTTTAAAAAAAGGTCTTAATACCAGTAGCACCAAGAGCAATATATTAGAAAGAAAATATTATCTCCAAGATTCAACAAGAACTTAAAGAAATAACTAACGATGACTTAAATTTGAAATGCCATTTCATAATTTCAGAACAAAGATAAACTGAAGCCTCATTTAGTAATGAAGATTGACTAAAAATGTTACAAACCCTTAGTATAAGGAGAATAAATTAGCATTGTTTATTTCTAGGTCAAGACACTCAATCCACTCCTGAAATCAAATTTTCATTTTCTGACACATTAGCACCATATAAATGGATATGAGCTCCCAATATAATATAGTTATTCTAACTAAACATGACTTTATCATCCTCAAAGGAATTTTTGAGCTGAAAGGTGAGGAAGAAGACAACCAAAAGTTGTCCATAAGGTCTAGGTCAAAGGAATGACCTCTTAAAAAGAAGAAGGCTATGATCTCTTTCAAAGATGGAAGCATTGGCTGGTGTGCCATTGTGAATTATGATCTAAGATTTTACAAAAGTGATCCAGGGCCTTTATTATCTGAAATTTTCAGTGGGTTATATGGCAATGTTTCTGCTGGCTAGAGAATTCTGGGAGTTAAAGTCTACACATCGTAAACGTGCTACATTGGGAAATGCTGATATATGAGGCTGATCTTGAAGGCTGTTTGGAAACTACAGCTGTCCGTTTGCTGACCATTTGTTGGCTGAAGGTCCTTGGTAGAAAATACAGCTGTCCATTTGCTGATTGGACATGTTGCAGAATAGCATACAATAGCAGGTTTGGTACACAGACAAGGTGCCTCCAAAAATATTCACATTGAAAGTTAATCCTTTCAGAATACAACATGTAATCCCAAGAATTTATGCATAGACTCAATACTAAATGTACGCCAATGTTGCTGAAGAAAATATGTGTACTCAAAATTTCCCTAAACAATGAATAATGAATACACTGACAATGTTTATTCTCGTATATTTAACTTGATCATTTTTTCTAACTTAGGGTAGAACATTTTATTTGAAGTACTGCAAAACCTGAAAAGAAAAATGTTAAATCAATTTATTTTGATTATATTAGTTGTGTGTTGGCTATACCTTGAATAATTATCCAATATATCTTCTTTTTTAATTACATCTAAATGTTTAGAGTTGGCTATCTCCAGCTTCATTAGAAACCAGTGTATGCAGGGTCACTGAAAGATTAGGGAGGAGAAAATGTGGGAATATCTATCATTTTGATGAATTTTGTTCACTCTCACATACAACCAATTTACAATGTCCTTGGAACTGTGCATATTAATGGAGTCTTTCAACTTTGTCATTCTTACAAATGTTAGCAACAAATATTTCAAACAGAATGCCTTTAACCAAAGCAAAAAAAGAAAGAGTTGCTGGCACTATAAATGTTGCATAATGTGTACCTGAATAATTTAATTTTAAAGAATGTCCTCTTTCAAATGTTCTGCAGGGTTCGGCAGTGTTATAGATACTGTCTAGCAGCCTTCAACCACATCCCAAATATTTAATTCTCACTCTGTCATCTTGCCACAATTGAAATGTTTAGAGTCTTCAACAGGATCATCTGACACCTCCACAATCAGCATGCCTCTTTTTTTAATTTTTATTGTGAGGCCTATCCATTTGGAGATTGCGCAAAGCATTTGACAGAAGAATTCACATCATGCCAAAAGTATGAATATTTTAAATTGCTAAGACAGTTGTCTTTGCCAAGGTTAAACAAGCTACTACTAAATCTCCCCCCTGCTGTGAAACAGTGCAGGCCTGTTTCACTTGAAGTTCAGTAGAAGTGCTACGTTCATCAGTGTAGACTTGGAGGAGCGGTTGCCGCAATGTGTTTCATTTTTCCCCTAAAATTTGTTCGATAAAATTGGGTACAAGAACAAAATGGGAAGTTCTGGTTGACGGGAGCCTCCTTAAAGGTAGTTGGGAGTCGGACGATTTTAGCAACCAAAGTTATGACCGAAGGGTGGTACAGTGGTTAGAATGCAGTATTGCAGGCTGACTCTGCCCACAACCAGCAGTTCGATTCTGATACTTGATCAAAGTTGACTCAGCCTTCCATCCTTCCAAAGTCAGTAAAATGAGGACCAAGATTGTTGGGGGCAACATGCTAATATTATAAACTGCCCAGAAAGTGCTGTAAAGTATTATGGAGTATATATAATCTAAATGCTGTTATTATTGCTATTGCTATTACTATGCCAAACCGCCAGCTCCCAAGGAATTTTCAACCCAGTTCCAATAGCTGTCTCTCTCTACATCCTGTGGTCATGTGATCATGATTTATGTTTTTTGTTAAAAACCAGCATTTGCATTCCAATTTTCAGCAAAAATGCTAACATAACTAACAATGGGTTTGCTTAATGGCTGCAGTGATTTGCTTAAAGAGTACCACAAAGAAGATCACAAAATTTGAGTCCATGACATGGGCAGGCACCATTAAGGATGTAAACCAAGGAATACTAGTATGGTTTTATTGTTTCTTGGGACATAAAATGAGATTGATATTTTGTTATTGCCTGCAAACTGGCGATCTATTTATTTGTCATTCCTGCTTTATTGCTACATAGGCAGTGGTGGGATTCAGCCAGTTCACACCACTTTGGAAGAACCGGTTGTTAACTTTCTGAGCAGTTTAGCAAGCTGGTTGTTGGAAGAAATCATTAGGGTAGAGAACCGGTTGTTAAATTACTTGAATCCCACCACTGTACATAGGTGACTGCATAAGTAGTGTTGACATATATTTAAATATGTAATAGATATTTCTATTCATTAAATCCAAAAATGAATTAAAATCCCCAGTTACCATTAATTGGTCCTCCTGTAAATCAAAAAGATTTGCAAATCAACTGTAAACAAAATAACTAGTTGAACCATAAACATTTATCTAAGCCAGACAATTATAGGCACTATTAATCACCAAAATTATATAATATGCATCAACATGCATATTGATATTTTGACAGTATCTTCCTCCTCTATGAAGTTTAACATTTTCTTAATACTATCACTCCTCAAGCCATTTTTGAATTTCCATTTAGATCGATTCCACCCTCTTTCTAAGTAAAATATATTCTTCACCAGGAAGAATGTGAGTTTCTTTCAGGAAATAATTTGTCTTCAAACACTTGAAAAGTTTCTTCTCTTACATATGCCTTCCAGATCTTTAACATTCTATGATACAATAATTGCATCATTTAAATAAAAATATATAATTTTCTAAATAAAACAATTGGCATTCCTGGATCATAGACCAAAAAAAATCCCCCTAAAATTTAATTATGTAAAACACTAAGGCTTGTTCTTACCTCTAACAACAACTTTAAAGTCCATGATACTAAAAAAAAAAAATTGAAAAGGAAAAAAATACAAGTTGAATATGGCAACAAACCTTACAATAGTCTTTCAAAAAAATAAAAAGAAACCCACACACTGAAAAATTTAAATGCAGGATAAGGGTGCCCTTTTGTTCCTTGTTCCAGTTCCTGAATTTCTTAGATCCTTGACTACTGGCAGTTACATTTCTATCAGAAGTCAATCTAGTTGAATTTCCCTTCGTCCCTTTCACATGCCTCTTTGGTCATCGAATTGATCATCTAATACAGAAAGGCCTCCTCCACATCTTCTGTCAGTCTAAGTAGTTTACAATAAGCTCCCATGACAATAACCCTTGTTTTCCTTTTCATGTTTATAACCAAATAATCTCAACAGGCTTTCAAATCTCTGCTTTATGAATTTCTGTGCAGGAATATGCTTTTTTTATGCTCAGTGCCCTTTCTGTTGAGGCTGTTCCACTTATTTATTTATGTATTTTATTCATTGAGTTTATGTGGCCACCCACTTGCAAAACCTGGGCTGCTAACAAGGTTAGAAAACATAACACAACAATAGAGAAATAAATTACATACAGGTAGCCCTCAATTTACAGTGGCTTGTGTTAATGATGGTTCAAAGTTACAACGGGAAAAGTAAATTTACTACCAGTCCTCGCACTTACGACCATTGCACCACCTCTGGGGTTACCTGATCACAATTTGGGTGCTTATTAAACCAGTTCACATTTATGGCCAGTTGCAATCATAAGGTCAGGTGATCGTGGTTTGCAATTTCCCCACCACAGTTTCTGACAAAAGCCACCAATTGAGCAAGCTGGATTTGCTTAACAACTGCACGATTGGCTTAACCATGGTAAAAATGAAATCATAAAATCGGGTCCAATCACATGATGACTGGTTTTACAACTTACAATGGAAATGGAATGTGCGTGCATGTATGTGTGTGTGCATGCACTGGAGCATTGGAAACCCAAAAACCAGCTGGCCGGCGCATGCACGCCTGATTTTTTGCTGTTTGGGGCCATTTTAGGGCCATTTTCAAGCTGTTTTTTGAGCTGTTTTCAGGGTATTTGGGGGGCATTTTTGAGCCATTTTTCAGACAATTTTCAGGCCGTTTTCTGGCACTCTAGCACCCGCAAAGATCAGCTGGCCAGTGTGCATGTGCACACCGGAAACCAGAAGAGCAGAAGAGGGCTCTGCGTGCCACTTCTGGCACGCATGCATAGGTTCGCCATCACGGGTCTAGTTTCTTCTTAAAAACCTCCAGTGATGGAGGGCCCACGATTTCTGAAGGCCAGCTGTTCCACTGGTTAATTGTCCTCACTGTTAGGAAGTTTCTCCTTAATTTCAGGTTGCTTCTGTCTTTGATTAGTTTCCAACCATTATTTCTTGTCCTGCCCTCTGGTGGTTTGGAGAATAGTTTGACCCCTTTTTCTTTGTGGCAGTCCCTCAAACACTGGAATACAGCTATCATGTCGTCCCTGATTCTTCTTTTCTTTAGACTAGCCAAACCCAAATCCTGCAAGTTTCATAGAATTTGAGGGGGGAGGGGGTTAGCTCTGGGTCTCTTGACTCAAAACTAATTCCTACTCCTTGCCTGTCTGGATGTTTCCCAAAGAATCAATCCTTATGGATGAGACCTAGATTCTAAATCTTGGTTCTGCAATCACAGCTAGAAATTAACCAAGGAAAATGAGGTACAGTTTAGAAGTAATCTGTTGGGCCTAAATAGCATATACCTTACCAAACAAACCTCAGCTAGATAAGCAGATCTTATTTAAACACTTATCTATTTAGCTAATTAAGTTTCTGCACTAATAAGCATGAAAACAGTATATTTAGGACTACTTACCACTAAAACTTCTAGAAATTTCTGTAGCCAGTGATGCAAGACAACCCGTCATCCTAAAACTACATTAACAGTTTTGAAACAAGTAACCATCCAAAGTGGAACACCCATAATAATTATATGGGGGCTCTCCTTTATAAAATATGTCCATCAGGTAAAGCTTTTGAGAACCTTAATTATTCTATAGTCTAGTCTAGTCTAATATATTAATAAAAGAAGTAACAATTCAATGTGGAATTGAGTACAGATAGCCCTCCACTTACAACAGTTCATTTATGACGGTTTGAAATTACAACTGGACTGAAAAAGTGATGTATGACCATTTCTCACACTTATGACCATAGCAGTATACGTGATTTACATTCGGATGCTTGAGGACTGACTCACATTTATGACGGTTGCTGTGTCCTGGAGTCATTTGTGCACTTTTTGCCACCTGGCAAGCAAAGTCAATGGGGAAGCCAGATTCATTTAACAACCGTGTCAGCAATTTAAGATCTGCCGTGATTCATTTAACAAACGTGGAGAGAAAAGTCGTAAAATGGGATAAAACTCACTTAACAAATTTCTCACCTAGCAACATACATTTTGGGCACAATTGTGGTTGTAAATTGAGGACTGTATTTGTGCATCCTGCAATCTTCCCTGGAATTTTGCTTATTAATCTTATCATATTTTTAATCCACCCAATAATTGCCTCTATCCCACTGAAATAATCTCTGATATGTTGCATCCAATTTATATAATCTCTGGATTCCTTATCATCCTTTGTAATGACTTTTAAATGGGGAAGGGGGGATGTCTCTGAAATGTTTTTGGCCAGATATCCCCCTATTTAAGCCAAATTGCCATTTAAGAGGTAATCTGTTAATTGGATTTCCTTCAGCTTTCTCTGACTCCCCACAATTTCTCACATCAAGGTGTTTAAAAAAAGATCTCTCTAAATCCTAAAACAAATGGGAGAAAGTTCATTTCTGCTAATCAAAAATAAGAGTTTGATAAATCTCTTGAGGAGATACTCACAGCACTTTCCTCCAACAATCCCCAACCTAACTTGATTCTACAGAGGATGGAGAAGGACCATCATGCTTGATCTAAGAATCTGGGTAGAAACACGCAAGAGGAAAATAGAAAATAAAAGCTAATTTTGCCCTTAGATTGGTTTCTTCAGCATGATTTGCAGATATTGTCTTTATTGTCATGTCCTCTTTCATTGTTAATCCTACCTCTTTTGACTGTTGACACTATCTCACAGAACTTGTTCCTTCCATTAGTAGGACTCCTATCTGACAGGGAGAATCTCTACTTATTGACGTTCTTGTGATGCCATAAACTGTGGGATAAATTATCACAGACTCTTAAATTCCATTTCTTACACAGCACATATTATCTTGTTAATAACCCTTTATATTATATGGCTTTACAGAAACCGCTCACTTTTTCAGACTAAGACTAGCTTCAGGAAATTAGCAGGTCTCTGAACTAAAACATCTTTTTTTTTTCAGTCCCAGAGTGTCCTACAGAGGACAATTGGATGACAATCCGATTGCTCACTCAGAGACAGATAAATGAAAATGGTGCCCTCCCTTAGAATGGTTTAGAATGGATTAGAGTCAGAGTACGAATTGGTAGAGTACTACCAGGGCCTCTAAAAATTGGAAACAGTACTTCTTTCTTCATATCCTTTTTCAGCTTCACACCTTTCATTCAGTGGGAAATCCTTTCCCCAGGTTTATCTTGCTACTGGATTACTTATTACTTTGGATTCTTTTCCAAAAGTTGCTATTTAACTGAGCCATCTTTTTCCACTTATTTTTAGTGTATTGGATAAGAAAGAATGAGAGATGAAAATTCTTCTCCTTGATTGGATGCCAGGTCTTATATCAATGAACTCAAAGAAAACCTTGTAATCTTTTCCAATCCTCATCAGACACATGATGTCAAGATCTATCACTGAAATTGGACTTGCCTTATAATCTATCTTCCTTATCTAGTTATCTTAAGGGAAGAATAACCCCAAAGTTTAAAAGATGCCAGAAATACTCTCTGAAATTTACACTGTTGTCATCTGGGTGTAGTCTAAGAGCTGTGGTGGCGCAGAGATTAGATTGCAGGTTAATTCTGCTGACTGTCAGCAGTTCAATTCTCACTAGCTCAAGGTTGACTCAGCTTTCCACCCTTCCAAGGTCAGTAAAATGAGGACCCAGATTGACGGGGGCAATATGCTGACTCTGAAAACCGCTTAAAGAAGGCTGTAAAGCACTGTGAAGTGGTATGTAAGTGTTATTGCTATTGTTATTGCTAGGTGATTTATGCACTTGGAGCAGGACATTTTCTTCTTGTGTAACTTGAGTTCCTCAAAATATTAATTGTGCTTTGTTATTTTATTCCATGCTGAAATAGGAAAGGTGCCTGATGTATTAATGCAGAATATTATGTGAAGTATATTTAAAGGAATTGATTATGGCAAGTAATTAAACTTAAGGTGTAAATGTCATGTGGGGAACACTTATTCAAGTACTGAGTGTCTCAGAAGTTAGAACTGACAAATAGTTAAAATAACCACCGTGTTTAATCTTTCATCCTCTGACGTTCTGCCACAGCCCACTTTGATTTTCTACTTTTTAAGTGAACAAAATAAATGTCGAATGTCCATTTTGATTTGTGAGCTGTAGATGAATTTAAGCACACAGTACCACACGGCGTTCATAAATTAGAAAGGAAAGTGTTTCAGTATGTGATCTGAATAAATCTTACGATGCGGGATTAAGCCCTGGCGTGACTATAACTTTTGTGACTTCATGGAGGAACTAAAGAATTTGCAAAACAGGTAGAATAAATTAAATGTTGAAGTTTCAAACCTTGTAGCTTAGAACCATAATTGAACAAAGAGTTATAAGTTGAAGACTACCTGTGTTTTTGTCTCATAGCCAGCCAGCAAGAAAAAGTAAAGGGGACTATTTACCCTAGTGAGAATATGAGTAAGTGGAAATCTGAACCTGATTTCCTTGATTTAAAATAAATCTATCTAAATAAATAAATAAATACATTCATTCCCTATTATAAAAGAAACAAAACTCTTGTGTTTAGTATCCAAACATTGATTTGTCATAGTTAGCTATGTCTGTATGTCCCTTTTTCTGTCTTTTGCAGAGAAACCTCTAAGTATCAGCTTTTCAATAAAAAACCTTATTTCACGCTCTGATTCATAATGGGAAGTGATACTACTTAGCCAAGATTGACTACACAGATAACTCTTAAAACATCTGAAATTGCCTAGTTTTAAATTGCAAAACTCTCCCTCTCTCCCTCTCTCTCTCTCTCTCTCTCTCTCTCTCTCTCTCCCTCCCTCCCTCCCTCCCTCCTTCCCTCCTTCCCTCCCTTTCTCTCTCTATATATATGGAGAGAGAAAGAGACTGTATTTTTGCTCTTATGCATTTTTCATTTCCTTTTTTTGAAACTTTGTGTGGTTTCTTTTAAAAAGGCATCGTGCCTCCAGGTCCTAAAAGCTCCCCAGAGTTGTGAAACTGAAGGGAAAAACAATGTTTTTGAGGGAACACTTGGGTCATAGAGGCACTTAACTTTTTAATTTGTTTAGATTTTTTAAAAAATGTGGTTTTTCCTAAGGGAGGGGGGAAAGAGTGTCTTGACAGGAGCTACTTTACAGTCCTAATCTCTCCTTTTTGCCAAGCCTCCAGGGCTATTTCATGGCAGTGTTTGTTTTCCTGGATAACCTAATAGTTATCAGAGGTTTAACGAAGAAGATGAATGTTCCTTAGTGGCTGAATCTCTCCCCTTCACCTTTTGCTTTAGGAACCTTTCAGCTAATTTGTGGTTTACAAGAAACACTGGGATTTGGGGGAAGAGCAATCTGTGTTGTGTTTGAGTCCCAAGTACAACAAATGAGAACTCTCTGCAGCATACACTTGTTATCAGGGGTGAAATCTACTTACCTTCCTTACTGGTTCGGAAGTGCGTGCGCATGTCACACGTGCGTGCAGACCTTCTTTCCATGCGCAAAACCTTCGGCGCATATGCAGAAGGTAAAAAACACATTACTTCCTGGTTAAAATCAGGAAGTAACGACACCCAGGCAGGTGGGTGGAGCTTTGCTCCGCCATCGCTACCGGATCGCCGAATCACCCACCACGATCGCTACCAGATTGCCCGATCCGGTCCGAACCGGGAGCATTTCACCCCTGCTTGTTATTCTTTGGGAACTTGATGTCAAATGGCACTCTGGGTCAGGGGTTCCCCACCCACCCACCCACCCCGGTGGACTAGCATTGGGCTGGGGCATGCCAGAAACCAAGCTGCGCAAACAAGTGAAGCCCCATTCGCAGGATGAAGGCAGCATGCAAAGCCACACCCCCTCCAGTCCATGGAAGAAATTCTTGCCCCCGAACCAGTCCCTGGTGCTCAAAAGTCTGGGGGCCGCTCCTTTAAGTCTTTAATACAAGTATTTACAAAACTAACAGGCAAAAACCTGATAACAAAGGCAGCCTACATCCCGTATGCAAAGACAATACCTGTCAGCGTCTCAGAACTGACATAGAAAAGGGAGGAGAAGCCTGAACTTTTGCCTGCTAAATCTCTTTGAAGATTCTGTCTCCTCGGAGATGGGGAGGGGGGAGACATTCCTGTGACCTGACGAAGAAAGGAACCAGGAAAGTGACTTGGAAGATAGCCAATGAGAAGCAGAGAATTGGGGATCGGAAAGGGAGGGATTGGGGGGCAAAGGTCATTACTGACCACGAAGAGTCAGGATCAGGTTGCTGTGCTCGAATAAAGAGAAAATTTCCTTAAAGATCGGCAGTTTGGAAGTTCATTTATTTTGAGATAGCATCGAAACCTGACAATACCATTCTGAAGCATTTCACAGCATTTCCCACTTATGAAATGCGGAACACCTAACAACAAGGTGTCCAATAAGAATTAACCATGTTCTTAGATGTAAAAGTTGTTCCAGATAACATAGCTAAGAATGCCATTTTGCATAAAAGAAAAAGTAGGGAAATTATATCGGTGCTTGCATCTGTTTATTGTTATTATTATGTGCACTTTGGCATTCTACTGCGGAGACAGGAGAACTGGTAGTTTGTTTGTTTTTTCCATTTTGAAAAGAGTCAGACCTGATTAATACTTGGATCATGGGAAGTCAAGAATCTCAGACTTGCAGCTAAGCCCAAGAAGTTAAAACAAACCAAAAATCGGAAGAATGTAACAACAAACCAGTTCCATGTAATCACCAAGGAAATGACAAGGACGAGCAATTATTACCAACCAGCATGAAGGTCAAAGATGCTTTAATGTTTTGGATGTTTCATGCTTGGAAAAAGCGTGAAACTTATATGTGTTTACTTCCATCTGCTGCTTGCTAATTGCAAAGGTACTCTACTTAATTGCTTATCCTTGGTTTGTGCTATGTGTCATGGGTGTCAAACTCACCGTGTCATGTTGCCATCACATGACATTTTGCGATGTTTTTCCTCTTCATGGAGCTGGGATGGGCGTTGCCTGCCTGTGACGCATCCAGCCCATGGACCGCCAGTTTGATACTCCTGCAACTTTTCTTAATCAATAGTTATAAGTTATTACCATTTGTTATTTCTTATATATTCTCTAGTAGTAATGAGTGGAACTTGGGGGGGAGGGGCAGTGGTGGGTTGCCCCCAGTTCAGACCGGTTCATAAGAACCGGTAATAAAACTGGCAGGAGGCCCCGCCCACCACCCCGGATGTCATCATCAGTGATCGGCGCATGCACAGAAGCAAGGCACACGCACAAGTGAAGCAAGCACACACGTGCGATCCCATTGCGAACCGGTAGTAAAAGTAAGTAGAACCTAACCCTGGGGAGGGGTTAGATGAAAGCCACGAGATCTGGAAGCTGTTCCAATCTGGAATGGGGCAGAACAGATTTCAGTTCAATCCTAACAAGATTGGATGACTAAACACATTGGGTTGTGGAGATCACCATCTTTGGACTTGGGTGGGGCTGCATTCCTCCAGTCAAGACTGGTGTGCAATTTGGGTGCCCTTCTGGACGTGCACCTAGCAGCTGTGGCCAGGAGTGCCTTTGTAAAGATTCATCTTGTGCACCAGTTGTACCAATTCCTGAACTGGGAGGCTCTTCAGACAGTCACTCATACCCTGGTGGGGCTCACAATTGGATTGTTGCAATGCACACTATGTGGGACTGCCGTTGAAGAGCCATCACAAGCTACAGCTGGTTCAACATCCACCGGCATGAGGTGTAACAGGCACCTCTCAATGTGCCCATGCATCACAATTGCTACACAAGCTGCATTGGTTTCCAGTTGGGTTCCAAATGCAATTCCAGATGCTGGTTATTATGATTACCTCTGAAGCTCTGTACTGTATAGAGGTACCACTTGTCTCCAATTGTATCTGCCTATCCAATGCATTTCAGAAGACTGGGTGCACTCCAAGTCTCCTCCTTTAAACACTGTCATTTTATGGGACCGAGGAAGTGTGTCTTCTTTGTCGCACAGCTCCCATCTTCTGCAACAGCCTGGATTTGATATTTACGATTTGTTCAATGACCCCTATTTTGTTTTGTTGTTTTTGCTGTCTATTAGATTATTTTCATCTGGGCTGCCTGTCTGAGTCAATGTTTTTAGCTGTTTTTATGTTTTTCCCTTGTTTTTGTATACTACCCAGAGTTCACTGGAGTTGGACAGCCAATAAATTTAAGTTAATAATAACAATCCAGTCTAAACATTGGGCTGACTATTCAACCAACCGTAAATTATATTCAATAAATTTAAATACATTTGTTTATTTAAGGGAAAAGGGAAGACACATATCACATGCATGAAATATACTTGCTTTGGTATTTAATTTAGCAAAGAGAGTTCATCATTTTGTGGTTTTTAAAAGCAAGGTTTTGTCTAGATTTTGCTGCTCATTAAATGTTCTGCCAGTATTGATGCTTTAAAAAGATGGAACAATTATATGGGTGGAGAAAATGATGCTTGACATGCTGAATTGATATTGCCGGAAAGAATGGCAAGAATCTGAGAGTCTGAACAATAGCCAAAATGGCACTTGATCAATGAGGTAAGATAACAGCTAAGGCTGCTTTGTAAAAAAAAAATTAAGTTTTATCATTTCAGTTTTCCCGTATTTTTATTGCCATTAGCTCACTTTTCTTTTCTTTTTTTCACTGAGAAGTCAGTCAGAATCTGTCTAAATATACAGACTGTACAAAATAGAGCAGAAAAAAATATTAGAAAAACTTTCAGGGATACACTATAAAAAGAGGTACCGTCCTATCTTGTAACTTGAGAGTAGAAGATAAGTGTGTTTATTGGTTACCTTTTTTACTTTTGGTTATGTGCCTGTGAGCAACTGGACCAGGGGTGTCAAACACAAGGCTCGCAGACCGGATCCAGCCTGTGATGTAATCGGATCGGGTCTGAGGGGCCATCTTGTAAACTGTAAGGAGCCAGCCCATGTCACTTTGGCCCGGTCTACCCAATGCAAAGAGAAAACATTGGGCCAGCATGGCTTCGGCCCACTTTACCCAATTCAAAGAGGAAACATGCCAGCAGTTTTGGGAGTGGTGTCAAGCTGACCACGCCCACCCAGTCGGCCACACCCACCCAACCTCCCGAGGTCAACCACAGCCCTGAATTGAGTTTGACATCCCTGGACTGGACTAATTCCTACAGTTTCTGGATCCCAAGGCTGTTGGCTGTCTATCAAATCTTTTCAAGGCCAAACTAGATTTTTCATCAGAGAACAGGGAAATCATATATTTATTTATATATCCAGCCTTCAGGTTTAACATCTCAGACCAGAAATGAGTCTGGGAGACTCACCTCGCTGTTAGGAGAAATTCTGGCTTTCTAACAGAAATTCAGGATTTATTGCAGAGATCAGCACACAGCACCCACAGAGGCGAACGACATCCTTGGCCTTCAGAATTATGTATGTAAACACACTGAGAGAAATTAAAAATGAGAAAGATTTATTCTATCTTTAAAGCAGAACAGTACATTCACAGAAATCAGAATAATAAATCATGCCAAAAATGGAATACAAGCAACATCAAAACAGACATCCATGAATTTTGCTACTCTTATACTTTTCAGAATAGGTTCCCCTCTGTTCCTCCTCCCCTCAAGTATATTGAATGAACTCCATTTGCCAAATATCAGTGTTCATTTATTTATTAATTTATCCAGATGCTTCTCCTGATTCTTTTAATGACCTTGGGACAAATGTCAAAGAAATATTCCATAGAGTATGCACTTCTTGTAGCTGTCTACTCAAGGAATTGCATTTTTATATTTGTTTAGAATTTAAACAATGGCAACAGTGAACAGAAAGAGCTCAGTTTGAAAATTGTTCTCTCTCCCATCATATTGGTTATAATCTGGGTATGTTCATTGAACAGATTTCTTTTCCTAACAGTTGGAGATAGTCTGTCTGTCTGTCTGTCTGTCTGTCTGTCTGTCTGTCTGTCTGTCTATCCATCCATCCATCCATCCATCCATCCATCCATCTGGAATTATGGCAGATATGAAATAGCTATGTTAAACCAAAAGAGACCATTCATAACGGTTAAACCATAATAATGTCTTATTGTGTCAGATTGAGCCACCTCTTCAGATCCCTCTTGAGCACAAGACTTTAAGGGAAGTTCTAATAATTAATTCTAGTCATAATATGGATTGTATAAATCCATATGATGGTGCAGTGGTTAGAATGTAGTAATGCAGGCTAACTCTGCCGACTGCCAGCAGTTTGATTCGCACCGGCTCAAAGTTGACTCAGCCTTCCATCTTTCCAAGGTTGGTAAAATGAGGACCCAGATTGTTGGGGTTAACATGCTGACTCTGTAAACCGCTTAGAGAGGGCTGTAAAGCACTATGAAGCAGTATATAAGTCTAAATGTTATTGCTACAAAGCAGAGTTTTTGATCATTCAGGGAAGTGTGGACACATTCAAATGTATACAGGCAAAATGTCTTTGTCTTGAAACAGGTTGATACAGGTTGTCTTGCTAGGTGGTCTTGCTAGGTTGTTCTGAAAACCCTTACATCATTTTGAAAAAAGCTTGTATCTTATAGTTGTTCCTCAATGCACATCTGGGCAATTGCTGGCTAACTGGATTGTACTTCTTCATCTTTTATTTCCTTTTACACAATTAGTTTGATTCAAGGGTTGTGCATCTGATGGTGTCCAAGTTTATTTCCAAGGTATTCTTTTTATGTACCTTGAAGCAAATGCATACAATAAACAAAGAATTCTCTTCACAAAATTCTATTAACCTGAAATCTGCATTTATTATTTTTATCAGCTTAAATCTTCCTGTTAATTCTAAATTCCTTTATTTCTCCAACTTTTTCCTTCCAATCACCTGGTGGTAATAATACGGGCTAATCTATAGAAGCTGCTTTGCCATGGTTTCCTCTGTCATCAAGGCTGGAAAGAAGTCACACTGCCCACCTCCCACAGCATGTCCTTAACAGGTACCCCACCAGGTACACTAGACCAAGAAATCAAAGCAATTCTGAGAGTTGAAGTCCACCTTTCTTCAAGCTGCTAAATAGAAATAGCAGACACAATCTGCTATAGAAATAGAAACACAATCTATTTCCTTTATTTTTGTAGAGTAAGGTAAAAACAGTGTGGCTTTAATCAGTAGGAAAACATGCTGAGCTGTTACTATGAACAGAACCGCCAGCATTGGAGTCATCAGTCCTTCTCTTTTAATAATTCCAGGAAAATAAAATTTCTTCCTGGGACTTTTCTGGTTTTCACTGTGAAATCAGGTCTTTGACCTAAGAGTTAGACCACAGACTAGTCAAGAAGAATATTTCAAACATAAGTTACAGCTGGGTTGTCTAATGCTTCTATCATGAAACTATTGTATAATTTGAATATTTGGCAGATAGGACCAAACCTATGTCCTCAAGGAGGCTAGTTAAAAGTGCCAGACCCAAGACCGATGTTTGAGTTTAGCAGTTATAATTAAATTCCCTTAGTTCTGTCTCAGAGTTTCCCTAGATTTTAGAAGGTGCTTTTAGCTTATATTGTGTTGTAAAAGTTACCCTGTTTCTCTCAAAATAAGACATCCCCTGATAATAAGCCCAATTGAGCTTTTGAGTGCATGGCAATAAGGCCAAGCGCTTATTTCAGGGTTCAAAAAAATATAAGGCAGGGTCTTATTTTCGGGGAAATACAGTATTAGGATGTATTTGGAAAGTTAACTCCACTACACGGTCTTTTTTGCTTTGATAGAAATCAAAACTAATCGTGCCATCTGAAATCTGCAGTATTATAATGCTTCTTTTTAGATTGCTGGAACTGGGAATAAGCAGCTCTGTTTTGGGGGAAGCAATGAATGCGCTGCACTCACAAAAAAACTTATTTCTTTTAATAAAAGGCTACCAGATTTCTTTTGATGGGGGGGGGGGAGAGGCTATTTAAAATGAGGTAAATTGAATGCATTCCAGGCACCAGCAATTCCCAGTGCAACATCTGCAAACAAGTGTTTTATTGCTAAATAGTACTTCAGGCAGACAGAAAGCCAGCTGAGCAAAAGTGGGTGTACGTTCCAAAAAAATACAGGGGAGGGGGGGGTGAATCTTGTCTGGTAGCCAGGCACAATACAGGCAGCACAAAGTTCTGTTTAGAGCTGAACTTGGTGTAGGTCCAGAGAAATGGGTTGGGGCAGGGATGAAATCCAGCAGGTTCTGATAGGTTCTGGAGAACCGATAGCAGAAATTTTGAGTAGTTCGGAGAACCGGCAAATGCCACCTCTGGCTGGCCCCAGTGGGATAGGAATAGGGATTTTGCAATATCCTTCCCCCAGGAGTGTGAAGGGAATGGGGATTTTGCAATACCCTTCCCCTGGAGTGGGGTGGGAATGGAGATTTTGCAGCATCCTTCCCCTGCCATGCTCACCAAGCCACACCACGGCCACCAAGCCACGGCCACAGAACTGGTAGTAAAAACATTTGGATTTCACCACCAGGTTGAGGTGTCAGAGAGACATGTGAGTCAAACAACAGGAAGTGTCATCAAACTGGTCCAAGCTGTGATTCTGAGAATCAAGGAGCTGAGCAGGAAGTAAGGATACTAGAAGATATGATGTTGGGAATTTATTTTCAATGGAGGTCAGTCACTGGCAGTTGTTCTTAAATCAGCTGCAGGTACAGCTCAGTTAAAGGTGTTGGAAAGAATCTGAGCAGATCTCCTTTGATCCTCTCTTTCTCTCTCATACTGCTGACATTTCTAGTGCCCTGCCAGGATCTTTCCCCCACCCCACTGACATCATTCACATCTGCTTCTGATGTGGCGTTTAATTTCATTGTACGAGGTACAATGACAATAAGGTAAACTACTAACTATTACTACTGCAGATTAGTTGCCATATCATTGTCAGGATTGTCTCCTGACTCCTGAGGCTGGCAACTGTAGTGGATGGGACCCCTGAGCTTCAGACTCTGGGGAATCAGAGGAGAACTAATCAACATGTTAATAAGTAGACTGCGCCTCAGTGGCACAGCAGACTAAAGCACTGTTAAGTAACACCAGCTGCCTGCAATTACTGCAAGTTCAAATCTGACCAGGCTCAAGGTTGACTCAGCCTTCCATCCTTCCGAGGTAGGTAAAATGAGGAGCCGGTTTGTGGGGGCAATAAGCTGATTTTGTATAAAAAAGAACACCGCTTAGGGGGGACCAAAAGCCCTACTAAGCAGGTATATACAAAAGCATGAAGGCTATTGCTTAACGCATTGTAAGCCGCCCTGAGTCTCCGGAAAAGGACGGCATATAAAATAAATAAATAAATAAATAAATAAATAAATAAATAAATAAATAAATAAATAAATAAATAAATAGTAGCCAGAACAAAATAGTTTCCCTTGTGAACCAAGGACATTCCCACAGGTGGTTGAAGAAAGGAGGAGTGATGTTGCCCAAGCAACCAGGTTACACCCTGATTGGACCATGTGACTGATTGTTTGGAAGAAGGGGAAAAACTTTTAGTTTTAATTAGGTGAAAACCACGGGAACACTTACGAGTCAGTTTTCACCAGCCTGTGCCAATGTGATATATCCACTAAAACTATTCTTTGAGGAACCTACCTGTCTCAGAGTTCTGTTTGCTAGGGGTGTATTACTTGGAACCCTGACATAGACTACTGGTACTTTGAGATTTACATTGGAGGAGAAGGGTTAGAGCCATACTGATACAAGGCTCTGACATAATCATGTAGCATTTTGAATTCAGTGAATACCATTATACTAAACCATTTTTTACATCGGGTAACTGTAGGGATTAAGGAAGAAGACCTTGATAGACATATGCAAACTCCATTGCTTGGGCAAGAAAGCAGTTCAGGCAGATGCTCAGTAAGTACAGTAAGTAAGTAAAGTAAGAAAGTAAGTAAGTAAAATTCAGTAAGTACAGGAGTTCTGTTTAACCTAGGAGTCTCACTGGCACCTAATCTTTAAGCTATATTTATACTGTTTTCTTGGCAATGATATAGATGTGGCTTGCCATTGACTTCTTTCTGGTTTAATATTGGTGTTCCTCAGGGGTGAAATCCAGCAGGTTCTGACAGGTTCTGGAGAACCGGTAGCGGAAATTTTGAGTAGTTCAGAGAACCGGCAAATAACACCTCTGGCTGGTCCTAGAGTGGGGTGGGGAATGGAGATTTTGCAATATCCTTCCCCCAGGAGTGGGAAAGGAATGGAGTTTTTGCAGTATCCTTCCCTTGCCAGGCCCACCAAGCCACGCCCACCAAACCATGCCCACAGAACCAGTAGTAAAAAAAAAATTGAATTTCACCACTGGTGTTCCTTCTCCTAAGTAGTATGGCTTCCATTATGCCTGCAGAGCCCTATCTCACCCTCATAATATGTTAAGCTTAGCTTCACTCCTTATTGGTAAGTGTTTTTCAACACTGGCAACTTTAAGATGGTTGGACTTCACCTCTTAAGAATTTCCCAGCCAGCAATGGAATGGGGTAGCCTTACCTTGCTTGAGGTGATCCTACCTGGAACACATCTTCCCATCAATAGCACCCTCAAGATCACTGAAGCTCCTGGCTTCTGGTGAGTTGAGGCAAACCAACACCGGCATCTTTTAACAAAGTTTTTAATGTTTTAATATTTTTCTTTTTAACATTTTTTATGGGATTATTCACATTGTTTTATTCATTGTTGTAAGCCGCCCAGAGTCCCTTGGGAGTTGGGCGGCATAGAAATGTGACAAAATAAATAAATAATAAATAAAATATTTTTTCTCCAACTCTGTGGAGAACACTACAGCAAAATTCTCTCTGGAATAGAGAGAGAGCTGGAGATTGCCCATATGTACTGTATAGCAGCTGGTTTTGTGAATGGACAGGAGAAATTGATATTTTAGTAGCTGCTTGTAACCAGCTGAGACTTGTTGGTTTAGACATTGAGTCCAAACTTCTTAATTCAGAGAGAAAAAATTAACAATAAGCTTTCAAGAAAGCATGCAATTATTTCTTGTTAACAGTTTGTTTTGTTCACCTACTGTGTAATGTCATGTATGTTTTACTCCAAGAGTGTTACCATGGCATAAATAAATGTAAAGATACTTTTTGCTGAGAAAAAGACAAAAACCATTAAGACTCTTCACCTTAAATAAACTCTAGATCGCCTGTCTCTATATACACATTAAAATAAGACATATTTATATTCAGTGATGCCCTCTGCTGGTGAGGAAAAACAAAATTGAAAATACTATGTTCGAATGAATTTGGTTTTATGGGAAATGCATTCAGAATTGACTGGGATTGCTGTTCTGAATTTGAAATTTGATTATGCAACTATAAGGATATATTTTATTTAATTGAAGATATAAATTAACTAATCCACCTGACAGTTTAGCAATATCAGGGACAAAGACCTCACTCGGCAGGTGGCATATGAATTTCCCAATTCTGTAGCTTCTGAAAAAAAACACTTAAATGAAAACTCATTTTAATAATCACATTTCACAATAGCTAATGCTTTATTTTGTGTACCTCATAAGTGAACATGATAAGATATATCTCTCACCCACAAGCACAATACCCCACTAAAGCTGTCAGGGTTCCGGCCAAATCATGAGCCTTGAGCCAAGCTTCAAAAGAAATCCAGTTATTTATTAGGAGCTTCATGTCCACAGGTTCCAAGTGAAGCCAACTCTGACTCCACGTAATTTATATTCCAGCTCTGACCCTGTTTCCACCCTCCCCCAAGGTGTGTCATCAGTCACATTCTCCAACAAAGCAATTTAGCGGGTTGTAGAGATCACTCACCTCCGGCCACTGTGGGTAACCATGGAGATGGCCTTGACAGAGATATGGCTGGAATGTGCTTTTGTTTTGACTGACGTGCTGTCTCACCTCAGCTGCAGAGTTCATTATCCCATCCCCCTTGCCTATGGCAACTCGAGAGCAGGCCAGGGATGCTTTGCGAGTTGACAAAAATATGTATTTCGAAAGATTGTTAGAAAACAAAATCAGCACAGGTGTTAACTAATGTTACCTAATTAAACTGGGTGAATGAATCATATAAAATAACTTTGATGGTTTTCTTTCAATTACTCAGATTTCAGCCTCACAAATCATCACAAAATTCTTTTAAAAATTATTGCAATGACAGCAAGGAGAAAACAGTAATTATTTCACTAGAGTGCTTCTGTCACTACAGAAAAATCTGTATCTCCCTAACAGTTCTTGCTGATGAAGCAGAATGGACTTTGACCAAGAAGAGTTCAAAGACCATCCAGAAGAACAACTATAGCTTCTCCTTAAATTCAGATTGCTAGTGGCTGAAGAAGAAATACCCTGAATTTCTTACTAAGGATTATTTCAGCAACAGCCATTTCTGTGCCAAGTTTGGTGTAAGTGGTTAAGATATCAGGCTAAAAACTGAAGAGACTGAGAGTTCCAATCCTGCTTTAGGAACAAAACCAGCTGGATGACCGTGGGCCAGTCAACTCTCTCTTAGCCCTAGGAAGCAGGCAAACAATGGCAAACCACTCTGGAAATCTTGCCAAGAAAACTGCAGAGATTTCTTCAGGCAGTTGTAAGAAGTCAACAGTGAGGCACAAAAGAAAAACAAAACAAAATGGCTGCAGCAAGAGGAAGCATTATCAGTAGATCAATGAGCTTTCAAACTTGAAGGTAAAAACTAAGAATGCCTCATTTTTGGCTCTTATATGACATTGTTTCAGCTTTCAGAACCCTACATGTAAGCGCCCATCTATACATTCTCCAACTTCAAAAGCTTATCAATTCAACAGAATATGCAATACCCTTCCTCATTTTCAGTTGCTTTATCAAGTGTCCTATTAAGTCCATTTCTGAGGACCATCCAAGAGGCAAAGATTTCAAGCCATGTTTCTATGCCTCGTTCTTATCCTCCGTATCTTTTTCCTTTTTACAACAGAGGGATGCTTCTTCCCATTCTTACACAACATCAACTAGGATGATCAAAAGCCTGGAGACTAAAACATCTAAAGAAAAGAAGAAAAGGATTTGGGTTTGGCTAGTCTAAAGAAAAGAAGAATTAGGGCTGACATGATAGCTGTATTCCAGTATTTGAGGGGCTGCCACAAAGAAGAAGGGGTCAAATTATTCTCCAAAGCACCAGAGGCAGTGGTGGGATTCAGCCAGTTCGCACCACTTTGGGAGAACCGGTTGTTAACTTTCTGAGCAGTTTGGTAAACTGGTTGTTGGAAGAAATAATTAGGGCAGAGAACCGGTTGTTAAATTACTTGAATCCCACCACTGACCAGAGGGCAGGAGAAAAAATAATGGTTGGAAACTAATCAAAGACAGAAACAACCTGGAATTAAGGAGAAACTTCCTAACAGTGAGGACAATAAATCAGTGGAACAGCTTGCCTTCAGAAATCATGGCTGCTCCACAGGGGTGGGTTCTACTTACCTTTACTACCGGTTTGCAATGGGATTGCACGCGCGCACAAGCGAAGCAAGCACACCTTGCTTCTGCGCATGCACAGAAGCTTCTGTGCATGCGCAGATCGCCGATGATGACATCTGGGGCGGTGGGCGGGGCCTCCCACCAGTTTTACTACCGGTTAACTAACCACTGGTGCTGAAATAGTATCTGAAATAGTATAGGTTCTCCTGCTTGAGCAGGGGGCTGGACTGGAAGACCTCCAAGGTCCCTTCCAGTTCATACTACTCTATTTCTATTTCGCTCTATTTCTCTTTCCTTTTCATAAGGTTTCCTTTCTGGGCATCATCCTATCTTTATCTCAATGTTTGGCTGAGTTAGCCTTGTTTAACCAGTGTAGATAAACAGTAAGCTCACCCAGCATGCTGTCTTCTTCAGTGACTAACCATACACGTAAAATGTTTCTGAATAATCACGTTTGCAGAATGAAACTGAAACTAGTTTTAATAAGATGTCTTCTAATTTTCATCCAAGTCCACCAGAGCCTGTTCTTGATTTTTTTTTTATGTGATCCTTTTTAAAATATATATATATTCTTTTACCTTTGGTAATGTTGCTATATAGCTGGAAATTTTGAACTTGTTACATTTAACTAATTGCATTAAACAAAGTTAAGGTTGGATTAAAGCACGATGACTTCCCATTTGCATTTATTTATTTATTTATTTATTTATTTATTTATTTATTTATTTATTTATTTATTATATTTCTATACCGCCTTTCTCCCGTAGGACTCAAGGCGGTGTACAGTCAAGAAAAATATAGATACACAAACATCATAAAATTGCTAATTAAAATTATTATTATAACATAGTTTGGCCCAATTAAATAGAACCTAAAATTAGATAACATTTTTAAAACATTCACATGCTCATGTTTAGCCCTGCCTGTTGGAACATCAGGGTTTTGAGGGCACGGCGGAAAGCACGGAGATCAGGGATATTTCGTATCTCAGGGGGCAGTTCATTCCAAAGGGTTGGAGCCCTCACAGAGAAGGCCCTCCCCCTGGGAGTCGCCAGTCAGCATAATTTGACTGACGGTACCCTGAGTAGTCCCACCCTGTGAGAACGAACTGGTCGGTGGGAGGCTATTGGTGGCAAAAGACGGTCTCGTAGGTACCCAGGTCCTAAGTCATGGAGCGCTTTAAAGGTGATAACTAACACCTTGAATCGCACCCAGAAGACCACCGGGAGCCAGTGCAGCTCGCGTATGCAGCTGCGCCCATAATCACCCGCGCGGCTACATTCTGGACCAGTTGGAGCCTCTGGGTGCTTTTCAAGGGGAGCCCCATGTAGAGAGCATTACAGTAGTCCATATGGGAGGTGACTAGGGCATGAGTGACCATGCGCAAGGCATCCCGATCCAGAAAGGGACACAACTGGTGGATCAGGTGAATCTGATAAAAGGCACCCCTGGCCACGGCCGTCAAATGATCTTCTAAAGATAGCCGTGAATCCAGGAGGACACCCAAGTTGCGGGCCCTCTCTGTGGGGAGCAAGGTCTCACCCCCATTGTCAGTGATGGTACCAGCTGACTATACCGGGATGCCAGAAGCCACAGCCACTCGGTCTTGGAGGGGTTGAGTCTGAGTTTGTTTCTCCCCATCCAGATCCGCACGGCCTCCATTTATGCCTTCTTATAGACAAAAATGTACTTTTCCTTTTATAGCTGCCAATTTTACATTCAGGCACGAAACATTTGGCTTCTTAATTTAATTTCAGGCACAAGCAAGATCCATCTGGTTCACAATGTGCTTCTTCGGTTCAATGAAGGAAACATGCTGCATGTTATATAGGGAGCAGAAATTATTAATGTACCTTTTGGGTAGACAGAGTTTTCCATAGCTGGAAGCAAACTACAGCTAGTCCTTGACTTACAGTCATTTGTTTAGTGACCCTTCAAAGTTGACAAAGGAAGAAGTGACAACTGATCCTCACACTTACAGATTCATCATAGCTGTTCTGACCTAGGCCTCCTGAGTCATTAAAACACACGAGTAGTCCAGAGGTGGGTTCTAAATTTTTTTACTACCAGTTCTGTTGGCATGGCTTATTTTGTGGACGTGGCTTGATGGTCATGTGACAATTCTTTAGATAATGGTCTACCAGGCTTTTAACTGCTTGCAGAGCTGTACCATTTATTTTTTGCAGGCACTGGTCTACCCATTTATTTTTGCAGGTACTGATCTACTCATGTATTTTTGCAGGCACTGGTCTACCCATTTATTTTTGCAGGCACCAGTCTATTCATGTATTTTTGCAGTCACTGGTCTACCCATTTATTTTTGCAGGCACCGATCTACTCATTTGTTTTCTTTTAACACTGATCAGCTGTAGGGCAGCCCTTTGAAGACCCGCGGCAAGAGTTTAAACAGTTTTTTTCCCTCTAGCCATCATCTGGGACTCAGGAGGCAGCAATAGATTGGGGGTGGGGCCAAATAAAAGGTAAGAATAATGCGGGGGGCGGGGGCGGCAGAACCGGTTCGGTGACATCATATCATCACCGCTACCGGCTTGGCAGAACCGGTTCGAACCGGGAGGAACCCATCACTGGAGTAGTCCCAAAAACCTCTTTTATTGCAACAGCTGTGAATTCTGTTCATTCACAGATGAGTCCCAATTAGTTATAAAGAGTCCTTCTAGAGAAGTCCTTCGGGATAATCACCCACCTTTATCATCCTTGACACACTGCCAAAGACCTAATTGGCAAAGCCACAGGGAGTCCAGAATCAAACAGAGCTTCAGGCTTTAAGCTGAACCGAATGAACAAACATTGCTTCCTGCAAAGGCCCACGTGCCCTTGCTCCTCTTTTAAGTCTTATGGGAGGGGCCAATCATCTTCCAGCCCTACTCCCGAGTCGTCCCTTTTGTTTTAGCTGTCTTGCCTTCTGGCAGCCCTGCGCATGCGCGCACTGTGAACAGGCTTCCTCTGCCTCGCTGAAGTCAGACTCTGGAGGCTCCGGAGGCAGCACGTACCTCCCAGATGGCCCTTTCTCTGTCTCCAATGCAGAGCCCTCCTCCGAGCCTTCTCCAGACTCCAGGACTGACCCATGGTTCTACCCAGCCTCCTCACTGTCCGACTCTGCTGCTAGCTCCGCAGGCTGCTGGCAGACCACAGCAATAGCATCCCCATGGTCATTTAAGAACTCCATAATCTCTTGCGAGGTGGAGTCTGGGCAACTGAATGGAACTGAGTGTTTACTGGCCAGATGCCCTTCCTGTTGCCAATAGAGTTTTTTTTTCAGCAGATATAGTCTCACTGTGCCCAGAGAGACAAATATCTGCCTCTACTTAGGATCGAACTCACAGCCTCCTGATTGCGAGGTGACAGCTCCACCTCTTGGCCACCACACCACTCATTGCATCCCCATAGTCATATGATTAAAATTTGGGTACTTGGCAACCGGCATGTATTTACTACACTTGTAGTGACCCAGGTATATATGATCACCATTTGTGACCTTCCCAGATGGCTTCCAACAAGCTAAGTCAATGGGGTAAGCTGGATTTGCTTAATGACTTCATGATTTATTTAACAAATGCAGTGATTCTCTTAACAACCAGTCGGTTGTTTTTTACCTTTACAAACGGTTGTAAAAACAGGCACAGCAACAGAAATTCTGGCCCCAATTGTGGTCGTAAACCGAGGACGGCCTGTATTAAATGCTCAAGATTTCATGTTACAAAATTAACTTTGGGATAAGGGGATAAAATAAGGGGATTTATTTTTCCCCCATCACCACAGCAGGACTTTTCTCCCATTATACACTGCTGTTTTCTTCGCCGCACTTTCCTCACGGAGAGAGGAAGAACGAAGTGTCATTTTTAATCCCCAAAGTAAACAGGTTTGGTTGCCATGGGAGACAGCAGCAATGAACACTGCCTATACTGAGAACCCAATTACCTTCCCTGTTGGTTTAACTCAAGGAGAAGTATGCATAAAACGCATTATTAAACTAACTTCTTTTTCAGACTGGGCTGGACATTCAGCGAGTAGTAGCTGTTGATCTCTTATTGCAAAGGAGTGTAGTTATAGGGTAATTGGGCTGCATTTAATATTTTGGGGCCAAGAGGGAAGGAAGAGCATGTCCTGTCTCTTGGCAGGACTGCAATTTTCTGTTTTGTTTTGTTCTTTTTCCCTAAGTTCAAGTGGACTTTTTTCCCTGTGACTGACCCACACTGTTCAGTTACCATGTTTCCCCAAAAATAAGACCCTGTCTTATATTTTTTGAACCCCAAAATAAGCACCTGGCCTTATTTTTGGGGAGGTATTATTATTTTGGGGCACATGGAGCAAGACGGGGCTCCTGTTGCCGTCTTACCTGATTTCCAGCTCTGTCTCCCTAACCCTAATCAGAGGAAATGGCAGGGACCGGCTGTGCATGCATTTAAATATTTTTGGGAAGGGCTTATTTTCAGGGGGGGCTTATTTTAGCGCATGCGCTCAAAAGCCTGGTTGGGCTTATTATCAGGGGATGTCTTATTTTCGGGGAAACATGGTAAAGGTTGAAAAACACTTCTTAGACAAGCTATCGCTCCCTATTTACTGTTGCAAGTTGTGAGATAGCAAACTTTTTGCTGTTTATTTTTTTTCCTTTTCCTTTTTGCTCCAGGCACTGAGTGCCTGATATACACTTAATCCTCATTAATATGTAACCTTCTCTTGCTGATGCCTAAACTAAGCATCTCTGGAGGCAGAAGGTGGAAAGAGAGGCTTTGCAGGGTTGTGAAACTCACCCAACAAAAGCAGCCCCTTGGTGACTTGAATTACAGACAACATCCTGCTACTTGGGCTCACACGGTGGCAGATCAGGGAAGAATCCCTGGTGCCCTAAATAATGAGGACAATTTTAATAAACATGATTCATTTGGTTCAGTTCTGGCACCTCTTTTAATCTGCTCCAATAGCCATTTTCTAAATTCTAAATTAGCCAACAACGTAAGAATTTCAGATATGATACTATAGAAATGGGCTTAGTAGAATACAGAATAAGTTGGAAGGGATCTTGGAAGTCTTCTAGTCCAACCTCCTGCTCAAAAGGGCAACCCTATACCAGTGATGGCGAATCTTTTCGGCACTGAGTGCCCAAACTGGAATGTGTGCATGTGTGCACATGCATACGCATGCGCCAGAGCACCAGAAACCTGAAGACCAGTTGGCCGGGGCGCATGCGTGTACTGGCCACCTGGTTCCGGCACGTGCATGCACACCGGCCAGCTGGTTTTCGGGTTTCCGGCACTCCAGTGCACGCAAAGACCAACTGGTAGGCACACATGTGCTCACCGGAAGCCAGAAGAGCAGCTGGCAACAGCACACATGCCCAGAGAGGGGGCTCTGCATGCCATCTTTGGCACCTGTGCCATAGGTTCGCCATCACGGCCCTATACCATACCATTGCTTTCCCTTTTTACTCTCTCAATGAACTTACGCTCTGCAAAATTAATGTCTTATATGTCCCCTTGAACAGTCTCAATTTGCTCAGTAAAGTTAATGCTGGGAACCATTTAAAATGTCAAGATGATAACCTCATCCATATGATCAGTGCCTCACCCCCTTTTTCAATATGTTGCATACTTGTTTATTTCATTTCATTTCATTTCATTTATTAGATTTATATACCACCCTACTCCCGAAGGACTCAGGGCAGTGAACAGCCAAGATAAAACACATACAATATGAAAGTTAAAAAACAATTTAAAATGTATTAAATAAATTTGGCCCATGCTAATTATTACTTACCACTATTTTTAAAAACAAATTAAAATTAACCAATTAAAAGAGTTAGGCCAGCCCAGCTTGTTGGAATAAAAAAGTCTTGAGGGCGCTGCGGAAGGTGCGTAAATCCGGGATCCTCCGTATCTCCGGGGGGAGTTCATTCCAAAGGGCAGGTGCCCCCACAGAGAAGGCTCTCCCCTTGGGGGCCACCAGTTTATGTCCTTGCAGACACAATGGGAAGCCAACACTACCCCAGAAAATCTAATAGTCAGTCATAATAAGAGAATAATGGACTAGGAAGGGATCTTGGAGGCCTTCTAGTCCAACCCCTGCTCAAGCAGAAGACCCTCTAACATTTCAGACACGTAGCTGTCCAACCTCTTCTTAAAAATCTCATCATCATTGTCTTTATCGTCTTCTCCTTCTCATCTTCTTGCTTTGTTTGCTGGTTTGTCAGTTCTGTCTTTTCTTCCGTTCTTTCTGCTATCTCCTCTCTTTCCTGGACTCTTTGATCTTCATTCATTAACAGTTGTAGCATATTTTCTATTTTCTCATATATGCCTTGCATTAGGTACTTTATCTCTCTGTGATTCTTTTCCATAGTACCCCTAGACAATAATGATTGATGAAATAAACCAAGGGAAAAGCACTTTAAGAGATTTAAAAATGGAATCGGATAACCTTTAAAATCTCCAGCGTTGAAGCACCCACAACTTCTGGAGGCAAGTCATTCCACTGATTAATTATAGTCGTTGACAGGAAATTTCTCCTTTATTCTAGGTTGGATCTCTCTTTGATAAGCTTCTGTCTGTTACTTCATGTCTTGCCCTCAGGTGCTTTGGAGTCTTAAGTACTTCAGCTCTGCCCTATTGGTTGTCATGACTGTGCCTTTATCCAGAGCTGGTTGCAAACTGGAAGAACATTAAGGGAAAGAAATGGCTCAGTATCTAGTAGACTGTATTTGATTCTCCATCAGAAAGAAAAAGACAAGAAATTTAAGGAAAACAGTCAATGTATGGAGTGATACCTAAATGTGGTGAGCGAAGGTGAAATCAAATATGTTTTGCAAGGATAGAAACCAATAGGGAGGCCCAGTGAGCAATGCTGATATAAATTAGTTTTAGCCGTTTCCTTCTCATTTTTTAATCTCAAATCTTTAATTTCTCTGGTTTCATATCGCTTTGTCCCTTTGCACTCTGAATAAATCTGCTTAGTCAAAAAATGGAATAGCATGATAATAGATAGGTAAGCAGGCAGGTATTTCTGGAATTATAAAGGAGTTGCTCTGCAGGTTTTAATACATTAGATACCAGGGGGAAATAGTCTCTTTCAGCAACCTTTGGTTGAACCATCTCTAAAGAATATATACTGCTTTTGCAATTCAGTCTTGTCCCAAGCAGTGCCCAAGATGTACTGGATCGTGTAGGTCCGTTGGGGAGGACCAGGAAAAGCTTGGATTAAAGCTCCTTCCTTCCTTCCTTCCTTCCTTCCTTCCTTCCTTCCTTCCTTCCTTCCTTCCTTCCTTCCTTCCTTCTTCCCTTTCTATTTTTTAAAGTATTTTCCTGAATGCAGTTCAGCAAGGGATCACTGTCAAATAAACATGGGGAGCTGCAATAAACATTTCTGTGATCAGTTGTGATCAGTTTTATCAATGAACTCCAAGAGAACGTTAAATTAGATATAGCCAATTCATATATTCTAATTCAATTATTTCTCCGTTAATGAAAAACGTGATGAATTAATCTGATGAGCACCAGGAGACACAGCTGAAGCTTTATTTAATTAAATGAGTACAGGAAAAAACTGACAGAAGCAAAGGCTTAATTGGCAAATGCGACAGATGTAATATTGCTTAATTCTAGATGGTGTTTAGGGCATCAAAGGTTTGGTGGCTTCACCACAATAGAAAATTGATAGTCTTGTTCATACGTATATTTGTCTGCTCTATGCCTAGAGTGAGATATGAATAAAAGTCAACTCCAAATTTTAATAATAAAAGTCAACTCCAGATTTTAATAATAAAAGTCAACTTCAGATTTTAGAAGACAATAGTTGGGTTTATTCTTGACACCAGGTCATAATATATTAATTTATATAGCAAAATGTTTGAACGCTAGCATTGGGACTTGAGAGTCATGATTTAAGCTTCATGCAATGTCTTTAATACAACAAGCCTGACCATTGTGGCTTCTTCAAGATAGTAATCACAAACCATAGGTTAGTACAATATGTAAACCTAGCTGGTTTAGAAAACTTTGGCCAAATTATCCAGGGGTGGGTTCTAAAAAATTTTACTACCTGTTCTGTGGGCGTGGCTTATTTTGTGGGCATGGCTTGATGGTCATGGGACTGGGTAGGCATGGCCAACCCAATGTCACTCATGTCAAGGAGTGCCTCACCTGGCCCCTCCCCTCCCAGCCATTCCTTGTCACACCCAGCCTATAGTTCTGTAAAAATGTTGTTCACCTTTTTTCAACTTTATTATCTACATACTATAGACCGCTTTCATGGACCACTGAAAGGAGGAAATGGCTCACATGCTTTGCCCAAGAGTGTGATAGGCAACAGGCTTTTAAGGGGCTGCCAGAAAGGAGGGGGGGCAATGTATTTTCCAAAGCACCAGAAGGCAAAACAAGATGCAATGGATGGAAACTGAACAAAGACAGAAGCAACCTAAAACTAAGGAGAAACTTCCTGACAGTGTGAACCAATATAGGTGCAGAAATATTTCAGTCATAATTTCACATATAAAATAGCCATTCGTGTAATACAACCTGCATATTGTTCAAAACAGTCATTAGTATTACGGCTGATGTTTGACAGCAAGCCTAAAAGTCAAAGATTACAAGAGTGCTTCTTTATCTGTATGTATACAAAAAAATCACATACCAGGAATAGCATATTAAGATAGACTTATCCTATTTTGTCTTGTGTGTGTCATTGTTTTGTTACCCAGTGCTGACGTTATGGTGGTTGGGTTTCTATGTTAAACCCTTTTGGCGTTGTTTGGTTCTGGCTTAGTGGATTGTATGAATCCAATTATTCTGGCTTGGAAACAATGTTTTTTTAGTAGCAGGGTAAAATATCAATATGGTAGCTGTGATTAGGTGACACACCTCTAACTTTTATGTGTCTCACAGCTGGTGCTTTGATGACACCATCACATCACCATTTAAACATTTTTTTAACCATACCATATGGGTCCTTCTTCTTAGCATAATGTCTGAACCCAGTCATTCAAGATTTCTGAAACTAAACAGTCACAGGCAACGCAAAGGTGCTTTTTTTCAAAACACAACAGGACTTTCTTGGGTTTTTTTTAAAATATTTGAATCCATTCCCACCAGTCATTTAGAACCAGGGGTGGGTTCTAAAATTTTTTACTACCAGTTCTGTGGGCGTGGCTTATTTTGTGGGTGTGGCTTGATGGTCATGTGACAATTCTTTAGGATTTAGCAGAGGTACTGGTCTACCAGGCTTTTAACTGCTTGCAGAGCTGTACCGGTCTACCCATTTGTTTTTGCAGGCACTGATCTACTCATGTATTTTTGCAGGCACTGATCTACTCATGTATTTTTGCAGGCACTGATCTACTCATGTATTTTTGCAGGCACCAATCTACTCATGTATTTTTGCAGGCACCGGTCTACCCATTTGTTTTTTTTTAACACTGATCAGCTGTAGGGCAGCCCTTTGAAGCCCCGTGGCAAGAGTTTAAACAGGTTTTTTTCCCTCTAGCCATCAGCTGGGACTCAGGAGGCAGCAATAGATTGGGGGTGGGGCCAAATAAAAGGTAAGAATAACGCGGGGGGGGGGGGCGCGGGGCGGTTGGAAGGGACCTTGGAGGTCATCTAGTCCAACCCCCTGCTCACACAGGAGACCTGTACTAGGGATTTGAACCACCCACCAACATTTCTGGTCGACAAGATCAGTGTCTTAGCCACTGAGCCACAAAAAAAATGACATAGCTTTCTGCAAGAAATTCTGTAGCTTTTCTGGGAATAGAGGGAAACTAGAATCAGATGAAGTGTGAAGTATATGAACCTTTCATTTCCTACTCAACCATTTCTATCTTAGATCACAAAAGTCTTATCCATTTTACTGATATGTCAATATGCTTCACCCCTGAGAAATGGTGTGCATACATATAATAGCATATGATATTGCTCAAATATTCTCCATTGTAGACTTAAGCGGGCAAATACAATGCAAGATGGATCAGTATGGGGATCTTTTTACTGATAGTATTTGTCAAGGAAAAATGTAGTGCCAGTTTGAAAAGGAGGGGGGAAAAACATGTTATTGAATTTGAGATGTTTAAACTATACATTTATGCACAAACCAAATTTGTCACCTGTTGATCTGTCCAAAGAAATATGTGAATCTCTTGAATCTCTTTTTAATTTCTTTGGGTTTCAGAAACAAAATATTTTCTCAAAACTGGCTCTTGGAAGGTGGGAATGGATAGGAATGGAACCAAACATATACATGGACATGAAGTATATACCATGTTGTTTATTGCTATACACAAGCTCACTGCAATGTGTATTTACAAGACTTTTAGTGAGTAACCATTATGCTAACAGAACTTAAACGACTTCAATTTCTATACTTTATAAGGCAAACATTTAGCTGCCAGTTTCAGCTTCCTTCCTAATGACTTACTTCAGCAAAGACTGAAGAGTGCTAATAACATCTTCTCTTGATACTTAATGTTTGCCCAATATACAGAACCAGAGGTGGCTTCACATAATTTAACAAGCGGTTCGCCCAGAATTGAAAATTTGAGGGTGCACGCTCCCTTCGCTTGCGCACGTGCCTTGCATACATGCACGCTGTGTTATAAACATGGCGATTGTATAAGGCAGTATAATACGGGGGGGCAGCCGCTGGCCATAACTACTGGTTCGCTCAAACTGGTCCGAACTGGCTGAATCCCATCCCTCCACAGAACATAGAATAATACGGTTTGAAGGGACCTTGGGTGTCTTCTAGTCCAACCCCCTGCTATCCTATATCTTTCTGGACTTGATGGGATGGATCTGTTATTCATAGAAAGAATAACAGTTATCCATTACTTGAACCATTTGAGTTTGTTCTCCATAGTCCAAGGTGGCATTTTCCTTTGTGCTATTTCTTTTCTTTTTCTTCCTCTGGTTTTAGCTTCCTCAAGCTGCTTCCTGGGTCTTCTTCCTGGCTTCTTTCTAGCTGCTATTGCTTCTTTTATTCTTTATTTTTAATCCTTTGCGGCCACATGGCAAGTAATTCTAAGGAGTTTAGACTTTTCTTTCAATGGTGGGTTGCCCCCGGTTCGGACTGGCTCGCAAGAACCAGTAGTAAAACCGGCGGGAAGCTCCACCCACCACCCCAGATGTCGTGATCGGCGATCTGCTAAGGCGCGCGCAGTCGCTTCATTCGCACACACACGCAATCCCGTTGCAAACCGGTAGTAAAGGTAAATAGAACCCACCCGTTTTCTTTCTTCTGCAACTGTCTACATGCCCAAGTTATACCCCTGACAATCAGATTACTAAAAAGAAAAAGAAAACTACTTTGATCTTGACAGTCATACATAACATTTTTCTGTTTCAGGGCGGTGCAATTATTTTATATATGTATTTATTTATTTATTTAAAAGATTTATATAGCTGCCCATCGTCATCAATTCAGGGCAGCTCACAACAGTAAAATCAGTAACTATAAAACAACCAAAAATAAAAAATAGTAAAACGATAAAACGATAAAACGATAAAACGATAAAACGATAAAACGATAAAACAAAAACTCTGCACCTTAATCATCCCCTTAGAGTGCCCTGCAACAAGCTCCAATTATTCTCATTTCATTCTTCGTATTCTATCCTTCCATTCAGGCTGGCCAGAATGCTTCTTATTAAAAGAAAGGAAAGATGAAAAATAAGAAAAAATTTAACGCAAATTAACAGGCAAATAATTAATATTCATAGCCTGCTTCACCTTAATTTTTGGCTTTATGGACTGGATATTTTAGAGTAACACTAGAACTATACTAATTCCAGAATCTGAAAAATTAAAACACAAAAGGTATGCTGATGAGTGTTCTTTTTAAATCTATGATTTCTGTACTGTATACCCAGCCTCTGACAGAGTCAGCCAAAAGTGTCAAAGTTTTAGGGCACGGTGTAAATTGATAATAGAACCAAACAACACAGGACTAATTAAGGCCACTTAATTAGCTTTCCCAGCTTGTCATCTCCCAAACATGTTGGCCATGTGGTTCATAATTAATTGGAGTCAGAGTTAAACGTATTCAAGGACTGTCAAGAAGACTGAATTATATATACCGCAATTCCAGGATTCTGCAGGTTGTCAAGACAAAAACAGCCTCAAAATGATGATCTTAAGTGCTAGAGATATTCAATAACTGTAGAAAGTAAAGAAAATGACCTTGACAGAGACATGAAAGCTCCAGAATCAAAGCAACAAGAAGTGGCATTTCTGAAGTTCACAACAGACCAATAATATTCTGAAGATGCTCAGGCAGAAACTTCTCTAATTCACAGAAGTATAAGAAGGAGAGGACGAGCGGCATAATCAGACTTAAAAGATTCTCTTTATAGCCAATCACAATAAAAAAAATTAGCCTTCCCGTAGAGTAATTGTCTGCTCTACCTAGTATTGCTGACAATAAGTAACTTAACTAAATAAGTAGATAAGTAGATTCCTTGCAGGGAAGCCATGCTTATGAAGGTCTCCATCTTAACACCACCTGGAATTTGCACTGATTTAAATTCTGGGCTTCTTCCATTTTCAGGACATATTCATTGGGTTGTTATTTATTTCCAAACCTTGACAGTTTCTCCCATTTGCCCCTTGTTTATAAAACAACTAGCTGGATACCCATGCTTCCCTACGAAACTATGTGATGGGACTTGATAAATTAAAGCTTGAAAATTAATGAATAGTTACGATCGGCGTCTCCTCTCCCCTTCTCTCCCTCAGCCTTACCCCACAGAAACATCTCCTATCCTCTCCCCTTCTCTCTCTCAGCCTTGCCTCACAGAAGCCTCCCCTATCCTACCCACTTCTTTCCCTCAGGCTTTCTAGCCCCTTCTCTCCCTCAGGTTTGCCCCACAGAACCCTGTCCTATGCTATCCCATTCTCTCCAGAGTTATTTTCAAGTTGGGAGGGGGAGTAGAACGTCTAACTAATTAGCATCAGAGTGTGTTAATAATAATATAAGAAATACTAATGCTCTGATGGTCATTTCGAAAAATCCTTTCTTAGTGAGTACCTAGAAGCTAAGAGGAACATACGTGGCAAATTTCAAGTTCGTAGGCTATATGGTTCCGGAGATTTCGTGATTACTGCGTGAGTGGTTTTCGCTTTTATATACTGTATATAGATTTCCTTCTCATGAACTTCAGCCCTTATATATGAAGGTAAACATTCCTCTGTTGTGTCAGAAAGTCCTGCAATTAAATTTAATCTGATAGTTTTTATTTTGGATTTCAATGTTACTATTTCATATCACTTTGTTGAAATCTTCTTAAGCTGGTCAAAGACTGCAATAAATACTCATTTACTTACTTACTTTTATAATTACTGGAATTTTTACTACATGAAGTCTTCCTGCTGTTTTTAATACCTGACATTTCTTCCCTAGAATATTCTTTCACGTCTGCAATTCCTCCCTCAAGGATTGTATTTCTTTTTTTTATCAACCTAGCAAATACTATGTTCTGTTCCTTAAAAAATACTTGTTTGATTCTTATGAAAAATTGAGAAGAGTCTTAACTAGCTAAGACTGTGCTTATTTGCCTGTCAGATTCATTTTTTTTTGAAGCCTTATATATTGCAAAGGTTACTGGCATTTTTTAAAAAAAGAATGAAAAATAGACACAGTAAATGACATGACATTTCAATAATCAGGTTTCAGATTTTCACCTTTATGGCATTATGTTTCAGTGAGACATTTTAAGAATTTGCTTTTAAATATTTCTTTGGTTAGTCAATTTCAATTGGAGTTGAAGTATGACCTTATAATCTTCAGCCTGCAAGATGAAATGTGTTCCCTGAAGAACCAATGTTTAGACATAAAGTCATGTGGATAGGTTATACAGTAATGTTTAAATTTACCAGAACTTTTTCTCATGATGCTCCATGATCTCTGAGAAGATTCCAAGAGATAGGAGTCACACCAAGCCCTAGAACAGGGATGTCAAACTGGATTTCTTTGAGGGCTAGATCAGCATTGTAGTTCTCTGCGGGCCAGCGGGGGGGGGGGGGGGGGGAAGTGGGAGGGAGACAGGGCGGATACCCCCTGCAGCACCCTGCCAGCCAAAAAGGGGCAAGGGGGCCATCTGCTCTGCCCCGTTTTTGGCCTGAATGGTCTCCTACAACACTTTGCTGGCCAAAACAGGCCATGGGGGAGCCGTGTGCAGCCCCTTCTGCCCTGTTTTCAGCCAGGACAGCCTCCTGCAACTTTCTGCCAACCAAAAATGGGCCACATGGAGGCCCTGTGAGGCCTCCATGTGGCCCGTTTTTGGCCGTCAGAGTGCTGCTAGAGGCCAGGGAGGCAAAAACAGGCCATGCGAGGCCTCTGTACAGCCCTTTTTTGTCTGGCAGAATGCTGCTGGAGGCCAGGGAGGCTGAAAATGAGCCACGTGGAGGCTTCGTGAGGCCTCCGTGCAGCCTGTTTTTGGCTGGCAGTGCGCTGCAGGCCACGGAGGCCAAAAATGGACCGGGGGGGCACACACACACACGGCCCATTTTGGTCAGCAGAGGCACCGCAGGCCGGTCCTTTGATATTTCCATGCCTGCCCTGCAGGCTAGATTTAAGCACTCCACGGGCCTGCCCCAGGCCTTGTGTTTGACACCCCTGCCCTAGAATGTCTTGAGAGCCCTCTTGGCTGGAGCTGTTTTTTAATTATTTAACAAATACAGGTAGTCCTTGACTTACGACCACGATTGAGCCCAAAATTTCTGTTATTAAGTGAGACATTTAAGTGAATTTTACCCCATTTTATGACTCTTCTTGCCACAGTTGTTAAGTGAATCGCCGCAGTTGATAGGTTAGTAACCTGGTTGTTAATTGAACCTGGCTTCCCCATTGACTTTGTTCATCAGAAGGTCACAAAAGGTGATCACATGGACCCCGGGACACAGCAAAGGTCATAAATAAGAACCAGCATCTGAATTTTGATTGCATGATTATGGAGATGCTGCAAAGTTTGTAACTATAAAAAATTGTCATATGTCACATTTTCCAGTGCTGTTGTATTTCTGAATGGTCATTCAAACTGTTGTAAGTCGAGGACTACCTGTAATTACTTTTAATAGGGGAAGTCCAACTTCTCTCTCAAGATCTGGAAAATAAAGGAAGATCATGCCAATATTCTTTTAAAATTTACTCTCATATTTGGTGAACTGCCAAACTCAGATCTTGTGAACCTGTGGGACGCTATAGGCACAAATTGGGTGTTAAAAGTCAAAGTTCATGATTGCTTTATGAATAGCTATTAGTAGCAGGTATGGCACTTACTGCAGTGGCGGGTTGCCCCCGGTTCGGACCGGTTCACAAGAACCGGTAGTAAAACCAGCTGGAGGCTCCGCCCACCGACCCCAACATCATCAGGAAGCTTCTGTGCTTGCGCAAAAGTGTGTGTGTGTGAGCAAAGCAAGCGTGTGCACACGGACCCGTTGCGAAACTGTAGTAAAGGTAAGTAGAACCCACCCCTGACTTACTGTATATATAAATGAGGAGCTGAGTAATATGTAACTCTCAGTGCTGTAGGACTTGCATGGCTATTGGTGCTATCACTGAGAGCTGATGGGAATCTGATTCAGGCAATACATTATCTATTCCAGTCGATATGAATCTCCCAATTATAGAAATAAAATAAGCAAAACTGCACTAGAGAGCTATACTATAAGTGACTCCAGGGGTGGGCTGCTGGGGGTTCACAGGGTTCAGGAGAACCTCTAGCTAAGATTCTGGGCAGTTCGGAGAACCCCCAAATCCCACTCCTAGCTGGCCCCGCTCCACCCACCCCTCCCCTCCCCTCCCCTCCCAGGAGTCCCCATGTGGCCCATTTTGGATGCAGGTAAGTGCAGGGTGCGCGCGAAGGCTTGGGGAGGGCGAAAAACGGGCCTACCAGAAGTTTGGGAAGGCTGGAAACAGGCCCATTTCCAGCCTCCAGAGGGCCTCCGGAGCCTTGGGAGGCCGTTTTCACCCTCCTGGAGGCTCAAAGAAAGCCTCCAGAGGCCAGGGAGGGCAAAAACGCCCCCCACCATGGTGCAGGAGGCCGACTTGGCCACGCCCACCATGGCTACGCCCACCCAGCAACCAGGCAGAGAACCCCTTGCTGAAATTTTTGAAGCCCACCCCGAGTGACACTCTTCTGCTACGGATTCAGTCTTCTAAGATCGTGCCTGTATTACATTGATGGTCATGATTGTTTAATTTATTTTCTCTACATTTGATCTTCTTCTAAATATTATTGACAGACAGGAGTACAATGTGTTACTGGCCTTTTTTTAAAAACCAGTAAAATTAATGTCCATTACTTTAATGAATTCAACAGCACAGTTCGATATTGCCCGAGTTAAATAATAAATAGTTCTCCATCTCATAGACTGCAAAAACGCCATGGATAGTGGGAATCTAGGAGCTGGTTCCTTGCGGGAAAACTTCATCTCAGGCACTGTAAGTCTCTTTTACAACAGTTGCATTTAGTGTATGTGTATTAAAAACAGTTTTTAAACTGCTTTAAAAAATTACATTTCCTCTGAATTTCTGGGTTGACTTTATTTTCAATGTATTACAGGTAGTCCTTGATTTACAACAGTTCATTTAGTGACAGTTGTAAATTATAATAGCACTGGAGACTTATGACCGTTTTTCACATTTATGACCTTTGCAGCATTCCCGTGGACATGTGATCAAAATTCAGAAGCTTGGCAAGTGGTATGTATTTATGTCATGTGTGTCATGTGGTCACTTTTTGCAACCTTCTGACCAGCAAAGTCTATGGGGAAGCCAGATTCACTTAACACCTGTGTTATTAACCTAACGGCTGCAGTGATTCACTTGATAACAACTGTGGCAAGAAAGGTTGTGAAATGGGGCAACACTCACTTAACAACCGGCTCATTTAGCAACAGAAACGTGTCAACTCGCAAAGCATCCCTGGCCTAGTCTCGAGTTGCCATAGGCAAGGGGGATGGGAAACCGATGAAGCAGCAAGGCAGCCAAAAACAGGAACACATTCCAGACATATCTCTATCAAGGCTCTCTTCCAGAGTTACCCACAGCAGCCAGAGGGGAATTGTTCCACTGGCAAATGTGATTGATGACACACCTGGGGGGAGGGGGAAACAGGGTCATGATTGGGGCTGTAAATTACGTGGGCTCAGAGTTGGCTTCACCTGGAATGTGCCAACATGAATCTCCTAATAAATAACTGGATTTCTTTTGAAGCTTGGCCTGAGGCTCATGATTTAATTAGGAACCCTGACGTTGGGCTCAATTGTGGTCATAAGTCAAGGACTTCCTGTACTTCTTTCTCAGGCGTGCCCTTATTTACAATCCACAAACTTTAACGCAATGTATTGGAAATACCATTTCCAAAGTTCCTAGCCTTGCTGGACAGCATCAGACTGAGAAAAGCTATATCCTACTTTAAAATCCTGTATTAAAGAAGTCCACAATCCTATATTACAATGCCCACAAGCTAGAAAACGAAACCAAGTTATCTCAGAGGAGAATTCAGCCTGCAGGACAGGTCCGTTTATTACTAGCACAACAATAGCCTAAGATTGCGGTGATTAACTTCTGCCTTTTGAGAAAACACTGATGAGGGGTCACTGTGACCTAATTCTACTTTGTATAATTTCTCCTGAGTTCGAAGAGCCCGAGAAAGAGCACATTCTATTAAGAGCCTTTCATCTAATATTACTCTGGCTTCTAGATATACAGCTGCCATATAATTATGGAAAAAGAAAACTAAATGGTTAGGCTGATGTTTCTCACATCAAATATGGAGACCCATAATCAATGTTAGGATCAGTTTATTTCAAATCATGTGTGAACTTGAGTCTCATCACGAATAATATTACCCTTAGTCAATTTCATCCCCCTATCACCTGACCCTCTTTCGTTTTCCTGTAACGGTTAATATTATTTTTAAATCACTCTTCCTCCCACAGGAAGGAGGAAAAGGACAGGATTTTAAACAAATCTCACCAGGCTCAAGGTTGACTCAGCCTTCCATCCTTTCTAAGGTAGGTAAAAATGAGGACCCAGATTATGGGGGCAATAAACTGACTTTGTATAAATATACAAAAGTATGAAGGCTATTGCTTAATGCATTGTAAGCTGCCCTGAGTCTCTGGAGAAGGGCAGAATCAAATAATAATAAAAAAAGAAACCCAGAAAATAACACTTTTTAAATGTTATTTTCAAGAAAAAGAGTATGATCCATCTCGGTTTCCTTCATATAACAATGCTTGTTATAAAAAATACCCAAATACTTTGAATGTTGGTTTCACCTTTGTAGAAAGTTAGCACCCACCCTTCTCTTAGAAGAACAAAATATTTTAGGAAATATTAAAAAGACAGAATATTTCCCGTAAAAGAGAAATAGAACTCTTAAGACAGAAACTCAGCCCCAGCTCCCTGCCCCCAGCAAATATTTTGGTTATCTACAAAACAAAAGACTGGGCCAGCTTATTTAGAAAACAAGAGATCTTCACCCTCAGGACATAATAGGATTAGCCCTCTACCCATCTAACAACAGAACTCACCACATGACACCTGGGAAGATTGCATCACCCAGCAAGGCTCAACCAAGCCTGGGATTCAAGACAACCTACAAAGTTACCCCTGCATGGCCTCATGGGAGTCTGACAACCAATCAGAATACATTTCTTACACTGGGACAGGAAGCTCCAAGGTGGGGCCCAAGAGAAGGTATAAATCTCTCTCTCTCTCTCTCTCACCCATGGGCTCTTTTTTTGCCCAGGACCTCAAACCATGTGGTCCACTATTAAACCATCTTTCCAAGCAGTCTCCATGTTTCCAGTGTCTTTCTTCCCACTTGGAACTGAACCCAGATGGGCATTTCTTCCAACAATGCAACAATGGAGACTTTGTGTCTGGGCAGGAATTAGCATGGAAATCCTTTCAATCCAGGGAAGAGTCTTCAGATATGGGCAAACTAGGGCCTATCTAAAGTCATAGCACTATTTTATCATGTAAAAGTGTATTCCTAACTCTCAGGGTGCACACAGTCAACCCCACAAGCAAAATTAAATAAACCAAGATGGGCAGATGACAAGATAACATGAGGCAGGCCAGATAACTACCAAAAATTTGTCCAAGGTGAAGTAGAGGAAAGAGGGAGTGTCCTTGAAGTATAGGAGGAAGAAAATGGTCAGATAAAAAAGGACTGAATCTGAGGCAGGAGTTTAACCTGAATAAACCTGAATAAAGAGCTGTGGTTAGAATGCAGTATTACAGGCTAATTCTGCCGACTGCCAGCAGTTTGATCCCGACTGGCTCAAGGTTGACTCAGCCTTCCGTCCCTCCGAGCTTCAGTAAAATGAAGACTGAGATTGTTGGTACCAATATGCTGACTCTATAAACTGCTTAGAGGGGACTGTAAAGCACAATGAAGTGGTATATAAGTCTAAGTGCTACTGCTAATAGTAGCTAAACCTCCCACACAAGGCCTTCCCTAGTTCTCTGAAAGATAAAAGGAAGGAATGGAAAAATACATTCATCCTTGCAAGGTTTTGTTACTACAAACTTACTTGCACAGTAAAAAATAGTACTAGGCAACCTGAGTTGTACAAAATAATGGTGGGATATAAATCTATAAATAAATATTTTCACATACATCAACATGCATACCCAAGTAGAAAAAGACAAGGCCAGAAGCCTCTCAACATGTCATAGCAGTTTGTGAAGAAGGTCTGAAGAGAAATAAGATTTACTGTGACTATCATTATTCAGAAATGGCTTCAGTTTATTATTCAATAAAAAGAAATAGAAGATCCCAAAGATAATAATGCTTCTTGACGAATTATAGAAATGATTGCTCAGTTTCAATGCCATGAGAAAAGAACCTTTGACTCAGTGGTGAAATTCAAATTTTTTTACTACTGGTTCTGTGGGCGTGGTGTGGCTTGGTGGGTGTGGCAGGGGAAGGATACTGCAAAATCCCCATTCCCTCCCCACTCTGGGGCTAGGAAGAGGTGGTATTTGCCAGTTCTCTGAACTACTCAAAATTTCCACTACCGGTTCTCCAGAACCTGTCAGAACCTGCTGGATTTCACCCCTGCTTTGACTCTTGCAATTTGAAAAGGTGGTTATGGATCTCTCTAAATGCAAAGCTACAATGTTGATTCTTAAAGCCCACTATTTCTTTTCCAGCCCTGAAGAATAAACCACCACTAAGTTTTACAGAAGGATGGATCATGGATTTCTGATGTGCATGCCTAATTAAGCCCCATTGAATTCTTTCAGGGTGAATTCTTCAAGACCTCTCCTGGAGCAGCATTTTAGTTTCCAGAAGATCTTTTGGGATCTATTACATTGTATGCATCTTGATGATTCGGCTTTTCTTGGAGCTATCCATGGTCCTGACATCTTGCGTGGACTCCTACTCTATTTTTTCTTGGCTGAGAAAGAATTAACAAGCAGCATTACAAGCTTACTTTTAACACAAAACCAAAAGTGTGCCAGATATGTCGGATTCAGACTAAATATTTTGTCAGCCATTTTGTCTGAAGATACTGACATATTCATCCTCCTCTTGGCATGTTTACATGCCTTATGCCTAGATATATTTATTTTTATTTTGTATTTATTTGTGACCCATGTTTCCTTTAGGAGACCAAGTGACATATATAGTACTCCTTCCCTCAATTTTTCCTCACAGCTGCAATCCTGTGAGAAAGAATGAAAATGGATGACTGACCCAAAGTAGTCCAATGATTTTATTTGGATAAATAAATGACTTTGGACATGCTGGCTCAATGGCCCTGAAACAGAGATCAGCACCGTCCCATATCATCGACTAGTGGAGTAAAATCCACAGGGATTCCTTTACCTTTACTTTTACCTTCAAGATAGACCGGATCAGAAAATAGACTCCATGAGAAGAATAGAACTACATATTGAGATAGACTATAATCATGATGGCGAAGTGGCATGCGGAGCCATGTTGCCTGGCACGTGCGGCATCACCCGTTCCTCTTCCAGGTTTCTGGTGCACATGCGCGTGTGATGATCAGCTGGCCTTTTTTTGTGTAGCATTGCTGGAAACTGGAAGAGCTAGTCTTCCGTTTTACTGCGTAAGCATGCATGCCGGCCAGCTGATCGTGCGCATGCATGCAAGAAATCTGGAAGACTAGCTGGCCAGCATGAAACCCAAAGTTCATTTTCGAGCACGTGCATGCACCCTGGGCAGCTCCTCTTCCGGGTTGTGGCCCAGACAAGTGCGCACACAAATTCACCATCACTGGACTACAATAACAATATGGCAAGTTTGCCCGTGTCTTCCTTTCCCTCCCTCTTACACCTCAGAGAGTCAGGGGAGAAGGAAGGAGTTGCTAGTCCTCTTTGCAGTACTCCCCCATCTCTCTGGATTTAACATTTTTTCATCTGCACTTGGTGTTACCCTAACAGCCTCTGAATTCTTTCTCCGAAGACATTTGATTGACATCTTGATTGTACCAAGAAAACATGTCTATGCTGCTGAATTTACAGAAAACTCACAGAAGTAAATCTCATATTTGAAACACACTTTTTTTAATCAAATAATTACTGAACAGTTACCATTCTTATTTATTTACGGATCGCCAAATGTCTCGATTATTTTTTTCCCTCATCTGACATAATAAGTGTTATGTTTGGCACATTTATCAGGCTATTGCACGATTTCCTCCTCAACTTCATCTCTGGTTGTTTCATTGTGGAGCATTAAATGCAACATATAGATTCCTACTTTTATATCCGTTTACATTAGCCTAGAAAACAGCAGCTAATACTTGCCAGTGAAATTTTAGCTATTACATTCACAATCCCTCTTCCATATCTTTTTCAACTTCACTTCAAAATAGATCACCTACACTCACATCTTTAAAGCGCTCCATGGCATAGGACCCGGGTACCTTCGAGACCGACTTCTGCCACCAATAGCCTCCCACCGGCCAGTTCGCTCCCACAGAGGGTCTCCTCAGGGTGTCATCGGCCAAGTTATGTTGGCTGGTGAAACCCAGGGGGAGGGCCTTCTCTGTGGGAGCCCCAGCCCTGTGGAATGAACTGCCCCAGGAAATGCGTAAGATCTCCGACCTCCGGGTATTTCGCTGTGCACTGAAGACCCTGTTGTTCTGCCAGGCCGGGCTATCAACATAATAATTTTAAATTGGGGTATTTTAAATTTCTGGGGTTTTAAATTGAGCCGAATTTATTTAATAATTTTAAATTTTTAATTGATGTTTGTCTTGTGTTTTTAAATAGGCTGTACACCGCCCTGAGTCCTTAGGGAGAAGGGTGGTATAGAAATAAAATTATACTTATACTTACTTACTTATGTAATTCTCCATTCACTTAGTTTAGCCATCACATACAATAACTATTTTTATTTCTTATATTTTAATTTACAGTCTTTGCCATTTACTCCTCTTGCATTCCAAGTTGCAATCTTCTACATGCTATTACTAGATGGGTCCATAGATATTGATTTCCACCACCCATCATGGCTCTGATAAATCAAAGCTTTTACATAATATTTTTAAACCATAGCGCATAAAATAATACAGTTGAAAGAGACATTGGAGATCCTCTAGTCCCGTGATGGCGAACCTATGGCACGCGTGCCACAGGTGGCACACGGAACCATATTGGTGGGCACGTGAGCATGCATGCACTGGCACTGGCCAGCTGATTTTCGGGCCTTTTGGGCCCACCAGAAGTCAGCAAATGGGCTGTTTCCAGTCACCGGGGGGAGTGGGGAAGGCTGTTTTTGCCCTCCCCAGGCTCCTAGAAAGCCTCTGGAGCCTGGGGACAGCGAAAAATGGGCCTACTGGGTCAACCGTGCCATCACATGCCAAAAACGGGAGGAGCACGGGGGGGGTCGTACGTGCATGCGGGGGGGGGGAAGGCACATGGAATTATGGGTGTGGGTACGTACGTGTGCGACCACACTGCACTCCCCCTGCTTTTGACACGCGATGGCAAAAGGTTAGCCATCACTGTTCTAATCCAACATCTTGCTCAATAATTTCAGACAAATGGTTGTCCAGTCTCTTTGAAAGCCTCCACTGATGGAGCACCCACAATTTCTGAAGACAGGCTATTTCATGGGTTGATTGCTCTCACCATTAAGAAATTTCCCCTTAGTTCTAGGTTGCTCTCTCCTTGGTTAGTTTCCATCCATTGTTTAGAATCATAGAAAGGTACAGACTTATTTACCTGCTTTAGTTGTTGCTATGTCACATGGACCATGCACTACTAACAGTAATAACAGTACTTTGGGCACATGTGTTGAGTATATCACAGATGCAACCATAGCAAATACTTTTTTATGCAAGCTAATATCTTTATTGTACACATGTTGTGCATTGACAATAAAGGTTTGATTTGATTTGATTTGATTTGATTTGATTTGATTTGATTTGATTTGATTTGATTTAAATTAAAGACAAGTTTACAGGCCAACATACTATTGCCTGCATCTCATCAACCTATAGGGAGAAGGAAGCAAACCTACCCAAATACTCAGGATATTTATTCTAGAAATTTAAGAAGACTAAAGTAAAGTAAAGTATCTAGCACAATGAAAGATATAAACATTGAAAACAAATGATTATTTAATGTCTCCATGGGATAAAGCCATGGTTACATTTTATAAGATTCATATGTATAAGTATCCATTCTGTCATGAATGCAAATTCCCAAGATTGGACTTTAATTGGACCCAGTCCTATTTCTGATGGGAATTTATTGTCTACCATCATTAAACAGCCAGTCTGTGATATTGGGCTAATGAGACGATCTGATCTAATTGTCTTTGCCGCTATAATTTATCATTTCTACAGTGCCATCAAAAACGGTGTGACAATTTTATGGAAGAAATATTAACCCTCCCTTTTATGTATCTTGATAAACAGCCGCACAAAGGGCTCTGCTGAATCAAACATAAAGAATTTCTTGAAGATTTCCAGTGAAGAGTCATGGTGAGCTAGATATCTCTGAAGGAGAAAGGATAGCATAGCAATGGAGACTGGCATCAAACGGTGAGTTCTGGATGCAAAAATCTCTGCAGATAAAGGAGAGGTCATGAGATTGCCCACTTCACTCTAGATAGACATTCCATATGAGTAAACTGCAGGAAGTTTTATGCAGCTGGCTCATAATTCGAGTGGCTGGAGCTGACTTCAACTCAGCTTTTAGCTGCAATTTAGCCTATAAGAACACAAAGTATGACTAATTTTGTTTCTTACTCACTTTTGGAAATTGCTTCTTAATTGTTTTTCAACTATTAAGGAGTTTTTTGGACCAGCAAGTTTCATAGTACTGGCTAAATTTCCTTTAATCTTTACTGAAAGAAGTTTAAAAGATAAATTTATGGACTTATTTTTTTTAAATAAAGAGCAAAAGGGTGATTGACTTAAGAAATTTACAAACAGACTAGGGGACCAGATGAATTTGAAATAATAATTTGAAATTAATTATTAGAATTTTCCTATGGGAAAATGCTTCATACTCAAGTACTGCACATCTGGATAGAAATTTGAATGTTGGATGTTAGAGGGAACCAGATAGAGGGAAGCATTTGACTTACTAATACAGAATGGAGCAAGACACCTTAACTTTGGATACAATGAAGGATGTTTGTAACAATAGACTCAAATGTTTATTTTAAGAGTTTCTATTATTATAATTTTTTTTCTTTGTAGTTTGTATTAGTTTTTATATGTTTAAATGTAAGTGTTAATAAAATTATTATTAAGAGTTTCTTGGGGGAAAAAAATCTGACTTTAAGGTAAAAATAATCAGTTTAAGAGATATTGGAATGATTTCTTATTGTTATAGAAAACAGACTTTAAAAAGATACCCCTGGACTTTGGAATCAGGATATTTCAACCATTAACTTCCTTTGCAAGAACTTGCCAATCATATACTTATGATAAATTGGCTCTATTGAGATTTTTATGCACATTTATTAAATGCATAGAAGTGACTTGAAGCCATGGGATATGCATTGCTTTATCTATAGTTTTCCAAAAGTTAGGGTGTAATCCAATTTCAAAAAGTCATGTACAGGTAATCCTCGATTTACGACAATAATGGAGCCTGCCTATTTTGGTCATAAAGCGGGAGGACATTAATTGAAAATCATTAAGTAAAACAGCCCTTATCCTGGATTATCCCAATGCATGTTAAACAAATGTAGAGGTGTATGCAGGAGTAGTTATATGCACATGGGGTGCCTCAGGGATGCCTGCCTTGGGCTTCCCAGGGCCTCTCTCACCCCGAGACACCTCCGTGCTCTGCTTCCTTTCATTGGGGTCCCCACAGTCATCTCCACCCCTCACAATGCCTTGCTTACCTTCTGGAGATCTGCAGAACTCCAGTATTGTTGGCTGCTCTTACTGGGCCATGTGGAGCAGCCATCAGCAAAGCATTTCCCCCACCTTCTGCCTTTCTACATGGCCTCTTTAACTCAAAACAGGATAATGAGCCACAGTTTGTGCTTTGCAGTTTCTATATTTCCTCGTGAAAAAAAAGTTTTAAAAGGAAGGGGGAGAAACAGGAACCTGGTGCAGTGAGACAGAAAGAAACAATGAAGGGTTAAGTGTTAAAAGGGCGATGCAGAGGGAGCTCCTTTGCCTTGTTTGAAACCTGACCTATTTCTATTTATTTCTATTTATTTATTTGTCAAGCATATATAACAGGTAAAAGTAAAAACACAATTATGAATGGATACGAATAAAAAGGGACATTAGGACAGGGATGGTAGGCACATTGGTGCACTTATGCATGCTCCTTACAGACCTCTTAGGAATGGGGTGAGGTCAACAGTAGAGAGTCTAAAATTAAAGTTTTGGGGGTTTGGGGAAGAAACCACAGAATCAGGTAGTGCATTCCAGGCATTGACCACTTTGTTGCTGAAATCGTATTTTCTGCAATCGAGTTTGGAGCGGTTTACCTTGAGTTTGTATCTGTTGCGTGCTCGTGTATTGTTGTGGTTGAAGCTGAAGTAGTAATTCACAGGTAGGACGTTGTAGCAGATAATTTTATGTACTACGTTTAGGTCAGACCGAAGGCGGCGTAGTTCTAGGTTGTCCAAGCCCAAAATTTCAAGCCTGGTGGCATAAGGTATTCTATTGTGAGCAGAGGAGTGGAGGACTCTTCTCGTGAAATACCTCTGGACTCTCTCAATTGTATTAATGTCCAATATGCAGTGCAGGTTCCAGACAGATGAGCTGTATTTGAGAATTGGTCTGGCAAAAGTTTTGTATGCTCTAGTTAGTAGTACAATATTACCAGAGAAGAAGCTATACAAGACCTGGAGTGCAAAGCTGCTCTTCCCCCTTCCTCTGCATTGCCCTTTGTTATCTTTAAATGTACTACATTAACAATTTTATTGAGCAAACAAATATAAATAATACTTTGATTCAATCACCATATTATAGTAACAGGCTTCTAAATTCCACTTTTCATGGCTGCTGTTCCTCATGTTAGCCACAAGGTGCCAATAGAGCTTCTTTTCTGTTTTTAAGTTCCTCATACACTACAGTATTAGTAAAAAACATGTAATCAATATTCACAGTAGACTTTAGTCTGGGAGTATGTCAAAAGCATTTTTGTTCACCCTGGACTGTATTTTCACAGTGTAAAATCCTAAAAGTGAATCCATGTGTTCTTGTCAATGAAGTCTGGGAAATTTACATTCAACTGAAAAACCTTGATATATATGTTGATGATGCTGTGGTTTGAGTTTTGAATTTAATGGGCGTGATTATTGAATTTCATATCATGCAAAGCATTTTCCATTTTTTTTCCTGTAAAATGGATATATATGTTCACATACCAACTTTATATAATGGATATTCCAAACGTAGATTTAATTCACTAATCTTATAAAATTCATCTATGAGCAGATTGCAGGATTGTGGAAATATAATGCATGCATCCACATAAATCATCTACAAGTAGATATTATTTTGTTCTTTTCCCCCTTGTCCATTATTTCTTGCAGAACAGGAAGTACAACTGTCTTGGAAGATAAAATTGTTGCTGCTGTTTTCAAGAATGCAGACCGAGAAAAGGCTAAAATGTACATATTTACTTCATTGAGACTAAGGACATCCGTGCTTGTAAAAGTTTTAAGACTATGGGGGTGGACAGAGACTTCATGTAGAGTCTTCTATTTTTAGTTTATTAGGATATTTTTTTATCCTGTGTTCCCTTTCAGTTTTTTCATATAATAGAATTAAGGAATGTACCAGCAAAAACAAATTTATATAGTAATATCTGAATAATTTTTTAAAATTCTAAACACTTTAAATGAAGGGCACTAGTTTAATTAGAATCTGTATAGCAGCTCCAAAAATTAAGTTAGCTTTACTTTCCAACATACCGGTAGATCAAGGGACAGCAGCTGCATAAATCTTACTTAAAGGTTTTCAGAGAACTCAAGGGTGAGGTGAGATTCAAAACAGGTTTTTCATGCTTTGCAATTCAGCCTCTTGGATATTCCACCTGGGTAAGGAACCTCTGCATTTCCAGATGTTGCAGGTCTACAATTTCCAACAGCCCCTCCAGCATGGATGATGACAAAACTGCTTGGGACACAGCAGCAACATTGAGAGCTTCCTGTTCCTTCACTACACTCTACACTCCAGATCAAACAAAGCAACAAAAAAATAATAGCAAAACATTAACTAGCACCATATTGTGAAATAAAATTAGCTGAAAGGAGACAATAAAAGGGGAAAAAAAGTTTAGACACTATCTACAGCCAATACAGGTATCTTTCAAACTAGGAATTTGTTCGCTAGTTCTTGGGAACTGGGAAAGTTTGCCAGCTAAGAGAGCTTAAAAACTTAGGTGCAAAAATCAGCATTCTGCCTGTGCAGGTTCCTCACTTCAGATAAAGTGAGAATGAACAACCTGCTTTTTCCAGCTGAATGCAAAGACAGGACTAAATCCTCTTTGAGTTTGCATGGAATATTGCCTGCAGGGAGAAATATACTGTCAGTGGTGGGTTTCTACCGGTTCACCCCAGTTCTGGCGAACCAGTAGCGGCGGTGGCGGGAGGCTCTGCCCACCTGCCCGGACGTCATCACAGATGTTCTGCACATGTGCAGGTTCTGCACATGCACAGAAGCGCCACACGCAAGCAAAGTGAGCACATGCACACCCGCGCTCACAGTTCCGAACCGGTAGTGAAGGTAAGTGAAAACCACTACTGCATACTGTCCTATTCTTTGGAGATTCAAAGAATTGAATCTCAATTCTTATTCAAGGAGATTTTTTAAAATCTCTCCTTGGCAAATCTTATCTTGACCTTTTTATTAAAGCTGCTATTATTTTAAATGTGTGTGTGTGTGTGTGTGTGTGTGTGTGTACGCGTGCATGTGTGTCTCGGTGTGTCTGTGTACTAGTTTAGTCTAGTTGGTCAAGTCACCAGTCCAGAAGCTGGAATGAGTTCTATTCCCATTTTAGAAATAGAAGTTGGTTGGGTGACCTTGGGCTGTTTCTGACAGGCTGTAGAAATCCTAAACTGATATCCAATAGATATCCAGTATCTATGGGGTCCTTGCAAAGTCAATCCTGAACATCAAATTCTATGGTTTTTGGCAGGGGTGAAATCCAAATTTTTTTACTACAGGTTCTGTGGGCGTGGTTTGGTGGGCTTGGTGGGTGTGGCTTGGTGGGCGTGGCAGGGGAAGGATACTGCAAAATCTCCATTCCCTCCCCACTCTGGGGCCAGTCAGAGATAGCATTTGGTGTTGTCTGGGCTTGGTTGTTTGCTTGCATTCATTTCACCACCCAACTAAGTAACATCATCAGCACAACTGAGTGTGGAGTTTGCTCCCTGTTTATATAAAGTAGCTTGTCCTGCCAGTTTTAAATTGGGATGTGCTTTTCTCCTTAATGGTTCCTTGATTAAGTTATTGTTTTCTGCTTCTTTGTCCAGTGTTAATCCCTGCTTATGTGGATGTTGACTACTGGAGAGGATGTGTTCCTTTTGTTTTCTTCTTAGCTTTGTCTCTTTTGGATTATATTTAAATGTGGTTTATCTCTATGTCTCTACATTCTATATATTCTCTTCTATTAAAAGAAAAAAAAGGAATGTAGTACATCCATAAAATCACAAAGACATAGAAGGTATTCTCCTACTTAAGGAGCTGTGGTGCGCAGTGATTAGAATGCAGTACTGCAGGCTACTTCTGCTGACTGCTGGCTGACTGCAATTTGGCAGTTCAAATCTCACCAGGCTCAAGGTTGACTCAGCCTTCCATCCTTCCAAGGTAAGTAAAATGAGATCCCGGATTGTTGGGGGACTCTGTAAACCGCTTAGAGAGGGCTGTAAAGCACTGTGAAGCGGTGTATAAGTGCTATTGCTATTGCTACGCTACTCCAATCCCAGCAGGAACTCATTAGCTAACAAAATACAAGCAGGAACTATCATAAAACCGGCATTATATTGGTCAACCACAACCACTGAGTTAGTAACTTAAGAATTATTAGAATTCTAATAGCTGTCAGTAATTAGATACTCTAGTCTCTCTAATTAGATACTCAGATACTCTAGTCTCAAGAATTGTTCATAAGCATTCAGGTATAGTTGCGCTTTGGAGTTGAACCTTTTGCCTTTAGGTGGTTTCCAAATTCAGCAGTGCTGGCTTTTCCTTTGTTTGCGTGGTGTCAGTGAAAGGTTCATTACCAAGACTGGTTCTGATAATGTGGTGTGCAAACAGACAGGAATATGGCTCAGGGCAATGCAAAGCAGGCTTCCTCTTTCTCCTTTCTATTTATGGAATAAATAGAAACCCCCACCACCCCCACCCGGTGGTGAAATCCAAATTTTTTCCTACCAGTTCTGTGGGTGTGGCTTGGTGGGCGTGGCAGGGGAAGGATACTGAAAAATCTCCATTCCCACCCCACTCCAGGGGAAGGATACTGCAAAATCCCTATTCCCAACCCACTCTGGGGCCAGCCAAAGATGGTATTTGCTCGTTCTCCGAACTGCTCAAAATTTCTGCTACCGGTTCTCCAGAACCTGCTGGATTTCACCCCTGCCCCCACCCCCATGTGACTAAAGTCAAGTTCTGAAATGCGTATCTAATTTACTACCATTCTTTCTTCTTTACACCAAACAGCAAGAAATTCTAGAAAAGCAATTTGTTTTACTTAAGTGAGACACCAGTGAACATTTGAGAGATCTTCATAATATTTATATATAAAACATAGTGAATAACATTGGAAGCCTTTCTGGTCATACCTGCTAAGTGAATCACTGCAGTTGTTAAATTAGTAACAGTTTCCCAGTGAATTTATTTGTCAGAAGGTCACAAATGGTGATCATGTGATCCCAGGACACAGCAACTGTCATAAATATGAACCAGTTGCAAAATGTCTGATCACATGACCATGGAGATGCTTCAACGGTCATAAGTATGTCACATTTTTCAGTGCCATTGTAACATTGAATAGTCGCCAAACGAATGGTTGCAAGTCAAGGACCACCTGTATTTCCATCTCAACTTTCCTTCAGGAATTGAACTCTATTCACTCTATATTTTTTCTCCACAACACTAGGAGAGCTGTATCATCCTTTGCCAACATTATAAACTCCTCTCCAAAGAATGAAGATTGATTATATGCCATCAAGTCATTCTGAACTCTTAACAACCTCAGATAGGTTTTCTCCATGGAGATCTGCCCTTAACCTGGGGTTTCAGGTTTTCCAATAGTGCCTCTGTTGCCACCTGTAATGAACCCATCCATCCTGCTGCTAGTTGTCTTCTCCTTCTCCTTCTCCTTCTCCTTCTCCTTCTCCTTCTCCTTCTCCTTCTCCTTCTCCTTCTCCTTCTCCTCCTCCTCCTCTTCCTCTTCCTCTTCCCCTTCTCCTTCTCCTTCGTCTACCTTTCCCAGCATTAAAGCCTTCCCCAGAGAGCTGGGTCTTTGCATAACGTCTGAAGGAGGATCATTTGACTTTGGTCATTTGTGCCTCAACTGAGACCTCTGGGTTGATTTGTACAATGAATATATGCTCCATATCCACAGTTTTTCTGTTCTTCCATAGAGGTCTTGGTGAAGAGAAGACTAGTTTCCAGGTCTTTCAAAATTGTACTTATTTGCAAAGTTCATCTTTGCAAGAACCAAAGATTCCCTGGCAGGTTTACAGAAAAAAGGTGGGAAGTATAAAATCCAATCAAATACAGGTACGATATCTAAAAGAGCAATAAAACCAGCTATTGTGTAAATTCACAAAAGGAGATAATGTAAAGATAAAACTTGCAGAAATAAAAAAAAGAACACATTTCCTGCTCTTAAAGGCCATCACATCCTATTCAAGTCCTCCTTCACTCAGTCATAATGCCACTTTCTGCAACTCTCAAGAAAAAATAGTGTTTACCAACAATAGGTATGCAAGAGTATCCATAGAACGCGACCAAAAAAAGGAATAATTCAACACTTATTCCTTTTTGGGCAGGGAAGAGATTGACACCATCTTGGAAAATTTCCAAACATGGATTAGCATTCACCTGAAACTTCCTGAGTCACAGACAAAAAACAGTGTGTAAGCATTGCATCACAAGACAGCAGATAAGAGCTTACTGAAAATGTTAATTTTTAATCCAGAAAAAATGTTAAAGATCCCAGAGTGAAAAGCTCATCAGTGTTATTTTGAAAAGATGAACATAATAAGAATTGTTCCCCTCCCTGTACAGCCTGGGGAATAAATTGATATCCTCCTCAAACCATTTTAGCTCAAAAAATGGCAACTGTTTCTTACAATGTCAATGCAGAATTATAATAGGTACTTATAGAAGATACTATTTTAGCTCAGGGTTGAACTGTGGGGTTCCTTGGTATTCTCTGAGCTTGCAGAGTGGCGTTCTTGCAGACATTTTATTACCAAAGTAGGTAACATCATCCATGCCAGTAAGGAAATAGGATTTGCTCACATTTTATACATTAGTTGCTTGCTCTGTCAGTGCTGGTGAGAGTAGTTTTAGTAGGTCCTTGATTGGGTTTACTGTTAGCTTGTTTGTCTGAATTGGTAGTTTCTTGATTAGAGTATTGTTTCTCCTTGATTGTTGGTTTAGTGTTAATCTCTGGTCATTTTAATAGGTAATTGCTCTAAAGTTTTCCTAAGGCATTTTACTTAGTGAGGTTGGCACAAATCTATCAATTGCTCTTTCATATCAAATTGATTTAACAGATTATTTATAAACCTGAATTTAGTTGAAGAGTTAAGGCTACTGAGTCAGCAGCCAAAGGTCAAGGTTTACAGTGGATTCGGGACTGACAGTTTATACAGTAAGTGGATCGTGAGATCCCATTACACAAGAAGTGATGAGGCCAGCTGATTTATAGAAGGGTTTGGAAAAGAGCTTCATTATAGGAGACCTGTTCGTCTAACTTCTGGGTGCTCTGCATTTTGTAATGCTCACAGAGAAAGGTGGGAGCACCAGGGTAAGGTCTAACTTTTGGAAAAGAGGTTATTATAAGAGGAGGGCCCTGCAACTTTATGGCAGCATTAAAAAAAAGTGATGGCAACTTTCCCAAATAACATAATTTATTAAAAGGCCGAAACTTTGGTTAGCTGTGGGATCCTTGGTGCTGTCTTGAGCTTATAGGTTTTCCTGCAGACATTTCATTACCAAACTAGGTAACATTATCAGTGCATTGATGTTACCTAGTTTGGTAACGAAATGCCTGCAAGAAAACCACCAAGTTCAGAGAGCACCAAGGACCTTACAATTCAACCCTTAGCTACGGTTTTGGACAGCTGCTGCCCACTTCATCAGATACATAGAGGGATTCGACTAGCAGCTAGCCTGTCTTCCCATCCCTTCCCCCCACCACCCTAAATTTAAAATGGGGGGGGAGAGGATGAAATCAACCCGGTGAAGAAACGAAAGCGCTCCTGAGGAAGTGGAGAGTAGTCAGTGGTGTAGTAACCATTAAGCAGACTAAGCATGTGCTTAGGGCACCAGGCCCAAAGGGGGCACCACAAAGTTGAGAAAGAAAAAAAAGAACAATGAAGATTTGTAAAAAGAAAAAAAAAAGCACCAAGATTTGTCAGTGCTTAGGATGCCAGTGAGCCTTAATCTGCCACTGCAGGTAGTCCTCGAATTACAACAGTTCACTTAGTGACTGTTTGAAGTTACAACGGCCCTGAAAAAAAAATGACTTACGAGCATTTTTCACACTTACAATCATTGATCCTGGTCACATGATCAAAATTCAGATGCTTGGCCACTATTCATATTTATGACAGTTGCTGTGCCTTGGGGGGGGGTCATGTGGTCACCTTTTGGGACCTTCTGACAAGCCAAGTCAATGGGATAACCCAGGGGTCTGCAACCTTAAGTACTCAAAGAGCCATTTGGACCCATTTCCCACAGAAAAGAAAACAACGGGAGCCACAAAATCTGGGTGGGCATGGCCAACTCGATGCCACTTACTTTTGTCAGTCACAGGACCCCCCCCCCAGCCACGCCTACCCAGGCGGTCATTAGGGCAGAGAACCAGTTGTTAAAAAATACCGGGAACCACAAAACACTTTTGAATATCTCTCTCCCCCCTCCCCCCTCCCTCTCTCCCACTCTCTCTGTATCTCTCTGTCTCTGCCCTGGCTGCTTCTCCATCATCTGCCATCACCAGTGGTGGGTTGCCCCCAGTTCGCACCGGTTCTATAGAACGGCGCGCGGCCCGGTTGCGAACCGGTAGTAAAGGTAAGTAGAACCCACCCCTGACCATCACCCTTACCTTCTCAGGCCAGGCGAGGTGAGATTGGGAGAGGAGGGCGAGGGGTGGGGCCAGCCAGTGGTGGGATCACGCAACAGGGAGCCATAGCAGAGGGCCCAAAGAGCCACATGTGGCTCCTGAGCCGCAGGTTGCTGACCTCTGGGATAACCAGAGTCATTCAACAAACCCGCTACTAAATTCACCCACTGCGGTGGCAAGAAAGACGTTTCACTCAGCAACAGCAATGTTGGGCTCCATTGTGGTGGTAAATCGAGGATTGCCTGTAGTTACACAACCGTAAAAGGCCTGCTGGGCTTAGCGTGGATTCTCAGGTCATCCCGTTTCAAGGACCAGTTTTCCTCACCCTTCCCAGCAAAGGGTTAATCGCCATCCGCCCCCCCACTATTCCCCACCCCGGGGATTTACTCCGGGACTTACTCCCGAGTTTAACGACACAACGAGCCCACTATCCCTTTTACTCTCGAGTCCCGACCGGCCTCGATCTTCTGGCTTTCTTCTGCAATTTGCTTTTCCCACCACCTGCCCCGCCACTAGATCTCAGGAGAATTTCACAGCAGTTCCCGGAACGCCCGAGGCGACTCGGCGGGCCGGCTGAATGAAAAGGTGACGCGGGCCCAAACAGGAGGCGCGGGAGGCGGAGCTGCCCCGCGGGTGCGGTCGGCAGATTCCCGCGGGGTGGGTGGTTGGGTAGGTGGGTGGAAGGGAGGGGCCCGGTTGTTGCCGCCGCGCTCCTCCGCCAGAAGGTGGAGACTCGCTCGACCCCTCGGCAGGTCCCTCAGCCCTGCCCAGTTCAGTCCGTCCCGGCCGGAGCGCGGCCGACAACTGCCCGCCAGTCGCCGAGGTCAGTGCTCTCTCTCGCCCAGCCACCATGGCAGTTCCCTTCTCCGGTTCCGACTCCGGCTACATCCGCACCGTCTTGGGCCAGCAGGGTCTGGAGGAGCAAGACAGTTCCACGCTCGCCTTGCCGTCGAAGCTGTCGGGCGGGAGAGCCGAAGCGCAAAAGTCGCTCCGCATCCAGCGGCAAATCCAGCAGACTTTGGCCCGGAAGAGCAGGAGCTCCCTGGTCAACGGTGAGTGCCTCGGGTCGGCGGGGAAACGGCTTCCCTGGGCCCTTTTCCGCCTCCCTCCAAGCTTTTTTCGGTGCAGGTTTTCTTGAAAGTTTCCTCTCCCTTCGCCCTTAAGGTGCGAGAAACAATTTTTATAAGCCTCCGCTTCCTCCTTTATTTCACGGGCAGTGTGAGAATTTTTTTAAAAAAAACATCTCCTTGAGTTTTAAGTTGGGCCCTTGTAAAACTCCCCCACAAAGGGCCAGGGAAAGAATCCGGATTAAAACTTCAGGGAAAGTTTTGTGAGAACAAAAGTGTTTACAAAAGAGTTTTCTTGATGTGGGCAGGGTAATCCAGTTGAGTACCTGAGTTAGCCTCCTGCAGCAAACAAACTAACTAACTTTCGGAAACTTGAGACTTTCAAGAAAAGATTGGACTGCCATTTGTCAGAAATTGTGTAGGGTCTCCTTCTTGAGGTGGGACTAGATGACCTATAAGGTCCCTTCCAACTCTGTTAATCTATGATTTCTAACTTTTAACTTTATACTGGACTGGAGAGAGAGGTTTTTAAAACTAGCAAAGGCACCTGTAATGCAATCTCTTGTTTACAGGGAATTTATAATGTGGTACAATCTGCAATTTAGCAGGTAACTTTTACAGCTCATCTTGCGTTGCTTTAAAATAGGCTTAGAGCAGTGGTTCTCAACCTGTGGGTCGCAACTCCTTTGGGGGGTCGAACAACCCTTTCACAGGGGTCGCTTAAGGCCATTGGAAAACACATATTTTCAATGGTTTTAGGAATAATTTTATGGTTGGGGGTCACCACAACATGAGGAACTGTATTAAAGGGTCGCAGCATTAGGAAGGTTGAGAACCACTGGCTTAGAGGAAAGGTATGTGGTGTAGCTGTTAAGGTATAATCTAGTCCTGTTTTAGGTACAAAGCTGGCTGGGTGACCCCCTCTCTCCCAGTCCTAGGAAGGAGGCAATGGTCTCCTTCCTAGGCAACTTCTTAAAAAAAAACAACTTCTAAAAGTTTTTAGACTTCTAAAACTTGTGCAGTTTTCTTGGCAGCTTCTTAAAAAAATACTTGCCAAGAAAACTGCGGAGAAAATGACAGAGGGATGTGAATGGAGGACAAGGCTACTAATTGTCCTTTTAACAAAACCATAGGATATATAGTATGTCAACTGGTGGGAAACTCAAGCTGTTTTCTTGAGATATACTATATGTGTCATAATGTTAGGGGAACATTATGGTGGTCTAGGCTGTGGATAAAGCAGCCAATTCTCTAGGTAGATGAATCCATAATTTCTATCCCACCTTCTCTCCAGAAGTTTAAAATAGCCTAGATCAGGGGCCTCCAACCTTGGCAACTTTTAAGCTTGGAGAACTTCAACTCCCAGAATTCCCCAGCCAGCTTTGCTGGCTGGGGAATTCTGGGAGTTGAAGTCCACCAAGCTTAAAAATTGCCAAGGTTGGAGGCCCCTGGCCTAGATTACTATCTTCTTCCCATTGTTCTCCTTTCTCAACAAGCCTGTGAGATAGGTCAGGCTGGGAGAGAGCGTCTGATCCAAGTTAGCCAATGAGCTTCTTGGCTGAGTGGAGAAATTTGAACCTGGATCTCACTAGAATAGATCATTATTCTCAGTTTGTATCTCTATTAACAGTACAAACTATGAAGTTGTTTTTCCCCCTGTTCCTCCCTCCTTTCACATATATTACTAAGTCGCCTTGTCAGAAAGCGAGTCACTGGGAGTTGGGAAGCATATAAATTTAATAATTCATTATTATTAACATTGAGGAAGGAGCCAATGTCCATACAAACCACCCCAATTTAAGATGGGTTATTTAGGTCATTGCAAATAACCTTTTTAGATAGAGTAGGATAGACCATTTTCAAATTTATAGTACAGCCGACTTTCATCTCGCATAAGGTCACCTGATAAAAATCTGTTGTAGAATACATACAGCCACACCGCATTGCAAATTTTACTGCTTTCTCTGATATATATTTAAAAGAGAAGTCAAAATTAGAGATACTGAAAATCTGTGCCCATCTTTATAATACATGAAATAAAAAAACTCAGTGTTAAAAAATATTTCACTTTTAATGTTTCATCACACATTACATTATGCTATATGGTAAATACAATATCAGAAGTAAATATTATTTTACTATTATTGGAATGGAGTCCCCATAATATCACTTATCTGTTGTGATCAAAAGCTTTATACAATTAACATAAAAAGTTTTCAGCCTAGGCTTTTACACAATCGTTAAAACATTCACTTTTCCAATTCTATACAGGTAGTCCTCGACTCTTGACCACATTTGAGCCCAACATTTCTGTTGTTAAATGAAACATTTTGTTAAGTGAGTTTTGCCCCATTTTATGACTTCTTGTCACAGTTGTTAAGGGAATCTAGCTTTCCCATTGACTTTGCTTGTCAGCAGGTCACAGAAGGTGATGATGTGACCACAGGACATTGCAACCGTCATAAATATGAACCAGTTGCCAAGTATCTGGATTTTGATCACATGACCACACGGCTGCTGCAACAGTCATAAGTGTGAAAAAGGTCATAAGTCACTTTTTTCAATCCCGTTGTAACTTTGAATGGTCACTAAATGAACTGTCAAGGACTACTTGTATATTAATAATTTTAACTGTTATTACAGAGATCCATATTTCAAAGATCTAGTCATGGAGCCCTGGGAATGCTGGTAGTTCTTTGATATTAAGTTGAAAAAGACTAGAACAGCAGAACCATATTAACACCCCTCAATAAAGTTGCTTTTATCACCACCCAAATTGGGGATGACTTGTGTGCTTTCTCCCAGGGGCATCCTCAAGTGAGCCTTCACTTGTGCAGTTGTGAGCACATTCTTGACTTTTTGATGTCCCTTGTTGAGCCTTTCCTGTTACTCTTTTCCATGGCTGTGTATGGATCTTACGTGCACCCCACTACTCAAAAAGAGACCAATTACTAATCAACTAAGTCATCAGATTCTTCCAAACTGCCTTGACGTTTTAGTATTGAGAAGTCAAGTGATATGTGTTTGAACCAGGCCTTTGAGGGTAAATTCATTTGGAGCTGTTGTTTCAGCGTCCATATTATTATCCCTTGGCAAGTATTATTTTTGATACTTGGTATGTATTTAGTATGAATGCTTCAATGAAGAAATTGGAGGTTGCTATTTTCATAACCCACTAAAAATAATGCACGGTATAGAATTGCATGAAGCATGATTTGTCAATAGTCGAGTAACAAATATATTTCTCACTCCTTCTTACTGAAATGTTTGAAGACTTTTTTTTCAAACTCTTTGAAGCTCTGGCTCTTTCATTCAAGAATGGAAGCTTGTCTCTATTAGCTGTTTCTCTAAACGTAGAGACTGAATGTTCCCCCAGGGTGACAAGCATATGACTAATGTCTTTCACTAGATAATTCTCCAGTCAATCCAAGTATATCTTTGATACACTCCTTGGCCTGAAGGTACCAACCATAAATTAACCTACCTCTCTTTCTCCTCGTGTTTTATCTCTTTACAACATAGGTAATTGTAAGAGTTCTGCATAGTACATAGCGGTGGTAGATAGCTATGGCCCCTTTATGACCTGTGGACTTCAACTCCTAGAATTCCTGGGATGATAGTTCAGGAATTCTGGGAATTGAAGTCTGTAGGTTGTATAGAGACCATAGTTGCCCACTTCCGGTGTAGAGGCTATTCCACTGGCTTTATCAGCCTCCCAGGGTTGCTATGAAACATTGCAATTTGTGTTTCCTTGCTTGTTCAGAAAGAGGGTGGAAATGTTGGTGCGTCTTATACACCGAATACAGCCAGTTTTGGCCTCCCGAGGCCCCGCCCTGTGTGTCCCATTTTTGTAAAAAACGGGCCTGTTTTTCGCAAAAACAGGGTGCGCAGAGGCTTTGGGAGGCCTGCAGAGTGCTCCTGGGGGCTGGGGAAAGCAAAAACTTTTTTTTCTTGCTTACCTCTTCGAAATCTTGGTGCATCTTATACACCGGTGCGTCTTATAGTCCGAAAAATACAGTAGATGACAAAACTCACTGCCCCCTGACTGAAACAAGACATGTTTCCTAATTCCCTTTAATTGTAAAGTTGAGATAAATTTGTCTTGTGATTTTAGGTTTGGGGTTATTTTGTATGTGTGTATGATATAGTCACTGGCCAAAATAAAGCCGTATTGATTGATTGATATAGATTATTCCAGATTGTAGGAAGAATTCCATTCTTTTTACAATATTGCAAAGAAAGTGACTCTGCTTTTACTATTTTGCAAACTGGACTTGGATTGTTATGGTTCTTCACTGAAGTTTCCTTCTTGGTTCTTATTGTTAGCTTGTATGTCATTTGAATGTCAGATTCTCTTCCTTCCTAGTATCTATCTCTTCCCACTTATGACTATAACCATGTTGCTTGTATCTTTCAATTATATTGTTTTTATTTGTTTCCTAGTACGATTTGATAGCTTATTGGAACCTTGATTAGCACTAAGTGTTGAATCTTTTTATTCCTGATGAATGTATTTTATTTTCCTTATGTACACTGAGAGCATATACACCTAAGACAAATTCCTTGTGTGTCTGATCACACTTCGCCAATAAAGAATTCTATTCTATTCTATTCTATTCTATTCTATTCTATTCTATTCTATTCTATTCTATTCCATTCCATTCCATTCCATTCCATTCCATTCCATTCCATTCCATTAGTCTTATCCTAGTTTAAATACCCAATCACGGGACAATTTTCACTTAGCTTCAGTGCATATTAAATCATTCAGATTCAGGATGTTGTTTGAATTCTTCTAATGGATGATTTATTTAATGAAATACTGTAGGATTAAAGACAAGATGACCTAGGACAATGCGTGATCCAAGTTATCTCTTAAGTTAACTTACATTATAGTGTTTGTTCTAAACATAGAACAAAGTAGGATTCATGATTATGATCAGAGGTTCTCAGAAGAAAGTTGAGCTACTAAATGTTTTTCTAAAAAATTTAAAGCTGAGGTTTCAGTAACTAGTTTTTAGACAGTAGTTGATCCAATATTAGGATTTGAATGATACGTTATAGTTAATTCAAAGCCATGTACATTACAATGAATGGATCTAATGCAGCGATGGTATTCAGCAGGTTCTGACCAGTTCTGGAGAACTGGTAGCGGAAATTTTGAGTAGTCTGGAGAACCGGTAAATACCACTTCTGACTGGTGCCACCCCCATCTATTCTCTGCTTCCCAAGTCCCAGCTGATCAGGAGACAATGGGGATTTTACAGTAACCTTCCCCTGCCACGCCCACCAAGCCACACCCACAGAACGGGTAGTAAAAAATTTTGAATCCCACCACTGATCTAATGTATGATACTCAATCCACTGTAAAAATACATACTATGATTTCTTAAAGGCTCTTAATTTGTCCTCACCGGCAATCAAATACTGTATGGGAAGGTCTTTTTTTACAGTTGCTTTAGTGGAAGAAGCTTACCTTCTTTCTTCACTGACAGTAGGTCTACTACCTTAAGTATTTCAGCCAGCATTTGGTTCACAAAAGCATTTTTTTAAAAAAGAAAAGAAATGCACAACACTGAGCTTTTATCAACTCTCTCCTGAGCTTTTACAGTAGTCGGTCCTTTATTTACCTTTTATTTAATACTATGCTTTTGAATTGTGCATTTCTTACTGCATCAGTAAGTGGAAGTGCTTTAAGCAAAAGGATTATCTATTGGCTCATTTCCCAGTGGATATATTTGAAAGTGTGAGTGTTTAAGAAGCACAGGGCCTATCCACCAGTGGATTTCTTAAAGGAACAAGTAGCTGCCTGAAGGCAAGAACTATAAATATTAATAATAAATGTCAATAGATCCTGGAAGTAACAACAGAAGTGGCAAGCTTAATGTTACAGTGACTCAAGAATATACTATATTAACTGGGCTTATAGACATGATCTCAAAAGTTTTATCTGCATCTGCAAAGATTTCCACTAAGTTTTTTTTTTAATTTAGGTAGGAAAGTAAATACATGGTTACTTTAATTAATTAAGTGATGATAAGTTCAGGTGAATCTGTAGAGAGAGAGATCCAATTCTGTAAGATTAAGGGTGCAACTTTATCATCAAAGCTCTATATTGTCTTGAACGGGGGTGTCAAACTCAAGGCCCGGGACCTATGGGATAATTATATCTGGCCCGTGGGGCAACCCTGAAAACAGTGAAGGACCAGCCTCTGCCAGTGAAAATGGAGTTCGGGAGGGCTGCATGCAGCTGAACTTCATTTTCGCTGAAAGAAGGTTGCAGGAGGTCATTGCAGCTGAAAATGGAGCTTGTGAGGACTGTGTGCGGCCCTCTCAAGCTCCGTTTTTGCTGGCAGAGGGTTGCAGGAGGCCATTGCAGCCGAAAATGGAGCTCAGGAGCCTGTTTTCGCTGGCAGAGTGCTCGGGCCACCACAGGTGCCCCTGACACGGGTGATGTCAAACTGGCCACACCCACCCCAGGCTCTCCAAGGTCAAACACAATCCTGATGCGGCCCTCAATGAAATCGAGTTTGACACCCCTGCTCTAGAAAGCACTGAGACGTTTCAGTATTGGCATTCTTTGTGATTTATTGATTGATTGATTGATTGATTGAATTTATATCTTGCCCTTCTCCCTGAAGGGACTCAGGGTGGTGAACAGCCGAAAATTAAAATAACATACAATATAAAAGTTAAGATAACTAAAAATAAATTAAATTAATCGGCCTCCCAATTTAAAACCCCAAGCTATACAATTAAAAACTAACCCATAAAACCTATTCAGGCCAGGAGATTCTTCTCTCCTACAAACCTTGATACAGATAGTCATTAAATTAAGACCACAACTGGGACCAGAACTTCAGTCACCAAATGGCGATCATGTGACCCTTAGGATGCTGCAATTGTCATAAATACATACCCAGTTTCCAAGCACCTAAATTTTAATCACATCACTGTGAGAATGCTGTGATGGTGATGGATAAGTGCAATGGTCATATTTCTCAGAACTAAATCATAAATCACTTTCTTTGAATGGCTAATAAAGAAAACAAATACAGGTACTCCTCGACTTACAACAGTTTGTTCAGTGATTGTTCAAAGTTACAACGGCACTGAAAAAAGTGACTTATGACCACTATTCACACTTATGACCATGGTCATGCGACTTAACATTCGGATGCTTAACAACTGGTTCATATTTATGATGGTTGTAGTGTCCCGGGGTCATGTGATCAACTTTTGTGACTTTATGACGAGCAAAGTCAATGGGGAAGCCAGATTCACTTAACCACTCTGTTGCTAATTTAACAACTGTAGTGATTCCCGTAACAAATGTGACAAGAAAAGTTGTAATATGGGGCAAAACTCACATAACCAATTTCTCACTTAGCAACGTAAATTTTGGGCTCAATTGTGGTCACAAGTTGAGGACTAGCTGTAGTCATAAGTTGAGAACTAGCTGTAGAAAAGAAAAATAAGTTCCCTGTTTTGTGCCATCCCGAGGGTATAATTGTCAATCAATTCAATCAAGAGAACAGAAGTACATTTACTGTACTTTTCAGAGTATAAGACGCTCCAGACTATAAGACACACCTACCTTTTTTGGTGAGGAAAACAAGCAAAAGAAATCTGCCTCTGCCTCCCAGCAATTTTGCCTCATTGCAGCAAACAGCAAATAGCCTGCTTTACTTTCATTTTTGTTTTCAGCATAGCTTGATTAGCACAAGAAAAAAAAAATCTGCTCCCAGCAATTTACCTCCTTGCAGCAAGCAGCAGAGGCCCGCACAGCAATAGGCAATGGTAATCCCTGCAGCCTGAAACAGCTGAGAGTCAGGAGGCCAATCCAACTGACAATCAACTTGTGCTAATTAGGGTGTGCTGAAACTGAAATGGGCTGTTTCTTCTTGCTGCTTGCTGCAAGGAGGTAAATTGCTGGGAGGCAGAGGCCAAAGAGTGGGGGCCAGTGGGTGGGCCTCTACATTCAGTGTATAAGTGTATAAGACACACCCAAATTTTCACTCCCTTTTAGGGGGGAAAAAGGTGTGTCTTATACTCCGAAAAATACGGTATTTAGATTATTGTGCATTGATGTAACTGTGAATAATTCTCCATTGTTTGCAGACTGCAGAGTAAAGATCATTGAAAAACATGACTTTATCTGAGGCTGGCCAATGAGCTTGGCTGAAAATTGGCATTGGGCCCATAGGCGGAAATAAACCTGGTAGAAAGATGTAGTATAAATCTCTTATTAGAACATACCTGTAACTGAGAAATCCTAAGAGCAGTTTAATTTTCTGTGAAACATTTGCAATTTACATTTAGTGGCAACAGCTTTTTGTTTCCTTGTCGCTTTTTCTACCTTTTAATTTCAGATGGCTTTGCATTGTTGAGAGACTGCTTTCTGGAGAACTATAATAGCCATACAGTAATTCCTCTAAATGCTAGAGTAAATGTTTAAAGAACTGTGTAGCGATTGAAGTTCCTTAATACAGGAACTGCATAATTATAGCTTAAAGTATGCTTTATTGCACATGCACTCATTTGAAGTTAAAAGAAGTTTGATCGCAACATAAGACCTGCAATCCTCAAAAGTGATCATTCGTACATAGGAGTCTGTTTCAGGGATTTCTTTATATAACAATGAATTTTCATACACTTAAAAAAATAATAATTCTGCACCGTTCTTCGGTTCGTCTCCTGCAGAGTTCTTCAATTCTAAATGTGTGACACTGGACTACATATCTGACATTGTTCATTTTCTATATACAGAACAAAAGGTTTCTGTTTTGTATGAACAATTAATTTCAAATTTCCTTGAGCAAATAGGACATATAATTCCATGGGGATTATGCAACTAAGGAATTAATTACATCAATTATTTTGGATGTTGCTCTGTTTTCCTTGGTACAGATTTTTTTTTTCTCTTCCAATATCTCTCTGTCGAAAATTATTTTTTTAAAGGGAGTGTTTTAAATATATTTTACTATGTTAAATAAACTGCAGATGATATATAAGATGTTGCCTTATTTTTCTTGGAACACTGGAATGTTTATAGATCAACCAGGCTCCAATTATTAATAAATAATATCTTTTGCCAACAAATCCGTAACTGAATAAACAAGTGTGGTAAAATGGCCCTAGATAGTTTAAAAATATGTTTTGCTGTTTATATAGAATTATGGGTCAAGGGATTTAGTTTCTTGATCTCAAATACATGATCTAAGAAGGATGAATGAAATGAAAGCAAGGAGAGAATATTATTGAATATTGAATATTATTGAAGACCTTCAACATCTGGAAAATAATGGATCTGGTTTTGTTGTGAGTTTAATGAGCAAAGTTTGAAACCTGGACAAAGTTGGGCTCCTGAAATTGGAACTTAATGCAAAATCCCAACATCAAATCCTTTTTAGACTACTTGATTTCACCAAGTGCTGCTTCTTGTTGGCGAAATATTATAAACTAACCATTTTGTGATCCTAATGATAGACTGCTGGTTTTCTAACTCTGAAGAAGAGGCATCCAGCTTTAAACTGATAAGATCCCTTCCTTTTTACTTTGAAATCTAATCTCTCTACTTATCCTTTGTTCTAAATAATTGCTTTTCCTCTGAGTGAGAGGAAAACAAATAAAAGAAGGGGGTCTGGCACCTTAAAGGCTAACCGATTTATGGTGACACAAACTTTCCAGGAGTGGAAGCTACTTCATCTGATGAGGCAGATACTAGTCCTCGCCTTTCCACCTCCCCCAAAAAGTTTGATTTCTAAGATGCTGTACTAATGTCTGTATGTGTGTGAGAGAGTTTGCTATAACAAATTACAGTGCTTCAGTCTGCCAAAAGTATTCAGGAGATATTATTGGTACTATGTTACTACTATTGGTGCTATGATACTATTGGTACTACTATTGTTACTATGTAAAAGTTATCCAAGTTTTATGCAAAGGAAGTCATCCAAGACCCCACTTACCAGATGCTAAATGCAGTGGTGGGATTCAGCCAGTTCGCACCACTTCGGGAGAACCAGTTGTTAACTTTCTGAGCAGTTTGGTGAACTGGTTATTGGAAGAAATCATTAGGGCAGAGAACCGGTTGTTAAATTATTTGAATCCTACCACTGGCTAAATGGTATGAACCCAGGTGAGTTTGGGGTAACCCAATGATTAGATCAGATGTAAGCCCTTGAGAAGCTGTCTACTAATTTGTAAATTAATTGCTAAACTGGAGTGGCTAAACTGTATCAAGACAGGCAAAGCCTTGGCGTATTTGTAGGCAAACACATCCGCTTATGTTTAAATTAGATCAGTGTGGTTTTATGCAGAGAAGGAAGAATATGGATTGAAGGATGAATGAGACTTCTGTGGCAAGAGTCTCTTGATGGTTGAACCTTGAAACAATGCAGATAAAGCATCTTGATTGTTTTGTTTTTAGTATTTCCTATGAAGGCTTATTTGAGTAATTAATATGCGGCTTCCTTGACCTTTATTTTCATAAGGGAGTTTCCATCGAGATGCACTCTATTGCCTCTCACCCAAATCATATGGTTTGTGTACTGGCAAAGAGATTCAAATTCTTTTAAGAATAATTAATGGGTCCTTTAAGTAGTTGCCCCAACAACATGGAATATTTTCCCTGTTGTTGCAGGTTTACTCAGTCTCATCACTGACCACCTTCATTAATTAGGGGTAACCAGATCGGGAGATTGTATAACACTTGTGAAAAGGAATTCGGGCATTCTGCAAAAACAGCGGATGTCCACTTGCATATGATCAGCAACATAATCCTCACTGCAATGGGATGTCATGGAAGGAAGGGAGCAGTTGTATCTCAGGCACTCCTTGAAACTTTAAATACTGTTTATGTGCAGACGTTCTTGCAAACTTTTGTATGACATTAAGATACAGAAAGACAAAACAACAACAACAATGCATCACTGGAGACTTACCAGAGGCAAACATTGTTGTGCCTAGAACTAAATGGCAAGACAGCATGGACTTTGGTGGTAGATCAGGACACAATGTCGGTGGGCATCTTGCCACCCAAATTAAAACTTTTTAAAACACAAAAGTGAAAATAAAAGAACCCTCATGAAAGAGCCAAATCTTCTAGATTTCTTCTAGATTCTTGCAGATCTCACTAGATTTCAACCACTTTCAATTATTCTCTCCCCCCCTCCCCCCTCTCTCTCACACACACACACCATTCCCCATGCCCAATAAGGTTGGATGACCACTACCTGAAAAACTTATCCACCCTTGATTTGAGTTCAAGAAAGTAAACGGGAATGCTCTGGAACCCATTGACGTGATTGTAGTAGGTCCATATCCAAACTGCAGAATGCCAAATGGCTACTACATAGCAAAAATATTTTCTTATTGCCATTTAGTGGTCACTTCGATTTGTGAAGCCAAGCTACAACAATCTAGGCTAAGGTCAAATTATCGTGCTATGCTGTTTGAATCCAGAATTTACAACCAACCACTGGAAAACGTTTCTACTTTAATCTGTAAAGCATTGCCTTGGACTGATGTTTGTTAGCACCAAAATGTTGTTAATTAATTTCTAAATGTAGATATTATTTTTCACTAGTGGAACCTAAATCAGTTCGCCTCCAAATTTCCTGGGTTTTTTTTTTTTGGTTTTTTTGTTTTTTTAAATTTGATTTATATGCCGCCCTTCTCTGGAGACTCAGGGCGGCTTACAATGCGTTAAGCAATAGCCTTCATATTTTTGTATATTTATACAAAGTCAGCTTATTGCCCCCACAAACTGGGTCCTCATTTCACCTACCTTAGAAAGGATGGAAGGCTGAGTCAACCTTGAGCCTGGTGAGATTCGAATTTACAGTAATTGCAGACAGCTGGTGTTAATCACAATGCTTTTAGTCTGCTGAGCCACCAGCAGACAGTTTGTAGCTTCTCTGAACTGTAAATTTATAAGCGCAGAGTGAGTTAACCACTACTTATCCGTTAAAAACCTTTCTCAAAGATCTTTACTTTCTGATCTGGTGCCCAAAAATTCAGAAGCATCATCATAATACCAGCATTAACCATTAATGGCAAAATTTACAGCAATTTATATTATATATATGAGAAGTGTTTTATATATATATATATATGTAAAACAATTCTGCTCTTGTGCTACGACCTTCAACTTTTCTTATGTTCTTGTTTAAATTAAAACTAAAATATCTAGTGAGGGAAATGACATCACCGTAGTACTTAATCTTATCCAAACCTTTTAATCAAGTAATTTATTTCACTTCTTCTATATATTTTGGACATATTGCTACCTGCGTTCAAGAATTTCACAACTCACGTAAACAACAGTATTCCAGTTTAATCAACTGAATTTGATATGCTGGAGACTTTAGGGTGAAACACCCAGCCTGAGAGAATGATTAAAAAATAAATTAGAACAGAAATCCGATTGTAACCAAAGAAATAGGACAGCTCAAATAACTCAATCTTTCAGGAATGCAAGACAAAACAGGGTCCCTGCCTCTCACATTTTCTGCAGAAATGCTTAACTTTCCAGGTATGGGTAAAGAGTTTCATTAATCCACAATTCTGCCCTACAGTTTTATCTGCCATATGTTTCTTCTAATCTACGCAGTTTGCTGGTGGTCTCAGGGGAGACAGGGGAGGGAGATTAAGGAATGCTTGCTCTGGTTGTAATTGAAAGATTCCAGAGCATGGGAAAGTAATGGGGGATCAATAGCTGGAGTCAGTGTAGAATAAGCAAAAGTTTATTGATACAACAGACAGCCAGGCTGCACCATAATGCAAGAGCAGGCAGACGCATTCTTATGTGAACAGGTTTTTTTTTTTTTTCAGTTTAAAGATAATGATGCATCTTATTTGGGGATGGCTTATATCCTGTTTAACCATGCTGCAGAATTCTAACTGATGGCATTATTTATCTTAGGAGTGAGAAAGCTGTGAACTATCTACTGGTCTGAATTCAAATACCATTGTTTCATGTCCATTCAGACTCCCTGAGATTGAGCTCAAATATTTAGCAGAAGGGTCACTGAATTTTAAATTCATATTTAACCAAGAAGATTTCAGAGAGTTGGGGTGACAGAGGACCCTCAAAATAGATGAGCTTATGCCAATATTTTAGGGGCCAAGATGTATACAATCCTCAAAGGAGATTAGGCTCTAGTCTTAATAGTTGGATACACAATGGGGTATATCTAACAGAGCTGACTTCAGTACAGTATTTACAAACGTAGGCACCATTGATCATTTAATACATGACCTTTGCTCTGTAAATCTTAATAACTGCCATGCTTGTTAGCACTGCAACATGCAAAATAGCATTTGCAAAATGATGCCCCCCCACTCCAGGATGTTAAGGCTAAGAAGAAACTTAACTCATAAAGGATTTAACCTGATTAATGCTGATGTAATCAGTTTCCCAAGACTGATGATGCATGATAGAGAAAATTAGGTGGGTTTTTTTTAAAAAATTTTTTTGCCGTGATAGACAAGAAAGGCATTTTCCCTACAAGTAAGAGGCAAACATCCTGAGATATATCCTCAAACCAACTTGGAATGTAGAATCGCTGTGGCATCTACAAACATAGAATTGAATTACGCCTGCCTGCCTGTCTATCAAATTTATATGCCACCCATCTTGATATCCAAATCAATTCTCTATTGATGAGAAAGGGAGGAAATCTTTTGACAAGGCTTTCACAAATGAAATAACTGCAAAGAACACATGGTAGAATGTAGCTTTGTTTCACCTTTTCTGGATTGGTATATGGCAGGAGTGGTGATCTGGTTAGCTACTGGCTACCATCTGTAATTTAAAAAAAAACAATTAAATCAAATTTAGCTTTTGCCATGTTTGAATTCAAGTTCCCAACAGGCAATTCAAGAATCAAGGGCAGCTAAAATAAAGAGCAGCAATCCTAAAATAATTGTACATATTTCTTTTACTTTGAAGGGCTGTGCGCTCCAAGATTAATCTTTAAAATAAACATAAAAGGAAGAATATGAATCTTAAAATTGTCCTTAAGCAGTTCTTGGACACAGTTGTTCTGGACAGCAAACAAGTTATATGTAAAATGATTTCTCTATTATAACGAATCAACTATGGTTTCTACATTTGCATTTATAGAAATAGGCTGAGATACATTTTACACGAGTTTTTGTTTAATGCTGTAGGGAAAGTATTCCAAGTATGGTTGCTTTGTTATTTCTGATCTCACTAATAAAGCATAAAAACAGTCTAATCATCATTTCTTGTTCATTGACAGAAACCCATCTGGTGGGGCTTCCAGATTCTCTGAATGCTGTTAGTAATATTAAATGTTCAAAAGTAGTGCCATAAACTTCTGTGCTTCAGTTTTACTATGCAGAAACGTTTTGAAAGTGTTACTTGATGTTTGTTCTTGTATTTTTCCTTATAACTGTACAGGGTTCCCAGTTTTAGTTCAGAAAAGATAGTGTGTTCCACTACTGAAGTTCGAAGTCCGTATCACTAAAGTGGTTTTAAGTGGCTTTTGAACTTAGATAAAATGAACGTAACATGAAACTGTGAAGCAAAGATGTGACATTACATGAACCTGGAAAGTGCCCTAGTGAATACAGTGTCCGATTTCTACAGCCATTCAAAATTACCCCCTGGCCTTGCCTATATCCTACAATCATTATGGATAAAATGCTGTTTAATATTCTATTTGCAAAGGTGGGACACAGAAATAATTTTCACCCAAAGTGCCCAAATTTTGATCATGTGAGTGTGGAGAGTGTGGTGATTATTTTAAGCATCAGGGCCAGTCATAAATCACCTTTTTTTTAAAGTTGTAGAAATTTTGAATGGTCACTAAATGAACGGTTATAAATTGAGGATTACTCTTCTTTTTATTTCTCATTAATCCTAGTTTGGCTTTCCATCTGATATAATTCAGCAGCCTCTGGTCTACTTTTACAGGTAGTCCTCAACTTATGACCACAATTGAGCCCAAAATTTATGCTGTTAAGTGAATTTGTCTCATGTTACAACTCTGTTAAGTGAACGACTGCAGTTGTTAAATTAGTAACACCATTGTTAAGTGAATCTGGGTTCTCCATTCTCTTTGCTTGTCGGATGGTCGCAAAATGACTCCTGAACACTGCAACTGTCATAAATACAAGTCAGTTGTTAAGCATCTGAATGTAAACCACGTGACCATGGGGATGCTGCAACGGTCATAAGTGTGAAAAATGGTCACAAGTCACTATTTTCAGTGCTGTTGTAACTTCGAACCATCACTAAATGAACTGTTGTAAGTAGTGATGGGTTTCAAATTTTTTACTACTGGTTCTGTGGGTGTGGCTTAGTGGGCATGGCATGGGCATGGCTTGGTGGGTGTGGCGGGGGAAAGATACTATAAAATCTCCATTCCCACCCCACTCCAGGGGAAGGATACTATAAAATCTCCATTCCCTCTCCAGTCCAGGCGAAGGATACTGCAAAATCTCCATTCCCTCTCCAATCCGGGCGAAGGATACTGCAAAATTCCCATTTCCTCCCAATCAGCTGGGACTTGGGAGGCAGAGAATAGATGGGGGTGGGGCCAGTCAGAATGTTTACTACCAGTTCTCCGAACTACTCAAAATATCTGCTACCGGTTCTCCAGAACTGGTCAGAACCTGCTGGAACCCACCTCTGGTTGTAAGTCAAGGACCACTTGTATTATGTGATTTACTGAAAGCTTATTTTTCCTGCATTTCTACAGGAGGTTTGCATCGGGCTAGCAGTGTTCCAGAGTATGTATATAAATTAGATGGAGTGGAAACAGACTTTGCTTCAAGACCATCTTTTGCAACTTCATATTATCAGTCTCATCAGGTAAGAAGGCTTTAATACATGAAGGTTTATATGAATGTAGATTAGATCTTATTTGGTTGCTTGAATAACTACTTATTATTAGTGAGAATGCCTATTGAGTTTTTCTCGGATTTTGCATTTAAAGTGCAAAGATCTTTTCACCATTATTATAAATTCAACAACTAGGCATGGTAGACGTCTATCTTAGTATCTCTCGATTTTAAACTTAGCATCTTTAAAATGTGTTGATTTCAACTCCCAGAATTCCCCAGCCAGTGAAATAAAAATATGGTTTTTTTTCTAAACCTCATCCAGTCTCCTCTTCTTTCCATTCCTTCTCTCTCAGCCCCTGTTTCTCCCTGTAGGCTTGGCAACACTAAAGGCTCTTATCTTTGCTCAAAAAATATTAAATTTGCCTCCATTTGATATCAGAGGAAACTATTTTGAAGCTTCACTGCAGCGCAGGGGAAGACTTAGGTTTTAAAAGGGGAAGAGAAATATCTCTGGTTCTAGTAGCATCTTCTAAACAGTTTACTGATACCATGTCTTTGTGTCAAGGCAATGGTGGGTTGCTACCAGTTCACCCCAGATCGGGCGAACTGGTAGCGGCAGTGGCGGGAGACTCCGCCCACCCACCCAGACGTCTCTGCGCTTAGGCAGAAGCATCACGTGCACGTCCACGAGCAAACTGGTAGCGACAGGATTTGAAACCCAGTACTGTGTCAAGGGTATGTTTGCTGTTAGAGTAGAAAGACATAAATTTAGTAGCTATGTACACATAGTCCTCAACATACAATTGGTTGCTTAGCAGCCATTCCAAGTTACAACAGACCCCAAAAGAGCTATTTACTCCCTGGATTTGAAGTTCTGATGTCCACCCCTCCTCCCATGGTCACATGTCTACATTTTAGGCTATATTTAGAGCTGTTTGTAGCAGCTCCCCCACAGTCACATGATCGTGATTTATGAAGATTTTTCCCGAAACCAGCATTTACTTCCAAATTCCAGCAGAAACGCTGTATAGCAAACAATGGGATTGCTGAATAACCACTGCAAAAAGATTGTAAAATTGGGTCTGGTCACATGGTGATCCACTATATGACCGTCACAACTTCCAACCGAAATTGTGGGCTCGATTATGGTTGTAAATCGAGGATTTATTTGTACATTGAAGAAATTTGGTTTCTCAGGTTGCAATCTTATACGCACTTATTTAATGTTACAACATACCATATTTGTCGGAGTATAAGACTCACTTTTCCCACCCCACAAAAAAGAGCATGAAAATCTGGGTGCGTCTTATACTCGGAATGTAGCCCTGCCCAGCCTTGCAAATGGAGATTTCAGAGACTGAAAGAAGCCTCTGAAAGAAGGTTCAGAAAAAAAGGCTCAGAAACGAAGCTTCAGAAAAAAAGGCTCTGAAAGGCTTTTATCTAAAATAATATGGCAAGCAACAAAAGAAGAATCAGTAAGTTCTAACCAAACTATGCTAACAAATCTGAAGAATGACACAATAACCAACAGATTGGAAGAGGTTAATCTACATACCAATACCAAAGAAAGGAGACTGAACAGAGTACAGATAGTTCTTCAGGATAAAAGCCTCCGAAAGAAGCTTCTGAAAAAAAGCCTTTTTTTCTGAAGCTCTGTTTTGGAGGCTTTCAGAGGCAGAAAAAAAAGTTTTTTTTCTGAAATGGAGTTTCAGAAGTTTCAGAGGCAGGAAAAAAAGCAAGGCACAGAGCTCACAACCAAGGAACCTGTTGCTTAAATTCACTTCTGGGAACAGCTGATTGGGGGTATTCCCGGAGGCCGATCCACCCATCAATCAGCTTTTTTCTTATTTTCCTCCCGAAAAACTAACGTGCGTCTTATACTGCGGTGCGTCTTATACTCCAAAAAATACAATACTTGACTTCTGAATAAACACATATAGGACTGCATTGTTAATTGCCTACTTTGCTTGCCAATGCTGACTCCATGTATTCATTACTGGCAAATAGTACATGCTGTGATTAAAGGACAGAAAGAAATATTATTTTATAACAATAATCATTTTAAATATTACAAATGAATCTTAGCTATATTGTCAAACCAAGGTAGAATCAAAACAGAAATATTTTAAAGAGTAAAAACTGCTCCCCCTTACAGTCTCCCTACCAGGAAGGAATTTAATCCTCATATCAGACTCTCGGGCTTCTGATTGCATGTAAGCCAAAAAGAAATTTGTCTTTGTTGTTATATTTTCCAAGGCATAGTGTGGATCCTGTAGACTCAAACATTTTGCATGGATTACATTGTCTGCCCTGGTTTTAATTACAATGTCTGCATTTATGTAATTGCTTGCTTTGCCTTGTCATTTCTCCACTATCGGTAATCTACTTTGCACCTGCCTAATTCCTCATGTAGAATTAAAAACTATTTCATCTATTTTTCATGCAAGGTTACAACAATTAGGTTACACTGGGGAGGGAAGAATAGGAATGTAATATAAGCCTGTGAGGAAACAGCAAACCGTGTTTTCTGTTTGGTACAAGGTAACTGAAATAACCTTGAAAACTGGATGGCTGCTTGTAGAGAGTAGTAATTTAATCTTGTAGGCATGATGCTCACATGTAATCATATTCCAGAAAGAAACACTGCATATGGAATGATGAAAGCTGAATGTAAGTAAAATGGGAATCAAAGATAGGATGATCAATGAATTTTACAGTCCTACACTTGTATATTCAGAGGAATGCTGGATTTTGGTTTCCTTTTCATCTACCTGATAGAAATCTTTGGGGTAGCCGTTATCTCTCAAAAAATCAATTTCAAACAATTTTGGGCTCCTAAAAAGGGAGTTTTCAAGTGAGTATTGTCCTGAGGGTCTTAGAGACCAGCAGAATATCAACACTAGAATTAAACCAGAAATATTAGCCAAGAATCATGTGAATAAAAGAAACCCCAGAAATTCCCAACTTTAAGCCTGGATTTTGTGTTGCTGTGCCAATATAGGAATCTATTTTTCAGCAAGAGAGAGAGAACTAAAGAGAGCTGAGGCTACTGATCCTTCTGTTTTGGGCGACTAGAATATGGAAATAACAAACTGGAGACTATCTAAATTCCCAATGGAAGATGAGAGAGATTGAGGTAGATAGATAGATGGTGTCTGGAAGATTCCAGCCTAATTTGATGGAGAAGGTATAGGGAAAATAATGTAAACAAGTATCAACAGACACTATGAGGATTTGAAATAAGAAGAAATGGAAGAATAAGGGCTAGGATGACCAAGGTCAAATACAAAGAGCCTGAGACTAGAAAAGTCTATTGCAGTAACAACACACAAATGTCACCCACCCAAAAGAAAAAAATATTTCTCAAACTATTAGAATGTTTAAGTCTTTGGGAAGCCTAATACCAAGTCTTCCCTTAATGAGAAGGAAAGTTTTGTGAACTGATTGGATGTAAATTCTAAGATCCCATTCCCACTCATTAATAAAACAGGCAGCCACCATATAAAATCCCATTCCCACTCATTAATAAAACTGCCAGCCATCTTATATGACTACTGTTTCCTGAAACACCTATCCAGTTTTTAGTTGTGTTCTCAGTGGGAGCCTGTTACCTACACACTTCACTCAAAGACTTCCTTGAGATTTGAGCCAATGAATAGGCTCATTCAACTGTGATTTGCCCAACCCAGTTCCTGATTTGGAAACACATTTCATGTTTCATCTGCATCTTGGTTCCTCTCTGTAGAACAAAAAAATGGATCGTGAACAAAGTGGGAACCATACTGAAGCATTCCTGAATATGTGATCTCAAACACATTAAGAAGGAATAGTTTCATTGCGATATTTGTAAATATTTTAAGGCAACACAATGACTTACACTTTCTATGCATATTTAGATGTTAAATGGGAGAAGAAATGAAAAGACACATATATACTTTAGCATATCTAAGTCTGTGCAAATAAAGTGTGTGTGTGTGTGTGTGTGTGTGTGTGTGTGTGTATTTTCTTTGGATTTAATCACCAGGAAAGTTATAAATTATAACTTGGGGTCTCATTGCATCTATTCTGGTTGCATACTTTAGTTTGTATAGGTAGTCCTCGACTTACAACCATTTGTTTAGTGACCGCTCAAAGTTATAATGGCATTAAAAAAGTGACTTATGACCGTTTTTCACACTACCATTGCAGCATCCCCATGGACACATGATCAAAAGCGCCAGTTGCACTTGGCAACTGGCATGTATTTATAACCGTTGCATTGTCCCAGAGTCATGTGATCATATTTTGCAACCATATGACAAGCAAAGTCAATGGGAAGCCAGAGTCACTTAACAACCATGTGACTAATTTATCAGCTGCAATGATTCACTTAACAACCATGGCAAGAAAGGTCATAAAATGGAAAAAACTCACCTGACAAATGTCTCGCTTAACAATAGAAATTTTGGACTCGATTGTGGCTGTAAATCGAAGATTATTTGTACTGTACCTATTCGTTATATTAACAATAAATTCTATACAACTATGTATTTCTTGAAATGAATATTTTCCACAGATTGAGACAAAAAAGACAAGTTTCCAAAAATATTCCTCCTCCTTCGTGAGACACTTCCAATTGATTGTGCTTTCCCTGGTTTTGTTTAATTTTACTTTGTTTACTTTAACAGATTGGCTCCCAAAGTAGCTATGAAAATGGCTGGGGTCCTCGCAGCCTCCCTTACAACTACAGGGCAATGGAAGAGAGGTTCCACAGACAGCCTTTGAAGAGATTGGAGGTTTCTCCTGAGAGCAGTCCCGAAAAGCCACTTCTCTTCCACACTGACATGCGCTATAACAGAGCTTTAACAGTTCGACAGAATGAGAACAAGAGAACCTGCGCCTTGCCACCAAGATATGCTCGTTCTGAAATCCTTGGCTACACAAGCCGCATTGCTTCAAGCAGAGGGCCCAGGCAGTTCTACATTGGGCCGACCAATGAGACCATGGTGGACTGTGTACCTTTCAGTCCAGGAATGCCACTGTATCAGCGTGTGGGGAATAGCCGGAGTCTGAGCAATCTTTTGGAGAAGGAGAATTATCTCACTTCTGGGACTGCGGTGGGCCAAGCCAGATCTTCTTTGCATTCCCAAGTTGGAACCCAGCATAGGCATTCGAGCTGGCAGCAGAACACCGTCAGAACCCAGAGCACGAAGGAAGCCTCCTTGGCAACTTCATTCGCTGAGGCAAATGGGAAGAGGATGACAATGACAGCGGCTATGGCTGCTGCTGGAGCAAATGGCATCGTTGAGCATGAAAGGATATCTGCCAGCAGATCTCAAATAGGGTATGTCTTTGAAGATGCACCACTATTAGCAATGCCCAAGACCAGGGTGTCAAACTCAATTTCATTGAGGGCTGCATCATGGTTGTGTTTAACCTCGGGGGCAGGGGGGGTTGATGAGCGTGGCCATGGTGGGAGTAGCTAGCTCGGCATTATTTTTGTCGGGTGCACCCGAGTTCCGTTTTCACTGGCAGAGGTTTGCAGGAAGCCACCACAGCCGAAAACGGAGCTCGGGAGGGTGACCCTCCTGAGCTCCGTTTTTGCTGGCAGAGGCACCGCGGGCCAGTCCTTTGCTGTTTCCAGGGCGGCCCCACGGGCCAGATCTAAGCACCCTGTGGGCCAGATCTGGCCCAGGGGCCTTGAGTTTGACATCCCTGCCCAAGACTATTCACCTGGCGGTAGTATTTTCGGTTCATAGCAAGACAGTATGTAGAACATAAAGGTCCTTTAGTCCTCCAAATGTTGAACACTATGTTAGTTAGAATTATGAACTCTAATTCCCAGAAGCTTAGTTCCCATGACCAATAGTGATGGATTCTAGGAAATGTAGTTCAGGAACATCTGGAGGACCACAGATGTTCTCCACCTATCTGGCATATGATACATTTTATATCCCCCTGGGCAGCAGAATTATGCCCACAATCCTTGCTTCTGCCTTCGTTCATCTTCACTTTTGAAATGCACAGTATAAGTGAGTCTGACTTTTCTACAATAGCATTTAGGCTTTTATACCACTTTGTAGTGGGTTACAGCCCTCTCTAAGTGGTTTACAGAGTCAGCATATTGCCCCCAACAATCTGGGTCTTCATTTTACAACCTGGGAAGGATGGAAGGCTGAATCAACCTTGAGACGGTCAGGGTTGAACTCCTGACAGCCAGCAGAATTAGATTTCAATACTGCATTCTAAACGTTGTGCCACCACTTTCTTTTCTGATTTTTGATAATGCAGAGAGATTGATTTTGGACAATTTTTGTTAATGAGTTTGTGGCTTATTCAACAAAGAATGGCTGGCAGAAATTATAATTTAGTACATTACAGGAAGCCAGCTAATATTCTTTGTAATGAGACCCATTGAACTAAATCAGACAGAATTCTGATAAATATGTGTTGTTAGAATTGGTTCATTTTCCAAAGGCAGAATGTTAGACTTTATTTTAATTCATGATTAACCACTAATTATCAGTTTAGTTGCTCACTTTTGGAATTCCTGCTGCATTCTACTGGTTCTTAGTGATTGACTTTGTATTTCCTGGAATTAAGTTTGGAGCTGTTAAGATATACAGTGTCAAGAAGATAGAAGGGGATAAAACAATAAAAAATATTTAAAACAAAGAAGATAGAAGGGGGCTATTCATGTAATATCAGGTCAGAACAGGTTTACTGAGTGAGCTAGTTCCAGCTATGGCAACAACTGGATTGAAGGTAACAGCTGAATCTTCTTGGCGATACCAGTGTTTGCTGACTCAAGATAGAAGCCATGTATCTCAATCCAGATACAAACAGCTGATAAATTTGAGACACGTAGAAAAAAGATGAGTACACCTTAAAAAATGTTTCTTGAAATAGCCTTTATTTTTCTTTACAAATTATTCTTGGCAGTTCTAAATAGGGAGTGATAAATAAAGCAACTAAGGCATAATTATCAGGGCTGCAAAGCCTAAATGACTGGGGTTGAATCTACCAATCAGATAGATAAAAATAAATTATTTTTTTAATCAAGTAATTTGCTAGTATACTTTATTTATTTTTATAAAGTTATTTTTAACAGAAGAAGAGTCATTCTCCTTTAAGAAAGAGGAAATCCCACTTCTCAGTATGTTTCTGATTGTGTTTCCTCCATGTGTTATGTCATATATTTAGGTTGGCACATCATGTATGAACCCACCCATTAAATAAAGAGAATTGTATTTAATCAAACCCAGGTAAATAACAGGAGTGGCTTTAGAGTAAGTTGCATGAGAAAACTAAGTTTAACAACATCTAGAGAGCTAAGGATCCCTAAATTTTACATATATTTGAAACTAAGCAGGAGAAGCCATGGAATAATTGAAACTGTTCCTCTTTAGCAATCACATATAATAATTATGAGAATAAAAAAAAGATATCATTGTGCACTTTCAATCCTTTAAAAGAAGGATGTAATATAATGTAGCAATGAGTAAATAACACACTTATTTGGATTAATAATAGTCCAGTCAAGAGGCTAGACAAATGGCTTGGAGATTTGTTAGAATAATTCATGGTCTGAATCTATAATTTGTCTATCATGGAAGTCAACTTATGGTACATCTTGCTAAATCTCAGAAGGATTCTGCTTCTTGATAGGCTTGTTAGGACTTGTTCTGTGCAGCAAAGAATTGTTAAATGTTTGGTTTCTATAGCTTGGTTTATATCCATCCATAGAAGCAAACTGTGGGCAAGGCTGATAACTTTAAAGGCAAATATTGCCATCATGTCTAATTATGTTCCAAGATTGCTATTCACTGATAAGAAGCAAATAGAAAGACTGAACTGATACACGATAGATGAAAGGCCATCAAAAATATCTCAGGGAAGTAAAGAAAACCTTTGTTGTATATCTGTGTGATCCTGGCAATTGTAGACCTCAGACTAAACTCGGGAATTATGTTAATTGAGAGTGGCTGGAAAAACAGACTCATGTTTGACTTATATAACAATGTAGTGCATAGATTATCATCATAGTTTTCCATAGGCACAGACAGAATCACATTGCCTTATGCAATGGATCTGCAATGGGACATCATGCTAGTTTAAATGCACAGAGCTGGCCCTATGGCAATTGAAGGTCTACCTTTCAAAAGAGAACAGCTGGGAAGGTTCAAGAGAAACCATGGGAAAGAGAATACTACTGATCCTACACCTGTACCTGCTCTCTGAGATAGCTAATATGCTTTGACTAGTAGTAAGGCTGGTTATTATAAAATGCTCCATCAAGATAGTTAGCGTGTGGGGATTTCTTCTTCTTGAAATCACCCAAAGGATTTTTCCTCTTTCTTGCTAGCTAGAGGCATCAGTACCTTCCAAGTAGTTGGAAGCTTATGGGAGTTAAATTCAATGCCTCTACTGTAATGAGTTTCAAGTTTGAAAGGCTACAGCAGTATGAAATTGGACAACAGTTTATAGAAAAGTATGTATGTTGTATATAATGACTTCATACAAGAGTGGTCTATGAAGGGATAGATCAAGTGCAGTCTGAAGTGCAAAATGGTTCTGCTTTATTATATATTGTCTAGAATTTTGGTTAGTTTTGGTTCAGTGTGATGTTGGGACTCAAACATTCATTGAACCCGTAAAACCCCATTCATATCCGGATCATATACACTTTGGGTCCTAGGGAGATTGTGGTTCTTGATATATTTTTCAAGTCCAATGTGGTCTTGAATTGACTGAATGCCCACATTATAAAGGAAAGTTATAAAGGAAAGAACAGTTATGTATGGGTAATGAACCTTTACCTCTGTTAATTTGAACTTTAATATCATAAATCTATCATCCTTTGTCCCCTGAAGATGACATTTAATGACAAAGCAGTTATTTTGCTAAAGTTTCTCGTAAAAAATCTGATGGCCTTTTAAAATACCACAAAACCAGCTGTTTTTAACCACTGTAGGTTCTGTTTGGGTCAGAGGTTAAACAGGTTCAGGTCTGCTTGGATGGGAGACCCCAAAGCAGTAGAAACTAAAGAAAATATCCCAGAAAAACCAAGATAGCTACATGGACACAATTATGTCAGACTCCTCTTCAAAAAGAGTTTATCTTTGCCTTCTCCTATTGATTTGGTATCTCTTTGTGTTTAACTCATCCAGGAATCCAGAAGGAGAGATGAACCTGGAGCGTGCAGTAAATATATTGCAAAATGAAAATCCTTTGTCCTCTCGAGTTCTTGCAGCAATTGTTTTTATACAGCACGAGAGTTTTCAGAGAGCAGAAGCCAGAAGGAAAGTGAGTGATAATTTTTTCTTCCTTTCTTCAGATTTTCAATACTTCTTGCATATAAAGTCTTGTGTATGAAATTGGTAGAGGAAAATAATGGGCCGAAAGGAATGGGAAAACATCCTGGATGAAATCCTGTGTGGCTATTAACTCATTTAGCTCCAGATGAGCCCCATTTTTTCAAAGGAATGCATGTAGAAGGGAAGATAGGAGCAGACATGAAACAAACAAGAAAATTAATTTTCAGGAGCAGTCAACCGAAATAAGCCCATATTGATGCCTAGCCAAACTTGGCTATTTTCAGAAAACTAAACAGTGTTGGATATGGTTGATAATTGGGATGGAACAGTTGCCACAAAATATCAAAATAATAGGCTAGATTGGTGATATAGGTAGTACTTAATTTACAACCACATTTGGTACAGAAATTTCCAACGTAAGTTGTTGCACGGTAGGTCAAGTTAGACCCAATTTTACAGCCATGTTTACAGCAGTTGCTAAGTGAATCATGCAGTTGTTAAGCAAATCCAACTTCCCCAATGGGAATTTTTTGCTGGAAAGTGACAGAAAAGGTTGCAAATTATAATCCCATGACTGCGGAAGGCTGTGGCCAGTTGTAAATGTGAGCCAATTTCCAAGCACTCAAATTGGGTTTGGGTGATGACAGCAATGGTGGAATGAGTAAATGAGTTGTAAGTGACAGTACAGGTCAAAAGTAACATTTCTCCAACAACATTGTAAGTTTGACCTGTAGTTTAATGGTCAGTCAAGGACTATCTGTAGACAGACAGACAGACAGGCTGATAGATATTTTGTGGAGGAAGGCATTTAGCAAATTACTTGTTGCCAAGAATTTATAGGAGGCTAACTTGAAGGAGATTTTACCTCTTTATTTGTAAGGTCTATCCAATATATACTGTATACAGTGTGTGTGTGTGTGTGTGTGTGTTTATGGGGAGAGGGAGGGAGCAGGGAGAGAGAGATGATAAAGATAGAGATATGAAACTCAAATACTTTGGCCACCTAATGAGAAGGAAGGACTCACTGGAGAAGAGCCTAATGCTGGGAAAGACTGAGGGCAAAAGAAGAAGGGGGTGACAGAGAATGAGATGGCTGGATGGAGTCATTGAAGCAGTAGGCGTGAGCTTAAATGGACTCCAGAGGATGGTAGAGGAACGTTGTCCATGGGATTGTGATGGGTCGGACATGACTTCGTTACTAACAGCAACAAATATAGAGATAGATTCATATGAATATATTTACATGGATTTTAAGATCAACTTTTGGTTAGCTTAATTAATTGATAAAAAACAGGCCTCCTTAATACATTCAAACTAAAAAAGACATACTTTTAAGAAAGAGCCAGTGTATTTCGATTCGGATTTGGATAGGGAGTTTCAGATCCAAGTATCCATTCTAACCACAGAGCTCACTAGGTGATTTAAGGCCTATCAGCCTTTGTTATTGTAATCTAGTACCCATGGTTGTGGTAGGAATAGAATAGCATGAGGGAAAGTCTCGCATAAAGTGTCTAAAGGGGAATGAGATATAAAAACTAAAATAAGTTTGGTCTTACCCCAAAAACCAACATTTTACTCTAGTGACTATGAACAATAACAAGAAGAGCCCATGGCCATCTGTTTTGCCACATGATTTCCCAGAGAACAGCCTGTATATTTATCCTACATGGTAGATATCTCTTGAAGCAAGGTCATCTTTCCTAGTCTTTCCTAGTGTCCTCTAATTTTTAGAAAATATAACTCCCAGCATCCGTCTATTTCGCCAACTTGACTGAGTTTTCTAGTGTTGTGAATTCTAATAGATCTGAAGGACATCAGATTGGGCTCCGCGGGCTCTTGACTGAAACATGTTTTCATTTATCAGTTTCCTGCCATAATAGGAGACAACGTCTAGCGCTCTCTATTGCTCCTTTATAAATAAAAAATGCCCTCACCTTCCCACAGGACTTTGGGCTGGAAATCTTTGAGGCACTTTCAGCCCACACGGTTCTGTACCTCTTGTTTCAGTTCTAAATTTGGCACCTCAACAGCTTTAAAAGAGTGTTATGAAACTGTTTGTACAAGGGCTTAACGTTATTTAGCAGCAATATCCTGCCCTAATAAAGCCTGAACTGCCTTCATATCTCAACAACTGATAAACACAGAGTAAATACTGATCATAGTGAAGTGTTGAGCATTCCCCAAACTATCAAAACAAATTCTCTTTCCTTCCTCTTTATCTCCTTTGCACTGAACACTTCATATCAATCAGAAAACTATTTATGCAGACCATTTACTGTAATATAATTTAGCAGAAATCTGGCTCAGAAAGTATTTTTTTTTAATTCAAGGATTCCATACTTCATGCCCTCTAGATAAATTAGACTTTCATAATACCTCATTCAAAACTGAAAAGCATTAGATGTACTTTTTTTTTTTTTAATTTGATTTATATGCCGCCCTTCTCCGGAGACTCAGGGCGGCTTACAATGCGTTAAGCAATAGCCTTCATACTTTTGTATATTTATACAAAGTCAACTTATTGCCCCCACAAACTGGGTCCTCATTTTACCTACCTTAGAAAGGATGGAAGGCTGAGTCAACCTTGAGCCTGGTAAGATTTGAACCTGCAGTAATTGCAGGCAGCTGTGTTAATAACAGGGTGCTTTAAACCACTGTACTACCAAGGCTCTGCACTACTTCTGCAATCTTCACTATTCAGCAATCTTGGTCCAGCAAAACGATCTGTCCGGACAGTTGTTAACTTCCTATGTGTTAATTATTCCTGGGTGTATGTTCCGTGAGGCCTTATTTTGTGGCCTTTATTTTAAAGTATGTGTTCTTCTTCTTGTTTCTAATCAATAGAAGAGTGATTTATAATTAACATTACATAAAATAACAATTTGAACGATTTGTGTTAATTGTCTGCCAATTTATTTGAAACTTGATGGTTTACTGAATTCAGTCTATTGGTTCTCTGTGGATTTCAATCATTGTTTATGGTAGCTAACATTGATGGGATTGAGTCCAATATGCTGAGTAAGCTAAATTGGAGAAAGCTGATAGAATGCTATCTAAAACCATCCAAGTTGGTATAGGAGATATATTCGGAGAAAGAGTTTTCCAGGATGGAAATGTTGAAATCAAAATAGAAAACTGCTACCCTGTTTCCCCCAAAATAAAACATACTAAGCCCAATCGGGCTTTTGAACGCATGGCTATAAGGCCAAGCGCTTATTTCAGGGTTCAAAAAAATATAAAATAGGGTCTTATTTTCGGGGAAACACGGTATCTAGTACCGAATATGAGAAGTATCAAGTAGCCTGCTACTGAGGACGTGGAAACCTTATAATGAAAAGGAGCTGAATTTAAACTCATAGGCACATAAGATGTGGACTGCAGCTCAATATCAGAGAGCAATCAACTGGTTGAAGGAACTACAGGTAGTTCTTGACTTACAACAGTTTCTTTAGGGACTGTTCGAAGTTACAATGGCACTGAAAAAAGTGACTTATGACCAGGGGTGGGATTCAGCCAGGTGAACCGGTAGTTACGGTCAGCGACTGGGCCCACCCACCCACCGTGGCACTATCCCGTCTTATACAATCGCTGTGTTTTTGATGCAGCGTGCATGTGTGCAAGGCACACGCGTGAGCAAAACTATCCCATCCTATGCAACTGCCATGTTTTTGATGCAGTGTGCATGTGCGCAAGGCACGTGGTCTCTCATTTTTTATTCTAGGCGAACCGGTTGTTAAATTATGTGAAGCCTACCTCTGCTTATGACTGTTTTTCACACAACTGTTTAGGCATTCCCATAGTCATGTGATCACAATTCAGATGCTGACTGACTCATAATTATGACAATTGTAATGTCTCGGGCTCATGTGATCCCCTTTGGCGTATTTCTGACAAGCAATGTCAATGGAGAAGCTAGATTCACTTAACAACCCTGTTACTAAATAAACAACTGCAGTGATTCACTTAATAAATGTGGCAAGAAAGATTGTAAAATGGGGCAAAGCTCATTTAACAAATGTCTCACTTTGCAACAGAAATATTGGGCTCAATTGTGGACATACTCTGAGGACTACCTGTACAGCATTCAGTAGAATTCATTTGCTTAGTTGTATCTTGCTGATTTCTTAGTAAGTCAAGCTAAGAGGAGTTTGGCAGCTAGTAATCATCAATTTGTTTTGTGCGGTGAGTTTCATAAGTTAATGACATCGTATATGATTATTAAATTAATATTGAGAAACCATCCCCACCCTGCTTTTTTCTTAAAATAGCATTGCACATAGATTTCATATATGAAGAATGAGGCACTACAGTATTGTGGGATAGCCTGTGACTTAAATATTCACTTTATGAACTAATGTCACCTTTATTTTGTTAAGCTGGCTAACTCTGATCCAAACTATTAGACGTATTCTTGTCTTTGAACATATATTAATAATCTTTCATGGGAGCCAATGGGTTGCCTTATGATCTTGCACAGCAAAAGACCTACAGAATGGAAGGAAGAGAATCATATTGAATAGAATAGAATAATATAGAATAATAACTTTATTGTCACTTTGAATGTACACTAATCAGCATACATTAAAATGAAATTTTGTTGCATACAGCTCTCAAAGGGTTACCACCTCCAATATACACTACATAAACATGGCTAACTAACTAATTAACTAAATAAATAAACAAATAAATAAATACAAAATTATGTATATACTCATATATATTATATGACACAGAGAAACAACACAGTCTAGTTCAGATGTATACATGTACATGGCAAGAAGAACGAATCTTGCAAGTTTACCAGAAGGATGGCATAGGGAACAAAGCTGTTACAGATTCTGGTATCCTGCTAGAAATACTTCGAAACCTCCTCCCAGAGGGGAGCAACAGAAACCAGTTGTGAAGTGGGCGTGTGGGGTCTCTAACAATGCTTTGAGCTCTAAGCACATACAGTAGTGCTTTTTTTTTTTTTTTTAAATTGATTTATATGCCGCCCGTCTCTGGAGACTCAGGGCGGTTTACAATGCGTTAAGCAATAGCCTTCATACTTTTGTATATTTATACAAAGTCAGCTTATTGCCCCCACAAACTGGGTCCTTATAAGCAGTATCCTGAAAAACGGGAAGCAAGCTTCCTAGAATCTTCTCAGCTGTCCTTACCACTTTCTGTATGGGCTTTCTATCTGAGGCACTGCTGCCACCAAACCAAACAGTGAGGCAGTTTGTTAAAAACGTTCTCAGTCGTGCCTCTGTAAAAAGTGACCAGGACAGAAGGAGAAAGATGTGCTCTCTTTTCATCCAACTCAGGAAATCGATGTGAATAAGTTATCTCAGGGATAGGCAAACTGATATGCAATACAGGTAGTCCTTGCTTACCAACCATTATGAAGTTATGAAAGTGCTGAAAAAATTAACCACCATTACAGTCAGTATATGTTGTCCTGTGCCTGACCTTTCTCACCCCACCCTATCATAGAGCAGACAGTTTGGAGAGGAAGAGATTTCAAGGGAGCTGTTTGCACAGCAGGCCTGCAGCTACCAGTCCCAGGTGTGATTGCATTGCTTTTGTTATGTACAAAGAGAAGTAAGCAGCACTCAAACATTGCAAAAGGTGGGAGAGTGGTTAAGATGCAAACAAAAGCCAAAGGTGTGAAACTGAGAACAATATCTTATCACGTTCCAGCCAAAAAACTCATTCAGGTCATGTAATTTCCTATTTAGAATGTAGAATTCTTTATTGGCCAAGTGTGATTAGACACACAAGGAATTTGTCTTCGGTGCATTTAGCAAACACTTTGCTTCGTGGTGGAGTTGCCAGTCTTAGTTAAGGTCATTAAGCAAGAACTACCTTTAAACATTTAGAGTATGGTGCCCAGACTCTCCTGCAAGCATGGTTAATGATTAGGGGAAATGTACTAAGCCACGCGGTGGCTCAGTGGCTAAAACGCTGAGCTTGTCGATCGAAAGGTTGGCAGTTCAGTGGTTCGAATTCCTAGTGCCGCATAATGGGGTGAGCTCCCGTTACTTGTCCCAGCTTCTGCCAACCTAGCAGTTCGAAAGCACGTAAAAAATGCAAGTAGAAAAATAGGGACCGCCTTTGGTGGGAAGGTAACAGCGTTCTGTGCACCTTTGATGTTTAGTCATGCCAGCCACATGGCCATGGAGCCGTCTTCGGACAGCGCTGGCTCTTTGGCTTTGAAACAGAGATTAACACCGCCCCCTAGAGCTGGGAACGACTAGCACATATGTGCAAGGGGAACCTTTACTAAGCCACATTTTGTTAGAACATCTCAGATGGTTTTTTTCTTGAATGAGTTTTGTCACTCAGGTACAAGTTTATTTTTTAAGAAAACTTTTGGGCAGTATAGTATCCTTAACTCGAGACACTGATTTCATCCAAATAAACCTTTGAGATAAAAACTTACCTGTTTAAAAATAAATGACCTTCTCTTCACAGGTGTATTCCCTAGTTGGTATTCCCAAACTTTTAGCGCTTCTGAATGTGCAGAATGAGGAAGTACAGAGGGCAGCGTGTGGAGCTTTAAGGAACCTGGTATATGAAGACAATGACAACAAATTGGAAGTGTCCGAGCAGAAAGGCATTTCAATCCTGCTGAGATTACTGCGACAAACCAGAGATGTGGAGACTAAAAAGCAAATTACAGGTAACTAATGAGAAACGGTTTCATAGTGCAATACAGATTGTAAAGCTGATATCCTGGTTTATTACACACACATGTTGTGCTGGGTTTAGTATGGGGGGTTCTCCGGTATCTTATAAAGCTTGGGAGAACAATTTTTTATATCGTGACTTATCCGTCTTGTTTGCATTTTAAATAGTTTATTATTTTTTAAAATACCCTGTGTAACTACATAACCATACAATGGATTTTAGCTTTTCAAAAAAAACCCCATCTGAAAATCATCTAATGCATGTATATCTTGTGTATTTTATTCTGTAACTTTTATTTCTGCAATAGTTATTTGGAAGTAAGCCGCTTTATTAAATCAGTGGGGTGGAATACCAAAATATATATGCGTAGAGTCAGTCCATTAAATGAACAGAATTTATAATTCCAGGATGAATGTCCCTCCTAAGTACTCATTTTTCTAAATCAAGAAAACACGACATCCAGGGGTGAAATCCAGCAGGTTCTGAATTTTGAGTAGTTTGGAGGACCGGTAGCGGAAATTTTGAGTAGTTCAGAGAACCAGCAAATACCACCTCTGGCTGGTCCCAGAGTGGGGAGGGAATGGAGATTTTGCAGTATCCTTCCCCTGGAGTGGGGTGGGAATGGGGATTTTGCAGTATCCTTCCCCTGGAGTGGGGTGGAAGTGAGATTTTGCAGTATCCTTCCCCTGCCACGCCCACCAAGCCACACCACCCCCACCAAGCCACGCCCACAGAACCGGTAGTAAAAAAAATTGAATTTCACCACTGACAAGATCCTATGTAGGCTGCTAGGATAATGGAAGACTGAAGAGCTATGTCAGTTCCTCCTATCAAGCCTATTCCATCTTGCCTTCTAGCCTTTTCCAGATGTGCGGGGGTTGCGGTTCCCATGGTTTTACGCCATCCTATCTAGTAATTCCAGGAGTTCATATATCTGGCAATAATAATATGCTTCCTTCTGGGCAGTCTACTGACCTGGGCGGAATTGATTGGGAAAGAGAAGAAGATGTCAGAGAAAAATTTAGACCATCACTTTTGGTTCTGGCTTCACACACTGCTGATTTTCAGGCCCATTCACCCTTTGGTATGCATTTTTCTCAGGGGAAACAAAATAGCCCAAGAGACGAACTACAGTGAAAACAGAAAGGTCTTGTTATTGGCAGGCTAACCGTGGTCTTCCCTGAAACTGCATTTCTTCTTTTGAAGCTAAATCCAGCAAAGGCTAGAAGAACAATGCCCTTACATGCCTTAGCCATCAACCACAGACAATGAGGCAGGGTCCCATGACTGTAACGTCATGGCTTTGCAATGCAGCAGTAACAAGCAGAGGAAAACGCCAGGCTCAAAGTTCAAGCCAAACTTCATCCCACTCTCTGGAATGATGACAACCTCTTTCCAACTTAATCACAACTGCAAATTAGGCAGCCTGTGATGGTGATGGGATGGGCGGGAAAGTTGTAGAAAGGTTGATAGCATTACCATTTGATTAACACCTCTATAGATTGTGTAGCCCTTATGTCATTGTTCAGGAATGTTTGGAGACTGGCAGAACACAGATATAAATCCTGTTAAGAGATTGCTCTTTTTGCAATTCTCGCCATTAGAGATGTTTTTGAGTCATGTTAAAATCTTATCGTTAGGTGGTGGGAAGAAGTCTCTTGTTATCCGAGGCTCTGCATTTTAGAGGTTTAGCAGTAGAGTTAAAATCTTGCACAATAAAAATGCTCGAAATACAATGGTTACTTGTTCCCGGTTATCTAAAATAGCCCCCAGTTTTTCTGGTGAAATTTCCTTCTCAAAACTGTGGGTTGTTTCTCTTATCAATGTTTCTTAATCGTTTATAGTGGTGTATTGTATCTTGACATTGTTATGTAAGAACACAAGGAAGAACTTGTACAATTATTACAGGGTCCTATAATCCACCATAATATTTCTCATTATGGTCAGTTAGACATCTAAGAAAGCTTCTGTTTTATGGTGCCTGGAATCCAGTCTCCATCTTAGATGGAAGTCTGTGCACATTTCTGTGCCTTTCCACCTAACCTATGCATTTTGTGTGTATTTTTTCTAACTTGCATTGTTGTGTATAGCGTATGTTTGTGAACTGTTACAATGCACTGCAAACTTTAAAAAGGTGTAGATTTCAGCATTTGATGACACAGATTCGGAAAGTGTCATTCTCATTTATCCCACCATATTTAATCTGGGATTAAATACAAATAGTCCTCAATTTACACAATTGAGTCCAAACTTTCTGTTGCTGAATGAAACATTTGTTAAGTGAATTTTGCCCCATTTTACAACTTTTCTTGCCACGGTTGTTAAGTAAATCACTGAAGCTGTTAAGTTAGTAACATGGTTGTTGAGTGAATCTGGCTTCCCCATTGACTTTGCTTGTTTTATCGGGGCTGCTAGAATACCACTTTAGATTGAACTGAAAAGGGAAACAACAGGAGAGGGGAAGGAGTAGAGAGAGCGGAAGGGAGAAGAGAGGAGAGAAGAAAGAAGAAAGGGAAAAGGAGAGGAAGAAAAGGGAGGGGAAAGAGGAGCAGAGGAGAAGGTTAGAAGGGGGGAAGAAGAGAGGCGTGGGGGAAGAGAAAGGGAAGTAGGAAAGAGAAGGAGAGGAAGAACGAAGGAAGTAAGAGGAGAAAGAGGAAGGAAGGGGAGGAGAAGAAGAAAGTTTGGAGTAAAGGTAAAGGATAAAAGAGCAGCCATGAGAAAGTAAAAATTAAAAATGAAAGTTAAAATAAAAGACTTTGCTTGTCAGAGGGTTGCAAAAGGGGTTCACATGACCCTGGGACACTGCAAAACCGTCATAAATACGAACCAGTAGCCAAGTATCTCAATTTTGATCACATGACCATGGGAATACCTCAACCATCGTAAGTGTGAAAAACAGTCATAAGTCACTTTCTTCAGTTCCATTGTAACTCCAAACAGCGCCATTGTAACTTCACTAAATGAACTGTTGAAGTTAAGGACTATTTGTACTTTCAAATCCAAAATAAAGAAAACTTGCTTTTCTATGGATCTTTAAATAATGGCCAAACGACCAAGGAAATGTCCTCAGACAGTGCTGAAGCGTCTTAAAATGGAGATGAGCATCCCCCCCCCCCCATAGTCGGCAACGACTAGCGGAATAAAATCCATAGGGACTCCTTTCCTTTTTTAATTTATGAGATTATTTAAGCATCTTTCCTAAACTCACATAGCTTTGTAAGAACTGGCTGCATTTGCTGTTCCGTCAACTGCTCATGTTTTATGACAGAGGATGAAAGTCTCCTGAAAGAGAACTCTGGAAGAATAACTGCCAGATTAATAGAAACCCACATTCTCTTTATATTATAATGTAAAGTTGGTAGCGAGAGAGAGAGCAGCAAAGCTCAGGCAGCCAAAACTAGTTTTTGAAGGTAAGCCAAAAAGCCTTTGGGGAACATCTAACCTGCACTTGATCTCGTCTCATAGAACATACATCTTAAGAAATGAAAGAACATTCCTTCCGCAGGAAGGATTATAGGACAGGCAGGCAGGCCTGTCATGAGAAGAACATAAATATGAAAGCAGCCACACCTCTCTTGCACTAAGATTCTATCAAGCTGACACTTTCTATTACGGAAATATGTACATGCCCAGTGCAACTATTTCTAAGATCAGTGCAGATTAAGATTTGATAATTTCATTTTTTTTCTAAAAGATTGCCAGATTGTCTCTTTTTAATCTCTTTATTTCAGAAAGTCTTATTTTAAAAAAAAAAATGTTTCTCCTAGGTAGGAGAATAAATATGGCAATAATGCCTAAATCCTACATATTGCTTATCCCCCTGCCTTCCTAACATGACAATATAGCTACTATATTGGCAGTTTTCAAAAGGATGATTATTCAGGAGCCAAGAATGAAAAGTATCGTGTGGAGATTTAAATGCCATCTGCACTGAACTAAGGTTTAAAAGATGTGTTCTGGGATTCAGAGCAGTGAGCTGAACAATTGTTCTCTTTGTACAACAGATCCAGCGTGCATGTGATATACTGTCAGATGATACTTACAAATCCTCTTTTTTTTAAAAAAATGGGGGGAAATGATGCTTTTAAACTCTTACCGTCAACTTTTACAGATTCATCAAATTCCAAATTAGATCCAGACATCCCTTCCCTGGGCACATTTTTAATTTGAATTATTAAATCACCAGACTAGAGTTTTTTTTAGTATCTTTTAAAAGGAAGAACAAAAGTGATCACATGGTTAATAAATTTTTCATAACCCCAAAAGTAAGTTTACTTTTATCATAGTGCTAGCAAAAGTTCAGGGTTGTAACTGGTAGATTAATTATTGCAAACACTGCCAAAGGGTTATTATTTCAGGAAGAACTCCAGAAGGGAGGGCTTCATATCTACAAGCCCATTAAGTTCTACAACTTATAAAGGGTCCCTGTTGGGAAGACACTGTTCCTATTGAAAGAATTCCTGTTGAGAAGCTGACAAAAATAGAGAAAAATCCTCTGCTACAGCAGTTTTTTCTCCTCTGTGTTGTAATTTATTCCCACCCACCCCCCTCAAAAATTAATAGCCACCATTCAGTCCTGTAGAACACAGGACATCATGAGATGAGGACTTACCTGGGTGACTACAGCGGTAAAGATCTGAGACTACTCCTATCTGCATACAGCCCTAGATTTGACAGTTACACTAATGACCCCATCCTGTCTACTCTGCTTCTAACTTGGGCTACATTTTGGCAAAACTTTAGGAATTGGCTAATCTAGCTGGACTCCTGTGCAATTAAAACTAGCCCAGAAATTTTATTAAGAAAAAAAAACCACTTTGTTATTTGAACTTCTTCAGAAATATAAGCCCAATTATAATAATGCCTTTAATAGTAAATCTGATTCTGTTTAGGTCTCAGTGAAATACCGTATTTTTCAGAATATAAAACGCACTTCCCCCCCCCAAAAAAAAAGAGCGTGGAAATGTTGGCGCCTCTTATATACCGAATACAGCCGTTTTTGGCCTCCCGAACTTCTGGGGAGGGCAAAAATGCAATGCGTGGGGGGTTTGGGAGGTGAAAAACAGGATGCGCAGAGGGTTTGGGACAGTGGTGGGATTCAAAACTTTTTACTACCGGTTCTGTGGGCATGGCATGGCTTGGTGGGCGTGGCAGGGGAAGGATACTGTAAAATCTCCATTCCCTCCCCACTCCAGGGTAAGGTTACTGCAAAATCCCCATTTCCTCCTGATCAGCTGGGACTCGGGGAGCAGAGAATAGATCGGGGCTGGGGCCAGTCAGAGGTGCTATTTACCGGTTCTCCAAACCACTCTAAATTTCCGCTACCGGTTCTCCCGAACTGGTCAGAACCTGCTGAAACCCACCTCTGTTTTGGGAGGCCTGCAGAGTGCTCCTGGGGGCCAGTGAGGGCATAAACTACTTTTTCTTGTTTTCCTCTTCAAAATCTTGGTGGGTCTTGTACTCCAATGCGTCTTATAGTCCGAAAAATATGGTAAATAAAATGGGAATTCTCTGTTCCAAGGAAAGAAACTTTGGCACTCCAGAGGTTTAGTGAACTACAATTCTTAGTAACCCCAAACAGCATGGCCAATGGTAAGGGAAGATAGATGTTTTAGTTCAGGAACAGCTGGAAGATTGTCTATCTCTGCTGTAACAATGAGCCAGAGAGGTCACAAAATAAAAGACTTAGGTGTACTATGAAGAACTAAGGAGAAATTTCCAGACAGTTAATTAATAAGTGGAACAATTAATAAGTGGAACAACTTGCCTGCAGAAGTTGTGAATCCCCCAACACTGGAAATTTTTAAGAACATGTTGGATAACCATTCGTCTGAAGTGGTGTAGGGTTTTCTGCCTGGGCAGGGGGTTGGATTAGAAGACCTCCAAGGTCCCTTCCAACTCTGTTATACTAAATTCTATTCTAAATTCTAAAGTTTGTATAGGCAAAGTAGGCTTCCAGCATGTGCCATAGATACCGTGTTTCCCCGAAAATAAGACCCTGTCTTATATTTTTTTGAACCCTGAAATAAGCGCTTGGCCTTATTGCCATGCGCTCAAAAGCCTGATTGGGCTTATTATCAGGGGAGGTCTTATTTTGGGGGAAACAAGGTAATAAGATTAAAAGTAGAAGTTCAAGTGGTGAAGTTTTGATAGAGAAACTACATATATTAACTTTAGATTTACCATCCAAGTATTGGCAAAATATATGCCAAGGGAATTCTTTATAGACCTAATATATTTTTGCACTTTATGATTAAGGAAACATGAAACACGGGAATAAAATAAGTCTGTGATCCAGAATTCAATGAATTCCATTAATCCATTCATTATCTATCTGACAAAACTCCCTGAAGAGCTTCTTTATCATCCTGTTCCTTTAATGGCCTTTGCAGGTTTGTTGTGGAATCTCTCCTCCAATGACCAGCTGAAAAATTTATTGATCAGGGAAGCCCTGCAGCCGTTGACAGAAACTGTCCTCATTCCTTATACTGGATGGCCAGATAGAGATTATCCAAAATCAAGCATCATCCCTGACCCTGATATCTTCTACAATGCTACAGGATGCCTGAGGTGAGTTGTTTATTGTGTGTGCCTTGTAATCCAGTTGCAAGGCTGTGGTGGAATGTAGTTTGGAGTTGGGTCTCTTTCCAAGAGGATAAAAAGATCCTAGAGCTTGGAATGTCTGGTGGGCAGAAAGAGAGCAAGCTCAGACACTCCCTAGAAATTCACATACTATAGTTATTGCAGATAATTGCTTTAGTTTGGCAAGATTCTGTCCTTAGGTGTACAGCAATATGGGTGAAATCCAGCAGGTTCTGACAGGTTCTGGAGAACTGGTAGTGGAAATTTTGAGTAGTTCGGAGAACCGGCAAATGCCACCTCTGGCTGGCCCCAGAGTGGGGTGGGATTGGAGATTTTCCAATATCTTCCCCCAGGAGTGGGGAGGGAATGGGGAATTTGCAGTATCCTTCTCCTGCCATGCCCACCAAGCCACCCCATGCCCACCAAGCCATGCCCAGAGAACCAGTAGTAAAAAAATTTAAATGTCACCACTGTTTCACACGTAGTTCTTGGTTTTTCAATATTTGAAGACCCCCTAGTGTCTTCTAGTGGACTCTGGGCAGTGAACAACAAAACATTAACAAATTAAATCATACACATTCTTACGAAAGACACTGAGTCAACTAGCACCAAAATCATGTTAGAATATATTTTACCTGTTCGCAAAATATAAGAAAGGCTGAATGTATTCTGAAGGAAGAGTATAGCAGCTGTCATTAAGAAGGATTATCATACATTCCATGGACTACGCAGATCTTGAAAAGACGGGCATCTCAGTCGATCCTTTAGACCAGTGGCACTAGGGACTGCTTTCATGGAAGACAATTTTTCCATGGACTGGGGGTGGAGACGCAACCTAGATCCAAGTGGTTAAATTGAACATTTCCAAATGTGATCAGAAAGTGAGTTAGGCTGGCTTAGTGTTCTTATTAAAGTCTATGATTCTACTGAAAACAAAAATATATCCCTCAATTCCTGATACTCAGACTCATGGAAGACTGCTGGTTTACAGTCTCCTTGAAAGAAGCTGACCCACCGTCAGGAGAATGAATATGGGACTAGGTTATGAAATATATAATGTGTAGAGGAGAAGAATATATATAGATATGTAAAAGAATAGAAATGAAATGTCAAATATATGATCTATGTATATGAATATCTTATTATGGTTTTAATTGTTTTTATAATTGTTTGATAATTTAATAAAGTTTGTTAAAAAAAAAAAAGAAAGAAGCTGACTGTCAGAGCACTTGTGGGCAATCTTCCATTCTCTCCTTCTCCAGAGAGCTTTGAAGGACAGAGTTACTCCCTGATCTTTTGTTCTATCTAGCAGTAATTTCCACTCATTCATGGAAGATGTCTTCAATCAGCCATGGCTCACAGCAGAAGCCCCAGGAAAATTAGTTTTGATGAACTTAGATAAAATAAGAGAGCTTTGTTTATGATGGTAAAATAGTTATGACCACCTATCTTAATTACTGGGAATATGTGGTGGGAATGTAGTCTGGTTTCCCAGCAAGGAGGGGCTGCATTCCAGAGGGCAAAGAGAATGCAGAGTTTGGAATGTTTGATCAAGAGGAAGAGGGTTAAAGCAGATCCTCCCTAGTGTATATCTGTAGTTATGCAAATAGTTTTTTAAGTCTGGCAAAATCCAGTCTATAAAACAATAATACAAGAAAAACAATAATTAGTACTCAGACCTAATTCCACCTGTTCTTTGTTCTTGGGGCCTGACAGAATTAAATAATAGCCTTGACACAACGGAGCTTTGCAAGAACAGAGAAATACATCATATATTCCTGGGTGTTTAAGTGTAGCCATGTCAGATTCCAAAGATCATTCAAGGACTATTTCCTACAGTCCGAAAGGTACTGTTACAAATTTCTCCTGTTTGTTTCTATTGCACCAATAGAAAATTCATAGCAGATCAAAAGACTTGGTACAAAGCGTAGCAAAACTGAGGATCTTAACCAGTGGTGGAATCCAAATTTTTTTACTACCAGTTCTGTGGGCATGGTGTGGCTTGGTGGGTGTGGCAGGGGAAGGATCCCCATTCCCTCCCTACTCCTGGGGGAAATATATTACAAAATCTCCAATCCCACCCCACTCTGGGGCCAGCCAGATGTGATATTTGCCAGTTCTCCGAACTGCTCAAAATTTCCGCTACCGGTTCTCTAGAACCTGTCAGAACCTGCTGGATTTCACCCCTGATCTTAACATCAGGCATTGGGATCATGGCATCTGTAATACACTTAGATAGCATCAACAGTCTCCAAAATTAAATTTGTATTTCTTTTCAACAAGGCAAAGATCTGGGATGTCAGATTTTAGATAACTTTAAAATCTGAAAGAGTGCCCAAACACTTGTGTGAAAGTGTGCAGGGAAGTTTGGCTCCTGAAAAGTTTTTGACCTGTGTTTTATATCTACAAGAGGTGTTGATTTACTGAATTGCTTTGTGGTATGTGGTCACACTTGCAACTCTAACCCATAAAACAAAGGAAGAATAATGTAAAACAGATGACATGTGTTTTAAATGGTTAATCTTTTGGTTTTGTATCATAAAATATTTGATTTTACAGTGTCCGGCAAGTACATCTCCACTTTCCATAAGTGGACAGAATTAATAGGAATAATATATAATATGATCACAATAGTTCAGAACAATTCATTTCAGAAATAAAATTAATTTAAATGATGCTGCCTTACCAAATTGCATAAATCATTGTAGAATCCATACTATGAACCAGCTTTCTGCAAAGCCTTCTGAGCTGTAAATTGGGGTTCTAGAAACTAAACTTATCTTGAAAACAATAGGCCTCTTTTCTCAACCCTGGCAACCTAAAGAAGTATGGACTTCAATTCCCAGAATTTTTCAGTCAGCATCCACACTACAGTATGCTGAAAGAAGCTATTATAAATCCTGAAGAATAACAGAAGTACAATGAAGTATATAAGGAGTGCAGTGGCTCGTGTGGTTAGGACGGTGTGTTGGAGGTTAGCAAGCCCATGTTTGAGACCCGAGTGTTGCTGCGGGCTGGGTGAGCTCCTATCATTCACTCCAACTCCTTTACGGGGATGTGAAAGGAGCCCCCATGGGTGTCCCCGGAGCAATGGTGATAACACTGGCTAATCCTTTCAACCTGGAAGTGCCTTAAATGAGTGAGACAGAAATGAAGTATATGTTGGGTTGTCCTTCCCATTGCCAAAGATTTAAAAATATCTGAAAGGTGTATTTTTAGCTCAGGATTGAAATGAGGGGTCCTTGGTGCTCTCCAAGCTTGGTTGCTAGCACTGATAATGTTACCTAGTTTGCAGGGTGGATAAAAATCAATGATTTTTAAAAAAAAATAATCAAAAAAATCAGATTTTTTTATTTAAATCGAATTTTTTTGATTTAAATCGTATTTTTTTTATTTTTATCAAATTTATTTTAATAAAAAACTTTTGGGGTAAAAATCTATCGTAAGATAGTTTTCTATTTAAGATACATAAATAATTTAGTTTATTCAGCATGAAATGGAGCTTAGTTATGTAGCATGAGGCTGTATATTCTGCAACACTGGGACTATCTATGAGTCAACAGTGGGTCAAAGGAGTAGCAGAGATGACAGTTGCTCTTTAAAAATTATGATTTAAATCGTGTTGATTTAAATCAAGCCTTTTTACTAGTGATTTAAATCATGATTTAAATCAATTCGATTTAAATCAAATCCACCCTGCTAGTTTGGATAATGAAACATCTGCAAGAAAGCCACCAAGCTCAAGAGAGCACCAAGGACCCCTCATGTGTCCTTTCAAAAGGCAATTGGACTTTGTTTTTCCTTGGAGATGTTTGGTTTCGCATCAGAGAAGCTTCTTCAGTTCTGACTACAGACTGACTTCAGTCAGAACTGAGGAAGCTTCTTGAAAGAGAGGCTAGATGTCTTCAAGGAAGAACAAAGTCCAGTTGCCTTTTGAAAAAAATAACATCCATCACTGGAGGTTTTTAATAAGAGGTTGGACAACCATTTGTCCAGAATGGTATAGAGCAGAGGTCTTCAAACTTGGCAGCTTTAAGACTTGTGGACTTCAACTCCCAGAATTCTCCAGCCACCGTAGCTGGCTGGAGAATTCTGGGAGTTGAAGTCCACAAGTCTTAAAGCTGCCATGTTTGGGGACCCTGGTATAGAGTCTCCTTCTTGAGCAGGGAGTTGGACTAGAAGACCTCTGAGATCTCTTCCAACTCTGTTATTCTGTAATTCTATATTTTGTTTTTGTTTTTTTTTTCCTGCTTCTTTTTGTCTGTTTAAGAGAGACAAAGGGAAAGGTGGGGCTAAAAAGCCTGTGATTGGAGATCAACAGCTGTTAGCCTTCATAGCAGAGTGACTTCGTCTGAAGGCCATCTGCTGGGAGATTAGTGGGCTTCCTTGTGCAATCGGTTGGCCGTTATGAGAACAGACTGCTTGACTAGATGAGCCAGGGGTCCATCCTAGTGGAGCACTGCTTATGTTCTTGCTATTAACTAGCAAAAATTTCTTACGACATTACAAGAGTCTGTTTGTATAACTTCAAAATCAAAAACAGTGCTGTGAGTAATAAGGTAAACGTACAACACTGGTTGTTCGTTAGATTATTCCATATGCCAATTTGTGTGATGTTGTTGTCTTCACAGGTAGCTTCTTTCCCTGCAGGATTTTTTTCCTTCTGGGTAGAGAAGAAGAGCAAGTTATTGTAAAGTGAGGCCACTAACAGGGCAGTTGGGAAAATAATTTGCCTAAATGCTTGTACATCTGCCAGCTTACACAGCCTAATTTGTTTTCTCCTTTTGCAAATCTTACAATGCTGATGGCTTGGGCACTTCAAGGAATGCAGCCTGCAGCCTGAAATATGAAAAGAAAGTTTTGGTGTGTCATTATTTATACATAATACGCATCTGATACTTTTAGTAGAGTCATAGCACTTGCAAGAGTATTACCCCCAAAATAAGACATCCCCTGATAATAAGCCCAATTGGGCTTTTGAGTGCATGGCAATAAGGCCAAGCCCTTATTTCAGGGTTCAAAAAAATATAAGACAGGGTCTTATTTTCGGGGAAACACAGTAGAACTGAGAGAAATTATTGACTCTTGTGATGCTTTGGGGAAAGCAAACAAGGGTTAACCAAAGACTTGTCTCACTGCGAAACATAACAATAAAATCTTAATAATTTTTTTATAGAATACGGTAAGAGAAAATGATAAGATTTTAATACACTCTTTCCTCTGTTTCAGAAGAACATTATACCAAGCTATGGTTTATTCTGGTGCCTTAACCACCAGAATATTATTATTGAATAAACCGCCACTGAATTTGACACAATATACTAAACAATACCATACTTCATAAATTTGGTCTGGTGGTTAAGGCACCAGATTAGAAATCAGGAGTCTATGAGTTCTAGTCCCACTTTAGGAGTGAAAGCCAGCTGGGTGACTTTGGGCTGGTCACTCCCTCTCAGTCCAGCTCACCTCACAGGGTTGTTGTGGTGGGGGAAATAGAAGGAGGAAGGAGTATTAGGTATATTTGCCACATTGAGTTAAGTGGGATAAAAATCTAATAAATAAATACTTCACAAATTATTCCAATTGATTTTGTACAATGTGAGCAAGACTCATATAAAATCCCTTTCACTCTTTAAATTAAGTTTTGACATTGCCCCAAAACTCAGGTCAGCTATAATAAATAATGTGTCACTATTCTTCTAAGGGATGTGGTGGCTCAGTGGCTAAGATGCTGAGCTTGTTGATCGAAAAGGTCGACAGTTCAGCGGTTCAAATCTCTAGTGCTGTGTAACGGGGTGAATTCCCGTTACTTGTCCCAGCTTCTGCCAACCTAGCAGTTCGAGAGCACGTAAAAAATGCAAGTAAAAAAATAGGGACCACCTTTGGTGGGAATCTAACAGCGTTCCGTGCGCCTTTGGCATTTAGTCATGCCGGCCACATGACCACGGAGACATTTTCGGACAGCACTGGCTCTTCGGCTTTGAAACGGAGATGAGCTCCGCCCCCTAGAGTCGGGAACGACTAGCACATATGTGCGAAGGGAACCTTTACCTTTTTATTCTTCTATGAAATATGCTGGTGGAAAGAAGAGACTCTAGTGTTACTTCAAAGGACATGGTGACAGAAGGAAGCATTGGTTGGAACAGTGCTTCTTAGTCTTGTCAACTTTAAGATGCCTGAATTTCATGCTGGCTGGAGAATTCTGGGAGCTGAAGTCCACACATCTTAAAGTTGAGAAAGTTGAGAATGGGGTGGGGGGGGAGATATCTGCCCCCAAACACAGCAAAATCTTAAAAGTGGAGTTTGTGTAGGAATATGGTATATTCAGGGAGTGATTAATGAAGTTCACCTTTGATGGATGAATGGTGTTGTGGCAAAAGCTAATCTAATTGAAATCAGATTTAAATTTAATTAATGTAGTTCCTGTGATTTCCATCTGTCACTTTAATATGTCCTGTTTGACACAATGACCTATGGTTGATTAAAAAAAAAAAGAGGGGGGCACCAACATAGTGTTACGTATGGTGAGTGAATCTTCCCAACATGGGCATGGTTGTGTATATGGGAGGGGGGATGGAGGGAAGGGGGAACAGTGAGAGAGAAAAAGGGGGGACAAAGGGAGGGAGGGAGGGAGAGAGAGAGATCACACAGAAAAACTCAGTAGACCTGCAATTGAAACTTTTCAGTGCTGATATAAGGAGAACTTTCTTCACAGCATTTGAGGACAACTAAAAAGCTAAGGAGATACAGGGCAAGACCTTTCAATTGACCTAATCTCTTTACCTGAGGCAGTTGCCTTGATCTACTTAAGACAAGGCCAACTCTCTACACTTCCTCGCTCCCCTTTTTCACTGCCTAAAAGGATAATAAGCAAACAAAGGAATCATGAAAACTTTCTTTGGAATTTCCTGATGGAAGTACTTTCTTCATGTTGCTTCATCCTAACCTTTAGCCTTGTTTGTAGTACTTTGATTGCATGTCAGAGGTCCCAGGTTTAGCACCTGTAATTAAAAGGTTATCACTTTGTTTGAGATTGTAGATGAGCTCCATGGAAGCTAGCATAGATAGATATAAGCATATGCCATTCATTGTGCCTAACCTTTACCTAAGCTTTAGATGATCTCCTTAAATAATAAAGCCAATTTCACTCGGTTGTTCGGCAACAAGCTTATCCTTTTTATCTTGAGAGCTTTCCTGAGAGCATATTGTCACCATATTTTCTTCCTGTTAGCTATAGCGGAAACTTCATTCTTAACAGTTGAATTTCTGACGTAGCTGGAGCAAGTTTCTGTAGACCAGGGGTGTTGGTAGTACAGGGTAGACCAGAGCCTTGGTAGTACAGGGGTTTAAGGCACCCTGTTATTAAGCTGGTTATTAAGACCAGCTGCCTGCAATTACTGCAGGGTTCAAATCTCGCCAAGGCTCAAGGTTGACTCAGCCTTCCATCCTTTCTAAGGTAGGTGAAATGAGGACCCAGTTTGTGGGGGCAATAAGCTGACTTTGTATAAATATACAAAAGGATGAAGGCTATTGCTGAGCACATTGTAAGCCGCCCTGAGTCTTCGGAGAAGGGCAGCATATAAATCAAATTAAAAAAAAATAAATAAATAAAAAAAAAACTTCATTTCATTGAGGGCCGCATCAGGGTGGTGTGGCCAGCTCGACGTCACTCGTGTCGGGGCTGCCTGTGGGTATCCAAGCACTCTGCCAGCATGGCCCTCCTGAGCGTGTGGCCCTCCCAAGCGTGCGGCCCTCCTAAGTATGCGCCTCCTCCCCAGGCGTGCGGCCCTCCTGAGCTCCATTTTTGCTGGCAGAGGATTGTAGGGGGCTGTGGCAGCTGAAAACAGAGCTCGGGAACCAGTTTTTGCTGGCAGAGGCACCATGAGCCAATCTCTGTTTTTCCAGGGTGGCCCCGCAGGCCAGACTTAAGTACCCCGTGGGCCGGATTTGGCCCCCGGGCCTTGAGTTTGTCACCCCTGCTGTAGACTGTTATCATTTTTATAGATCAGTGGTTTTCATCCTGTGGTCCATGGACCCCTGACAGGCCGCTATATCATCACAGGGGTCCACAAAGGATCGAACAAATGTTCTGATTTAAATAATGAGTTAAGTCTTGGGAGTCCATGGCCATGATTCATGGCCACAAAAGATATTTAAAGGGGGTTCATGGTGAAGAAAAGTTTGAGACTGTTGGACTATTACCATATTAACATTGTTCTGTCTGCAGCAGAAATAAGTTTCAGAATTATATACTTTTTTATTTCTATTAGATTTAATATAAATTAAAGGTAAAGTTTTCCTGTCCGTTGTGTATGACTTTAAATATAAATTTATATATAATTTTCTGTATATATATAAATTAGCAGTTCTTAATCCTGAGATCGAAATATATAGGCATATTTTATCCAAGCAACTCTTTACAGTGGTTTTCAAATCCTTACAATAGGTTTCCTCAATTTTGTGGATTTAATCTCCATAAATCCTAGGCACATGTCTTGGTTTCTGAGTAAAGGTCATAATGAAGAGTTTGAATCTATTCTTAATTATTACATATATTGAATTAATAGATAGTGACTATTCAGTGATTAAGGAGTAATATATTTCGGTTTTTTGCTTTCCCGTAATCCATTTAAGTAGGCCTTATTTACTCTCTTGTCTGTAAAGAAAGTAATATCTATATGCCATCTCTTGACAAAGTGTTTATTGAGTTTGTTCCTTGCAGCTAGTTTTTAATTGCCATTTAGGACTTATATCTTATCCATCTAGATGTCCATTCCATAGCAGTAAAAGACTCTCAACATTGCTTCAGGTGGGTTTCAGGCCTTTTTATCAGATGTGGGAAAATAACTTGAAGTAGAATATTGTAATAGTAATCGGGGGGACGGAACATAAAATGAGACTACAGTAGAATCTCTGGTCACGACCATAATTCATTCCATAATTCATTCCCGATTTGGTCATGACCCGAACCTAATTTTGGAAATTTGGCGCTTACATAAAAAATGGCGCAGAAGGGGAAATTGGCCGCGAAAAAAAAATTGTGAATTTTTGGGTCGGAACCCAATTTGGTAATGGTCAGAAGCGTTCGTGACCAGAGGTTCTACTGTATTTCTTTTACGCAGAAGATCATCATCCTTTGCATTGCTCCACCTCCACTTTCTGTCCTTTCTAGACAGTCTGGCCATGGGGATTTTCAGTCCCCTCAAGTGGGCAACTGCGATAGAAAGTCTAAAATATCTTGACCAGACTACTCTTCAACTCAGGAGTGGTCATTCTAATTATTGTGGCTGTCTAGAACAAATGTTCTACCTCTGATTTTAGAACCTTTTATGGGGAGATTACAGGTCTGATCATGGGAAGCCCTCTGTACCAAAAAAAACATGGGCTCTATTTCTATCCCTCTTTCATTTACCTAAATTAAATTGTGATTACCCCAGGTCTCACTTACCTTATTTCCCTGATGCATAATCCAAGATATCAGGGCTGCATGTAGTAGGATTTTCATATCTGGGCAGCAAAAATCCATAGGACCATGACAGTAGCTGAAGCCAGTGAGATTCTGAAAACTCGAATGCTTTGCTTCCATCTAAGATTTTTGCGGCCCAGGTATGATGTCCTCGATCAGGGGTGTCAAACTGGTGGCCCGCAGGCTGGATGCATCACACACAGGCCACACCCATCCCAGCTCCACAAATGAGAAAAACGTCACAAAATGTCTCATGAGAGCAACGTGATGCTGTGAGTTTGACACCCATGTCCTAGATCATAGCATCTCCAAACCTTGAAGCGGGGTAACAAATTATAGGATAAAAAAATTGCTACCCAGGAATAATAGGATGGAAGCTCAAAATAATTAAATACATGATAGTGAAAAGTAATTTAATTGCCTACTGCCTTATAAATGTACTATCTGACATACTATTCAAATTTAAGTGCAATCCTTGGTCTCCAGACATTAACTTCCTTCATCACTTAATTCAGCCCATTATTCAACATACATTTACAATCTTCTACATTATTTCAAGCAATAATAACATGAACAAGCAATCATTAGATTGCTAGTTGTAGCCTAATTAGGCTACTGAGACGACAGGATATTAATCTTCCATTGGTTTCACCACTTGAGAGTAATAATAAAACACATCTCCCTGAAATATTTCAGCACCAACTACATCCTTGTATGACATTTGTGTTTATTACCACCCAGCGGACAGGACCTCCTATTGTGTTGTGAACACTAAAAGCTCTGATTTTGCATGTAACATGAATTAATCCATTTACAAGAATTGGTTTCTTTTTCTTTTTGTTCTTTGTTGGCTGTTGTGTTCTCAACTACAGCTATCAAACAAGCAGCTGGATACAAATCCTGCTCTTTGTCTGATGTGCAGAAGTTGCCTCTTGGTTCTGCAACCCAACAATCCTCTTAGTACCAGGACATATTGGAAATCACATGCCATCTTCCAGCTGCTCGGTTGTAAGATTTTGCAACATTCATGGCTGATTCTTCATCTTAGAAATAAGTCAAGCATTCTAACCTTATGGTAGATACACATATTAGTAAATTAAGCATTCTAGTGCAATGCTCAGACTTGGGGAAAAAAAGCAACAGCTACGATGGAAATAACGAAAACGGTATCAATGACATCATAGATATTAACCAATAGGATTATTCATAACCAATTCATAAATGATGCATTCCCATTAAAATTGACTTGCTCAAAAAATCTGAGTTTCTACAAACCATCTATCTTTGGATGACTAACACTGTGTAGAGCACGGGTGTCAAACTCAAGGCCCAGGGGCCGGATCCAGCCCACAGGGGTGCTTAGATCTGGCCCATGGGGATGCCCTGGAAACAGCAAACAAAGCTCAGGAGGGCCCTCCCGAGCTCTGTTTTCACTGGCAGAGAGTTGCAGGCCGTCACAGCCAAAAATGGAGGTTGGGAGCTCGTTTTCGCTGGTAGAGCGCTTGGGCCACCACAGATGCCCCTAACACGAGTGACACCAAGCTGGCCACGCCCACCCCAGCCCCCTGAGGTCAAACACAACCCTGATGCGGCCCTCAATGAAATTGAGTTTGACATCCCTGGTGTAGAGCTAAGGATTAGTATTAGATTGAGGCATCTTTTTAGCCAGGGTTTTTGTATGTTTCTTCATACTGTACTTTCCACATTCATAATTTGTCTCTTGTTACTGTGAGTGAAGAAAATAGAACCAAACCTTTCCGTTACAGCAGCAACTCTGGTTCAGTCAATTTAAGTCTGTTTTGGGGTTTGAAGACAATGGATAAGCTCTAGTTCTGTATTTTACTCTCAGAGATAAAGATTTACTACTACAGGTTATTAAATCATGGCAAATTATAAGTCTGCAAAGTAAAATGATTGTACTATGTTACTTTACTTTCGGTTATTTTTTTATTCCAGCATTCCATGGTAAACAAATCAGTGTAATGTCTATGGTGATTCTCAGTCATCCAGGTCGTGGTTGTCCCAAAGGGGCTTTTTCAAGAGGCAACTGGACTTTCTGGTTTTTCTTTGAAGACGTTTCGCTTCTCATTCGAGAAGCTTCTTCAGCTCTGAGAAAAAGCACCTTTGGGAAAACCAGCGTAATCTTTTCTAATAATAATAATAATAATAATAATAATAATAATAATAATAATAATAATAACAACAACAATAACAATAATAATAATAATAATAATAATTTTATTTCTATACCGCCCTTCTCCCGAAGGACTCAGGGCGGTGTACAGCCTATTTAATCAACATCAATTTAAAATAATTTAAAAATATTAAATAAATTTGGCTTAATTTAAAACCCCAAAAATTTAAAACATCCAATTTAAAATTATGTTGCTAACCCAGCCTGGCAGAACAACAGGGTCTTGAGTGTACTACTGTTGTGTAAATGTAGTAGTAAATGTACAACTATTTACTATTGATGTCTTTGATTATTGTTTTATTTATTTATCAAGGGACCCAGTGCTATCAGATCGCTTTCCTCCTCAAAACCAGGTTGAAAAATGGGAGCAGAAGCCAGGGGCTTAATTAAAGAAGCTTAATAGAAAGAGACTTAATCATGTACAAAGGAAGAGGGGAGAAACAGATGTCAGGGGTGGGGGAATCACATCTGAGAACAGAAGCAAAGGCCCTTTTGAGAGAATTCTTGGATCTGTTTTCAAAATTCAAACTCTGCTTACTGGCTCAAAATAGTTGAGAATCCTTGTATTTGACAAATCAAGAAAAATCAAGAAAAAAAATCAAGTCACGAAAGAAAGACATGAAACTAGGTGGAATGAGAGACTATTAGCATTTGAAACTAAGAAGGATGGAATTATACTTCCTGACTCTCAGAAATCCTGGGTTACTGGTTTTGTCATTCCTTGATGGTATATCTTGATGGTTGGAATGCTCTACTGTTCTTAAAATTTGCCCTATCCTTCATTCCAATTTTTTTTCCCCATTCTTTAATATTGACAGATAATCTGCAATGGGTGGAGTCAACATAAGGGTATCTTGTGAGAATTAGTGCAAGAGATTAAGCACTATTTTTCTATCCCCTATATCCATATTCTTCAGGGATTCAACCATTGGCAAAGTAGCACATAAGTGATTTTTCACTGCGTTGTAACAGGATATTTTCTCAATATAACCCAGGCATCAAGTGTAAGGCCCAGGGCCTGGATCCGGCCCACGGGATGCTTAGATCTGGCCCATGGGGCCATCCTGGAAACAGTGAAAGACCGGCCTGCAGTGCCTCTGCCAGTGAAAACGGAGCTTGGGAGGGCGGTTGCAGGGGGCCGTCACAGCCAAAAATGGAGCTCGGGAGCTTATTTTCGCTGGCAAAGCGCTCGGGCCACCACAGGTGCCCCCGATATGAGTGACATCAAGCTGGCCATCCCCATCCTGGCCACGCCCTCCCCCCAAGGTCAAACACAACCCTGATGCAGCCCTCAATGAAATCGAGTTTGACACCCCTGATCTAACCTATAGTTCTCATTTTCTCAGATGAACCCCCAGTTGAATACAGGTAGTTCTCAATTTATGACCACAATTGAGTCCAAAGATTTCCATTGCTAAGCAAGACAGTTGTTAAGTGAGGCTAGTCCGATTTTATAACTTTTTGCTAAGTGAAAGTTGTTAAGCGAATCACTTCCATTGTTAAGTGGAATTTTCTTATTTCTTATTCCCCCCCCCCACACACACACACATTGACTTTGCTTATTGGAAGCCGTCTGGGAAGGTTACAAATGGTGATCAAATGTTCCCTGTGCTAAATACATGCCACTTGCCAAGCACCCAGCTTTTGATCATGTGACCCTGGATATGCTACAACAGTCGTAAATATGAAAACTGGTCATAAGTCACTTTTTTCAGTGCCATTGTAACTTTGAACGATCACTAAAAAATGGATGTAAATCACGGATTACCTGTGCTAAGAATGCCACCCCATTTTAGCTTTCAGGTCCAGGCAAGATCAGTAAGGAACTTCTGCCTACTAAAACTTCCTTCCTTTCTTTTTTCTTTCTTTTCTCTCCTTCCCTCCTTCCTTCCTTCCTGCCTTTCTTCCTTCCTTCCTTCCTCCCTCTTTCTTTCTTTCTTCCTTCCTTCCTTCCTTCCTTCCTCTTTCTTTCTTTCTTTCTTTCCTTTCTTTCTTTCTTTCTTTCTTTCTAATTTTTATACCCATCCATCTCAGCCAAGTGATTTTTTTCAGATCAAACCATATTCAGAATTATAGTTTATTGTTCTGTTTATGAAATATGTCATTCAGATCTTTTTTTAAAAAAAAAAAAGCTTGCATTTTAGGTGAGATAAACTTAAAAGGTAATATAAAGAGCGGTATGCAGCCCTCACTTCAGGCATCCCTTCAAGGGATAAAGCATTTTGGAGGGCGGGGTGGGGAACGGACACATTTTTAATGTTTTAAAATCCTTGAAAAATGAAATTTGTGACTTAGCATGACAGTCTTCCACGGCTGCTAAGACCACAAAGCAGCAATCCTGTTTTGTTTATCCAACATCAAATAATGTCCTTTTTTGCTAGGGCTGCAGCTGTGAGGTTAGTTTTGAAATGCACTCAGTGGGCTCCAACCCAAGCAGTGGATTTCAGAATTCCACCCTTATCTCCCTTGTTTTATTTAGCACTCGCCACACAGCTATTTCTATATGCACAAGAAAAGCTGTTACAAACAAGCCACTGTCAACAGTGTTTGCAAACTGACATAAGGGTGAACGTGCCCTTTCAAGTGTAGTCATAGCTTTGTGAAAACGCATAATCATTTTTTTTTTCCACATTCATAATGAGCTGGGAGATAGCTGAGCAAGAGGAAACCGCTTTGGAGCAGGCAGGAGAAACCCAAAACCAGAAGCTGTTTTTATTGAGGTTCTGGTACACGTTCTCCCCAGCCTCCAATAATCCCAACTAAAAAGCGATCCTTTGTACTGCAAAAAGTAATAGATTAAAAGGACTTTCTGTGATCATCACCATGCCTGTTTTTCAGTATACAGGGAAGAAGGTGGTTTATCCTGTGGAGTTTTGAGTTTTATCTTTCTTGTAAGATGTTAACTTGCTGCTGCTTGAACACTTATTTATTTTATTTATTTATTTATTTATTCAATTTGTATGCCGCCCCTCTCCGAAGACTCAGGGCGGCTCACTTACTTGTTGCTTGATTTGTTTTGCTTCTTTTATATTTAAATTGTGAGTGCATTTTCACACAGAAGGATAGAGTTTTGATCGTATCTCTTTCTCCATTGTTCAAGGACAGAGTCCTGCTTTGATTGTGCAACAGGACAGTCCCAGTTGTGGAGAAAAAAAAATTGTTTGAAACTTCGGGGAATTCCCACCATAGTGCTCCTGGGGGCCAGGGAGGGCATAAACTACTTTTTCTTGTTTTCCTCTTTGAAATCTTGGTGGGTCTTATACTCCGGTGCATCTTATAGTCCAAAAAATATGGTAAATAAAATGGGAATTCTCGGTTCCAAGGAAAGAAACTTTGGCACTCCAGAGGTTTAGTGAAGTACAATTCTTAGTAACCCCAAACAGTATGGCCAATGGTGAGGGAAGATAGATGTTTTAGTTCAGGAACAGCTGGGAGATTGTCTATCTCTGCTGTAACAATGAGCCAGAGAGGTCACAATATAAAAGACTTAGGTGTACTATGAAGAACTAAGGAGAAATTTCCTGACAGTTAGAACAATTAATAAGTGGAACAACTTGCCTGCAGAAGTTGTGAATGCCCCAACACTGGAAATTTTTAAGAAGGGTTGGACTAGAAGACCTCCAAGGTCCCTTCCAACTCCGTTATTCTATTCTATTCTATTCTATTCTATTCTATTCTATTCTATTCTATTCTATTCTATTCTATTCTATTCTATTCTATTCCTGCATGCATGTTCCAGTGGTGGAATTCAATTTTTTTTACTACTGGTTCTGCTGTCATGGCTTGGTAGGTGTGGCGTAGAGTGGCATGGCTTGGTGGGTGTGGCAGGGGAAGGATACTGCAAAATCCCCATTCCCTCCCCACTCCTGGGGCCAGCCAGAGGTTGTATTTGCTGGTTCTCCGAACTACTCAAAATGTCCGCTACCGGTTCTCCAGAACCTGTCAGAACCTGCTGAATAGCAGCCCTGGCATGTTTTCTTTTGCTCTGGATAGCCAGAGAGACCGATCCTCTGGATTTGGGAGGGGAGAAATGAAAAACTAATCATAGAGGGCATTTATAAGGGAATGTGATCTTCAGTTATACCAGGGGTAGGTTCTACTTACCTTTACTACCGGTTCACAACGGGAGCACTCATGCATGTGCAGAAGCTTCTGCACATGTGCAGATCATCCATTATGACGTCCGGGTGGGTGCGTGGGCGGAGCCTCCCGCCACTTTTACTACTGGTTTGCAAGAACCGGAGAGAACCGGGAGCACCCCACCACTGAGTTATACAGTGTAGAAACAGCTGCTCTTATTTGAGTTGTGTTTTAGAATAATCATATTCCCTCTGCAGAACACAGCAACACTTTCAAACGTTACTGCCTGTTCTGTAATATATTTAACAGATGGGTTTTAAATGCGTCTAAGTCAATTAACTTGGGTATATCTAATTCTATATAGATTTGGGCTGCCTAGTAAGGGTGCACGCATCTGTCATTTTGTAGTTGGTGTTGCCACTATGCAAGAAAAGCATTAAATGTGCTTTCCCCTGTGACTATCGAAGTGGTTTCCTTGTTGCATAAATTGGAGCTAACGAGCAAATGTTATTTATTCTCTGCTTAAGATAATTGCCAGAATGTACAATGAACGATTTTCTGTTGAGGAATAAATGTCTGGCTGTGCAATCTTATACTTGTCTATTCAGAGGGTAAAGCCCCATTGATTTACTGCCTGTTCAACATATATAGAATTACAGTTTAATTACAAGAGAAGAAAAATAAATAAAATGGGATTTTTTTTTAATCATAGAATCTGTTTTCTGTAAATTAAGCAAAACTGTCCAGCAGAAATCTGTCTCCTTACTGGTTATAAATCTCTACTGAACATACTTCTCAATTAAATGCACTCCACACTGTTCTTAGAGGATGAAGCATTGTGTTAAATAAGAGTAAAGTATTAAAGTAATAGATGTTGATCTGGAGGTTGAGAGACTGCATCGGTTGGTGGGGACTTTCAGAAAAAAATATTTTTAGTAGTTTATGAGTTTTATACCAAAATCCTTCTCACCCAAACAGGCATTCAGAACAGTTGAAAGAAATTTGATAGCTTAATCTGCTTGGTAATGCTGACATTCTTTTTTGTTGTTGTTCTTTTTCATACCATGCAAATGGAAGGAAAAAAACATTCATGTTTTAGATGTCTATGGAGATTTATTTATTTATTTATTTATTTATTTTATTTTATTTTCGTCAAGCATGTATTTTATGACAGATACAAGTGTAAACATAATTATAAATACATGAAAAGGATACGAATAAAAGAAAACATTAGGACAGGGACGGTAGGCACGCTGGTGCGCTTATGCACGCCCCTTACAGACCTCTTAGGAATGGGGTGAGGTCTACAGTAGACAGTCTAAGGTTAAAGTTTTGGGGTGTGGGGGAAGAAACCACAAGAGTTAGGTAGTGCATTCCAGGCGTTGACACCTCTGTTACTGAAGTCGTATTTTCTGCAGTCTACTTTGGATCGGTTTACCATGAGTTTGTATCTATTGTGTGCTCTTGTATTGTTTTGTAATTGTAATTGTTTTGTAATCCAGATCATAATTGTTTCAAAGGTGCTTTTTCGAAAGGCAGCTGGACTGATTTTTCTTGAGGAAGAAGAAGACATGTTGCTTCTCATCCAAGAAGCTTCATCAGTTGTGCAAAACGTCTTCTTCCTCTTCCTCAAGATAAAAACAGTTCAGTTGCCTTTCAAAAAAAACACCTTTCAGTCATATTCTAAATCTATGTTTCTAATTTTAAGTGCATTTTATAATGGCATCCTAAGTCAAAGATTTGTTTTCTGCAAGTAGGTATTTTATATAATGTATATGGTGCTTTGTAACGTATTTTAGGAAAAATTGTATAAATTGCTTCATGCGCGAAGCGAACCGGAGGTAACACCGGTTGAAACCCACCACTGGCCATATTACTTCTTAATATGGTGGGGGGGGGCTTTATCTGTATTCAGTCGAGAATGTAGGCACAGCTAGACTATAGAAATGATAAAGGCCGTTGTATGTATCTCAGACTAGGAATGTTACAGTTTGATAAAAGTGTGTTCGTTGCTTCCAAATAAGACTGAGAATGTATTTTATCCAAAAACCAAAATCCTGGAGGAAAACCTCCACTACACTCCTCCCTATATTGGAGTCAAGTAGGGATAAATAATATAATTATAATTCTGATTGTATAAATGTTTCATATTCCCCCCATATTGGCCTATGCATTGCAATAGGTATAATATTTTATGGCTGAATTAATAGTATTATAAATAGTAAACACACCATAAAGGTTAAGGTAGTCCTTGCTTAGTTGGGGCCAGAATTATAATCACTAAGTGAAATAGTCATTACATGAAACATTATGTGACTGCATCACATAGCAAGGGCAGTTACGGTAGTCCTGATTACAGTCATTAGATAAGGACCTCCTGCTTCTCTTACCCTGCTGTGCTCATCTCTGCTTCAACTTTTCCACCCACCTGTTGGCCACCCTGAAATCCACCCCTACTGCATCCCCATCCCTGGCTTACCTTCACTACCTTCTTCCTCCTGCTGACAACAAGACACCTCTGGCTAAAACAGCTGCTGGCCCTTAGTGAGGCCTCTATAGTGCCTACATGGTGGCATCGCCCAGCTTCACTGAGGCTTCACTAATAGCTACCAGTTGCTTTGGCTGGAAGTGCCTCAATGGTATGGGAGACAGAAGATACTCCTAGGACCAGTAGTGGTAAGCAGTGGCACAGGAGACCCTGTAAGAGGGAGATAGGCAAGAGAGGGGTGAAATACACCTTGCAGTCAAAAATGTGGACAGGTTGCCAAGCACCCAAATTTGATCACCTGACCATAGGGAAGTTGCAATAGCTGTAACTTTGAGCTATGGTGGCACAGTGGTTAGAATGCAGTATTGCAGACTAACTCTGCCACAGTCAGGAGTTCAATCCTGACTCTCTCAAAGTTGACTCAGCATTCCATCCTTCTGGCATTGGTAAAATGAGGACCCAGATATTTGGGGTGGGCAGTATCTGATATTTGTAAATTGCTCAGAGAATCCTGTAAAGCACTATGGAACAGTATATAACTCTAAGTGCTATTGATATTTGAGGACTTTCCATAAGTAGCATTTGTTTGCGCCATCATAACTTTGAGTATTCACTGAATGGCTGTTCATTAAGTGAGGACTGTCTATATGCTGACATTAAACATGGATGAACAATAAACTCAAACATAGATGCAATGTTTGTAAGTGGAGCGCTAAACACAAAAGTGGAATCTTCTGTTATAAAATGCTTCACAAAAACAGAGCTAAGAAACTGATGTGTAATATTCTTGTGATCAATGTTATAACATTATTTACAGAAACATGAGTTCTGCTGGCCCCGAAGGGAGAAAGAAAATGAGGGAATGTGATGGATTGATTGACTCACTGGTGTATTATATACAAGGAACAACTGCAGATCGTAAACCAGATGATAAGGTAACTTTTCCAAACCAGTGAAATCTCTAGGATTAAGATAGAGAGCATTTCTTTCTGGCACTGTCTCCAAAGTGTGTTAATATTCAACCCCCTCTTATAAATCATCTAATGACTTTATGATGTGAGTTTTGGGGACATTCTGATGTTTTAAAAGTCTTTGAAAATCTAGCTGTTTTCTCAGGCTTTGAGGTAGGGTGATTGCTGAATCACTGTACTTATTCTGATTTTCTCCTCTGGACATCCATGAACAGTTTCTTAATTTTTATTATTTCTTGCTTTTAAAAGGAAAACTGACCAGAGTTGTTTGGAATCAGGCAGCTGCTGAAATATATGAATAACAAATCCATCTCCAGCTATAAAAGTCTTAGCCCCATGTTAATATATTCTGCTGAAAACAACTTGTTTGAGATTACCCAAAACACCACTACAAAGCACAAACACAACATATGCTAAAATACTACCGGAGATCTTTGCATCCTCCAGATGCTGCTCCCATGTTCTCAGCCATACTCCAATGTTGTCTTCTCTTCCTCTCTTTGAATTAAAAGGTTTAGAAGAGTTGATTAAGTATAAGGCATCCATCCTCCAGTTCTAAAACAATAGAAACTGAAATAGGTTAAGCTTTGACTTAATAGATTTATCTTAACTAAATGTAAGGTTTAAACAAGTAAAATTTAATACTTTAAATTCAATCCTAACTATCTGGCAGATTATTCAAGTATGAAATGTATTAAAATTTCTCATCTTTTACTAGTTGCTCTAAGTTGTGTGAGCTAAACACACAACTCCATTCATTCATTCCAGAACTCTGTTGTTTACCTGATAAGGAATTAGAGCTGATTTGAAAATTTGCAGTACTGCTGCTATCCACAATCTGCTAAGAACTATAAAACAAGGCCAATGATTATCTGAATGCTTGAATCTACAGTACATTTCAGATTTTTCCCCCTATTACTTACACAATCAGAGTAATGTATTGGTTCATTTTTTCCAGGCTACAGAGAATTGTGTGTGCATTCTTCATAATCTTTCTTACCAGTTAGAGGCTGAACTCCCTAATAATTATACTGAGAGACTTTATGTGCCAAAAAGAGATGATCCATCCAGGAACAACATTGGATGTTTTGGAACAAGGAGCAGGAAAGCAAAGCAGGTAACAGAGATGTAAGGAGGGAACAACAGTGTTGCAATAGACAGCCCAATTTCTCGGAGAAACCTTTGTCTGAAACTCACACTTATCCATAATGAGATATCCCTAGAAGGATCCTACTGCGAATGCTTGGAATTTTAATCCTAATAGATGGGCAATATTTTGAAGGTTGACTAATGTAGAATATATATGAAATTTGCAAATATATTGGGTGAAAAAGATTCCTTAAATATTAAACAATATTCATAACATAAAGATAAGCAGTCCTTGACAGTAAGGAGAAAAAAATCTAAAAAGTACAGATGGGGATTATTTTGATGGACAGATGGATGCATTCATGCATGCGTTATGTACCATCGAATTGTCATTGACTCTTAGCAGCAACATAGACAGACCTTCTCCAGGATTAAACATATTTATTAGGACTAAACCAGAATGCTATAGAAAACTTGCTAATCTTATAGAACAATTCATCATGTCCGATGGTATAAAATTTAAGGTATGAAATTGTGACCAAGTTTGTAAGATTTCAAGACAAATTTGTTAATCTAGTTTTTGAGATGTCTCCTCACCCCAGATGTTCTGTGGATCTAACAATTATTTAAGATTATAAAGATGGAGCCAGTGTAAACTAACAGAGAGGTGTTAAATCATATAAAACCAGACACATCACTGGAAGCTGAAATCATAAGACTACTTCTAATTTACTTTGGCCATGTTATGTGTGTGAATTCATTGGAGAAGGCAATGTTACTAGGAATGGTTAGTGGACAGAGAAGAAGGAGCAAGCAAAGAACACGCTGGCTTGATAACATCATATATGATGCAAAGTTGAACATAAAATTGAAAGAAGCTGTGCATGACAGGGTAGCATGAAGAGCACTTGCCTATAAAGTCACCAAGAGTCGGACACAACTAAATGGTTAAAAACACAACCTAAAGATAGATCTCTAACTTATAGAAAAATATAGCCATTAGATGTGAATTTCTTTCCTCTTTGAAGTATACTGTGTTTTGGATGAAAATAAAACTGGTCATCCCCAATAATCATAAATAATCAGCAGATGCAGCAATAATCTCTTTTCCCTGATTGTTCTTAATGATCAATCTTTACGTGGCTGCTGAAATAGGAGTTACAGAGGGTTTATGCACTATTAAACCCAAACAACGATTTACGTAGGCATTCATCAAAATTTATTTATTTTATTTATTTATTTTTCTTATACTTATATGCCGCCCTTCTCCCGAAGGACTCGGGGCAGCTCACAAAATTTAGGACTGTTGGTCTCTGTATTTTACTAGCTACCATTAAGGAGCTAGACTAGCTGTACTCCAAGAAGACTTTGATTCTTTCTCACTTCATTTCTGAAATATTAATCTGTTTGCCTTTTTAGAAGCAACAAGATACGCCTCTGCCAGAAGAAAAAAGTAACCCCAGAGGCGTTGAAAAGCTCTGGCATTCCACACTGATCAGGATATATTTGTCCCTAATAGCAGAAAGCACTAGAAACTTCACTCAAGAAGCATCTCTGGGCGCTCTGCAGAACCTCACTGCTGGCAGTGGACCAGTAAGTATCTGAAAAGGAAATAGATGTGGCTGGTATTAATACTGTTATTTTACTGTTGTTTCTCTTGGATAAGCTCAGAGCAGCACATAGAGAAAAAAAAACCTTATAATGGAGCCACAGGGAATAGAACAGAATGGTTAAACCAGTATAACATTAATCTGGTCAACAATAAAGAGGTGGTATTCAGCCGGTTCTGACCGGTTCTGGAGAACTGATAGCAGAAATTTTGAGTAGTTCGGATAACTGGCAAATGCCACTTCTGGATGGCCCCGCTCCCGATCTATTCGCTGCCTCCTGAGTCCCAGCTGATCGGCTGGGTCGTCTTTTGTTGCCCTGCACAGGAGAATGGAGCTGGAAAGCTGGTTAGTGGGGTGGGGATGGAATGAAGATTTTGCAGTATCCTTCCCCTGCCATGGCCACCAAGCCCACAGAACCGGTAGTAAAAAAATTTGAAACCCACCACTGAATAAAGACGACTAAGACAATTTACAAATTGCCCTGCTGGTACCTAGTCTCATTTTATTTTAATATTTGGGAGTGGGTCAACTATCTAGAGGAGACTACAAAGGAAGAGCTGGTCTCTAGTTGCTGTTTGTCTTTTAATTGTTACGAATGTCTAGGGAACATTAATGCCTACCTTTGTAACAAAGATACCTGATTTATTTCATTTTGAGGTGCTCCTAGACAAGGAGGATGAAAAGGAAAGGATAGAACCCATGTTATTTGGGAAGCATGAAATTAACCATGGCCCAGTGACTAGCATAGTGAGATGAGGAAGCAACATGACCAACAGGGAGGAGGGGGGAAACAGGGTCATAGTGGGGCCATAAATGATGTGGGGCAGAGCTGACTCCATTTGGATAAGTGCCAATATGTTGCTCCTAATAAATAACTGGATTTCTTTTGAAACCTGGCTCGATGTTCATGGATGCCCTCACACTAGCCTTTGGAAAGGAAGACAAAGAGAATAAGGGAAGAGTTTGCAACTAAGTGAAGTTAACAGGACATCTTAAGGAGGTCTACCAGCACCAAAATTTGCTGTACCAAGTTGGGTCTCACTTATTTTTCTTTCACCATGCTTCTGTAATTTGAGTATGGCCTTCTGTATCTTTCAGCAGTAGCAGAAACTTGTGATGCTTCTTCAGTCAGACATTTCTACCAATAACCACCACCACCATTTTTGAAAAAGCATAAATTGACAAAGCACCATCCTCTTGCAAAAGCACTTTGTATAATTGGGGTGTTGCTTGGTGGGTGCTTTTATTCTTTATTTTCCTTTTAAAAACAAAACACTTTGAAGGAATTCCTGTACAGCTCCAGGTCTGGGTTAAAGTCTTCAAGGGACATTTCTAGGTCTGTTCTCCTAGCATCCCTTCCTTTCTAAGGAAACCATCAGTATCGCCTGCCACAGAATTTTGATCTTCTTTGGAGGAGGGGATATTTTCTTAATATTTGAAATGCCTTTGCTTGGGGACTGACAATAATAACAATCCTCTTTCTGGAAGAAAATTATGCACTGTATACAAGATTTTAGGAGCCTTGGTGGCGCAGCAGACTAAACTGCTGTTAAAGTAGCACTTAGCTGCCAGCTGCCTGCAATTACTACGAGTTCAATTCTCACCAGGCTCAAGGTTGACTCAGCCTTCCATCCTTTCGAGGTAGGTAAAATGAGGACCCGGATTGTGGGGGCAATAAGCTGACTTTGTATAAAATAGAACACCGCTTAGGGGAGGCCAAAAAAGCCCTACTAAGCAGGTATATACAAAAATATGAAGGCTATTGCTTAACGCATTGTAAGCCGCCCTGAGTCTCTGGAGAAGGGCGGCATATAAATTGAACTAATAAATAAATAATAAATAAATAAATAAATATGGAGGGGTGAATTCCCTAAATCTAAAAGCTGTATGTGTTTCCTGACAGATGCCATTTGGGGTGGCTCATATCATTGTCAAGAAGGTCAATGGCCTCCCAAATATTCAAAGCATGCTACATGTGAGCAACGTAAGCGTCAGGAAAACAGCAATCTCCCTCCTCAGGAACTTGTCTCGTAACACCTTGCTGCAAAATGAAATAGGTAAATACACACTCCTAATGAAGATTATTTGCATGGGTTTTAATTGCATGATAGGATGTTAATGATGTTGAACTAGACCTTTAGCAGAAGATTCCCACTATTTCTTCAATATGCTATCAAGGCTGAGAGTGAATTGCATCCAATTTAATCTTTTTGAGGTGATAAGGTTGATAATGTAATGGCTAGCCACAAGACACTATTTTAGTTGTTTGGGAATCAGAATTGTACAGGTATAGTGGCATCCACTAGTTTTTGCCAAATTGTGAAGCTCCAAATGTGTTGAAGGTCCAAATTGCAGAAGATCTGCAGCCATTTGAAATGTTGGGATTTTGCAAGCCCTACAAAATTTGGAGGGCTTCAGATTATGAAATATAATCTGCAGGCCAATGCTGTTATCCAGCTACATGCCTACCCATAAATCCCAACATTTTCATGGAGTAAATTTGCAAGGGAGGGGGGAATTTGAAAATTTTCATTAGAACTAAATATGGTACCATTTAGTTAGATACAAGCATATTTTTAAGAACGTGGGCCGAGTATATTTAACCTTTAAAATAAGGGCACATCTTGGTTAATTTTCAGCCAGAGTACTATTGCCAGAATTGATTGCCATGCTGCCAAATTACGTCCCAACGTCCGATGTGGAAAATGAGATTGCGGCTTCTGCTTGCTATGCTTTGTACAACCTGACTCAAAACAATTCCTCAAACGCTCGGCTTCTCTTGAACAATGATGGCATTTCAAAGGTTATGAATATCAGCACAAATGACAAGTAGGTATCCATTCCTAAAATGAATATCTGTAATACTTAAGCTTGCAGCCAAAAATTGCATGAAGGAGAGAGTTTTTCTGTTCTTGTTTTTTAAAAACATGTTTAAAGGGAGTCTGAAAATACATATTTTTATGGCCTCTGATCTCTTCTGCCTGTCCTTTTCCTGTGCCCTTCATTTGGATCTTTTATTTTCCCTTACTAGGTTTTTTTAAAATTGAAACTCTGTGAAACATTTTGTTCTTCTCAATGCTGGTACAATGCTGAACTGCTTTAAAAGTTCTTTTTTTTACTATTTTTCTCAGCAAAAGTGGTAGAGCCGCCTCAATCCTCTTGTATTCCTTGTGGTCTCATGCTGATCTCCACAGTGCTTACAAAAAGGTAAGCTAACAGACAAGATGGGAATCTTTTGAAAATGCTTTACAAACCTTTGGGTTATTTTTCTGGGTCCCTGTTAAAAAATCCACATTCTGACCAACTCAACCAAAGCCTTTTCAATCTAAAGACCTGACCCATGCAGTGTTTTATTTTTCTTCCTTGGTGTCAGCTTTCTTCATTTTTAAATGAATGTCATACTTTAATTTATTTTTGTTATTCGAAATATTTTAAAACTGAATCCTAATTAACCCTATTAGAGATTTGGAATTGTTAATTAAGATGGAAATTCATGTACTTTTGTTAGGTTTGCCATGGTGCTATACTCACTGTAGAAAATATTTTTATGAATAGAGTACGCAAAACATTTTTTCTACTGGAAAGTAGCATTTACTAACACTTTCTGCTTCTGCATTCTTTTAGACAGGTAACACCTGTTTTCCCCCTTAACCCTTTTTTGTTTGTTTGTTTTTTCAAACAATGGGAAAGTTTCCTAGAGATAACACAACCAACACAGGCCCCAAAGGCTTCCAAGTTTATTTATTTATTTATTTATTGGTTCGATTTATATGCCACCCTTCTCCGGAGACTCAGGGCGGCTTACAATGCATTAAGCAATAGCCTTTATACTTTTGTATATACCTGCTTAGTAGGGCTTTTGGCCCCCCCTAAGCGATGTTCTTTTTTATACAAAGTCAGCTTATTGCCCCCACAATCCAGGTCCTCATTTTACCTACCTTGGAACGATGGAAGGCTGAGTCAACCTTGAGCCTGGTGAGATTTGAACTCGCAGTAATTGCAGGCAGCTGGCAGCTAAGTGCTACTTTAACAGCACTTTAGTCTGCTGCACCACCAAGGCTCTTCCCAATGAGCAAGAAAGTATTCCTTTCTACATTAAGCTTCTCAAGTATCCCACCTTTAAATCAGAGGACCACAAGCTGAATTCCCAGGGCTGCACTTAGCTGTAAAAGTTTTAGGGTCAGTCTCAAAAACAGAATGATCAAATTGTCACTTGTAATGTTACCAAAAGAGAAAACCATTAAATACACCACAGGGAAGTAATTCCATCAAATATGTTTAAGAGCCTTGGTACTACAGGGGTTTAAGGCACCCTGTTATTAAGCTTATTAAGACCAGCTGCCTGCAATTACTGCAGGGTTCGAATCTCGCCAAGGCTCAAGGTTGACTCAGCCTTCCATCCTTTCTAAGGTAGGTGAAATGAGGACCCAGTTTGTGGGGGCAATAAGCTGACTTTGTATAAATATACAAAAGGATGAAGGCTATTGCTGAGCACATTGTAAGCCGCCCTGAGTCTCCGGAGAAGGGCGGCATATAAATCAAATTTAAAAAAAAAAAAAAAATCAATTAAGTGTGAATGAAACTGAAAAAGAAATGTTGATTTGCCCTGGACCAATTTTAGAACATAGCCTCTGGCATACCAATCAAAAATTAATTGTGGCAACTAATTGGCCCAACAGAGGTTGCAAGTTCCTGCTTCATTTGCAACATTCAGTTTGTTTCTGTCAAGGGCTACAAGCCCATTTAAATTAATAGAAATTTTTCACATGTGTAAATTCAATAAACACCATCAATCGGTGTCAAATTAAATGTAATTTTAATTGCATGATTAACTTCTATGTTTACTTTTTTATGTAATACTACAGAAGGTTGTTTTCATAGGGATCACAGTGCATTCCTCCCTACCTCGTCACAATCCTGACAAATACATATTTTTATATATTTGTTTATGATCATGATAACGATCTAGGCTAGTTGTCTAGTACTCCCAAAAGTGTTGAGACTGCAGGTCTCCAAGTTACTAGGCAGCGTGACCAACAAATAGAGGCCAATAGATATGAATAGTTGGTCTACACCGGAGGTCTTCAAATTTGGCAGCTTTAAGCATAGCTATGCTGGCTGGAGAATTCTGGGAGTTGAAGTCCACAAGTCTTAAAGCTGCCAAGTTTGAAGATCTCTGGCCTACACCCTCCTGAGTCCCAACCTCATTTAAGTGTCTTTCAGATCCACACTAATTTAAATCAATTAAACCAACCTCAATCCAATCTTAGAAAAAAAATGAATTGATATCCTTTCTAGGCTCCCAAAGTAGCTTCAATAGGATGTGCAATCTCATTCCTAATAAATGTTTAATAATTTACCTTTATGTTTTCAATGAGAATTTACCTCTGTGTTCCTGGAATTGTAATTAACTATATTACATTTCCTTTTATTTTTTTTATTTTTACTTTAAAGGCTGGATATAAGAAAACGGATTTCATCAACAATCGAACATTAAGAGCCTATAATTTACTGAGAGACTGAAAACCTGGACAGGCCTATTGTTTTTGTGGAAAAACAATACAGACATGTTAGCATCGTTCACTTAGTGCCAAGAACGGAGAAAAAGTGAGAGAGTGTTTTATATTTACGACGGGTGTCTGGAATAAAGTGCTGATCCCCATATTATCTGTCATTATAGCCATGCTTATTGTTCTTCTTAAAATCAAGACTCGTCTATAAACATAATGAATTCCAAGCTGAAGCCTAACAAATAATTTTAATCTCAAGCCTGAAACACAACCATTGCACACATTATACTCGGTCAGTTTGAGGGCAATTGTCCACATCAATGTCTTCATTTTGTATTATGGGAAAGTAATAACCAAAGAAGATGGGATGTGGGGATTCTTGCTGAAGTCTTGTGTTAGTTTTCTTTTTGCTAAACTTATTATAGTGAGTGAATGCTCCATGCAAAACTGCCTCTTATCATTTTATGAAAGTGCAGACTTTTGTATAATCTGTTTTTAAATAATATTTTCCCAGGTTGTAATTTTTCAGTATAATCCTGCATGTATGGTTACTGGGTTTTTTTTTTTAACTGAAGTATTGTTGAAGATATTTTTAAAATTCCTTATACTTACACCCTGAATTTACCAGTGCAGGAGACTTTTCAAAATTTGTTGTATAAAATTTGTTCTAACAATGCCAAGTTGCTACCTTAGAGTGTGGTCTCTTTTATGATCATTTTGACCAGAGGAACCAAATGTTTCTAATGGTTTTAATTATAACATTCATTGGGAATAGAATAGAATAGAATAGAATAGAATAGAATAGAATAGAATAGAATAGAATAGAATAGAATAGAATAGAATTTTTTATTGGCCAAGTGTGATTGGACACACAAGGAATTTGTCTTGGTGCATATGCTCTCAGTGTACATAAAGGAAAAGATACGTTCATCAAGAATCGTAAGGTACAACACTTAATGATAGTCATAGGGTACAAATAAGCAATCAGGAAACAATATCAATGGGCATCTGCTGTGCGTGTATGTGTGTGTGTGAGAAAGAGATCATTTGTGATGCTGTCATACAAAAGACGCAATTAATGCATATTGCATAATTAGCATCATTTGCATCACTATGTCACTTAGGTAAGATGGGTGGTGTAGAAATTTAATAAAGACGATAAATAAATAAATAAACTCTGTCACGGTGCATGTAACTCCTGCCTGACAACTCGACTATAGAAATGGCGTTTATTTAGGAAATTTATTTATTTACCGTAGGAAAATTTATATTGCCACCTATTCGCACATGGCGACTCAAGGTAGCTTACAAGAATATAAAAACCTCATATAAAAAACAGTAAAACTAATAAAAGAATCATATAATAAATTAATAAAAGATACAGAAGGATCTTGACAGACTTGAACATTGGGCGCTATCTAACAAAACGAAATTCAATGGTGAAAAAAGTAAGGTTCTACATTTAGGAAAGAAAAACAAAATGCACATGTATATGTGGTACCTTGCTCAATAGTAATAACTGTGAGATGGATCTTGGAGTCCTAGTGGATAATCATTGAAATATGAGCCAGCAGTGTGCAGCAGCTGCCAAAAAAGCCAACACAGTTCTCGGCTGCATAAACAGAAGGATAGAATCAAGATCACGTGAAGTGTTAATTCCACTTTATAATGCCTTGGTAAGGCCACACTTGGAATACTGCATTCAGTTTTTGTTGCCACGATGTAAAAAAGATGTTGAGACTCTAGAAAGAGTGCAGAGAAGAGCAACAGAAATGAAAGAGGAGGTGGTGAGGCCTCTCCTCAAGAAGCCATCCCTGGATCCGGCAATATTGGCCAACTACCGTCCTGTCTCCAACCTTCGCTTCCTGGCGAAGGTTGTTGAGAGTGTGGTCGTGCGACAGTTTCCGCAATTCCTGGAGGAAACATCCTATCTAGATCCGTTCCAGTCGGGTTTCAAGCCTGGGCACAGCACGGAAACGGCATTGGTCGTGTTGGTTGATGATCTCTGGAGGGCTCGGGACAGGGGTTGCTCCTCTGTTCTGGTCCTGTTAGACCTCTCAGCGGCTTTTGATACCATCGACCATGGTATCAGTTGCACCAGTTGGAAGAGTTGGGGATGGGGGACACCATGTTACGGTGGTTCTCCTCCTTTCTCTCCGACCGGTCGCAGTTCGTGTTGGCAGGGGGGCAGAGGTCGACCTCGAGGCCTCTTATATGTGGAGTGCCTCAGGGGTTGGTCCTCTCGCCCCTCCTGTTCAACATTTATGTAAAGCCGCTGGGTGAGATCATCCGTGGCTTTGGGGTGAGATACCACCAGTACGCTGATGACACCCAGCTGTACATCTCCACCCCAGGCCACCCCAACGATGCCCTTGAAGTGATGTCCCAGTGCCTGGAGGCTGTGCGGATCTGGATGGGGAGGAACAGGCTCAAGCTCAACTCTTCCAAGACTGAGTGGCTGTGGCTCCCGGCATCCCGATATAGTCAGTTGACTCCATCACTGACTATTGGGGGTGAGTCGTTGGCCCCCACAGAGAGGGCTCGCAATCTGGGAGTCCTCCTGGATACGCAGCTGTCCTTGGAGGAACATCTGATGGCTGTAACCAGGGGGACCTTTTGTCAGGTTCGCCTGATTCGCCAGTTGCGGCCCTTTCTTGATCGGGATTCCCTGTGCACAGTCACTCATGCCCTCGTCACCTCTCGCCTTGACTACTGCAACGCTCTCTACATGGGACTCCCCTTGAAGAGCACCCGGAGCCTCCAGCTGGTCCAGAACACAGCAGCGCGGGTAGTGACGGGAGCAGCATGGCGCTCCCATGTAACACCACTCCTGCATGAGCTGCACTGGCTCCCGGTGGTCTTCCGGGTGCGCTTCAAGGTGTTGGTTATCACCTTTAAAGTGCTCCATGGCATAGGGCCTAGCTATCTTCGAGACCGCCTGCTGCCACCGACGACCTCCCATCAACCTGTGCGCTCCCACAGAGAGGGCCTCCTCGGGGTGCCATCAGCCAAACAGTGCAGGCTGGTGACCCCCAGGGGGAGGGCCTTCTCTGTGGGGGCACCTACCCTCTGGAATCAATTGCCCCCAGAGATAAGGAGAATCCAAGACCTCAGTGCCTTCCGCCGTGCCCTTAAAACCTTCCTTTTCCAGCAAGCCGGGCTGGCCTAATTTTTTTAAGTGTTTTTAATTGTTTTGTTTATCGTTTTTAATTAATGGGGCCAAATTTATATATATTTTTAATTGTATTTTAATATTTGTACTTGATGTTTTTACTTGGCTGTTCACCACCCTGAGTCCTCAGGGAGAAGGGCGGTATACAAATTCAAAATAAAATAAAATAAAATAAAAATTAGGGGACTGGAGGCTAAAACTTGAAGAATGGCTGCAGGAACTGGATATGTCTAGATTAATGAAAAGAAGGACTAGGGGATACATGATAGCAGTGTTTCAATATCTCAGAGGTTGCCACAAAGAAGAGGGAGTCGAGCTATTCTCCAAAGCACCCGAGGGCAGGACAAGAAGCAATGGGTGGAAACTAATCAAGGAGAGAAGCAACTCAACAAGTAAGGAGGAATTTCCTGACAGAGAGAACAATTAATCAGTGGAACAACTTGCCTCCAGAAGTTGTGAATGCTCCAACACTGGAAGTTTTTAAGAAGATGTTGGATAACCATTTGTCTGAAGTGGTGTAGGGTTTCCTGCCTAAGCAGGGGGTTGGACTAGAAGACTTCCAAGGTCCCTTCCAACTCTGTTATTCTATTCTATTCTATATAAAATAACCCCCCGTCCCAGCAACAACACGTCGCATGAGCCATTTAATGGGCGCCATCCCGCTCTGCATTCCCCAGGCCCGCTGGCAGAACCAGGTCTTCAGCGCCTTCCAGAAGAGTGTTAGAGTGGGGACTGTTCTAATTTCTGGGGGAATGATGTTCCAGAGAGAGGGAGCCACCACGGAGAAGGCCCTTTTTCTGGGTCCCACCAGGTGTACCTCCCTAGGGGATGCATTGCACATACTCAGTTGAGGACTGGTGATGTCCTCCCTTAGTTATCCTAAATACTTGTGAGATGGGCTGTGTGGGCCAGTTTCTCTTTCGCCAAAGCAACAGGCAAGACTCCATTTACAAGTTCAGACACATGAAAAAATAATATAGGCATGAGAAGATACTGTGGGTCTGCACTGCATGTAAAAGCAAAGGTGAAAGACTCCAGAATACCTGACAGAGCGCTGAATAGTAGCACACATTAAGAGTGGCTTAATTATTTATGTTACCCACACAGTCATAAAATGCCCTTATTTATTGTTTAAATTGAATTTAGACCGTGTACATGCTGCTCGCTCTCTTTAACAGCTCAGTGCAACTTGTTTCATGTGGCTGGTGAGAAATGGAATCCGTCCCTCTCCACTGAAATAACTTTACAATCGTTTTTTAGGAATACGTGCACAGGAGATATTTATTTAGCCTTCCCACACCCATCTCAACAATGCATTCTTTCTAGGAGAAGCTAAGAGACTCACCAGAGGGTGTGACCTTCTCGGTGTTACTGTGAAATTCTATTTATTGTTGCAATGCTGAAAATTCTTTGCTTGTGAATGGCAGAGAGGATGTGTTAAATCCATTCAGACTTTCCAACTGCCAATTCTTTTCCGTGTAATGTTTTTACTTTAGTCTCTGCAGTGATTTTAACACAGCATCAGATCTAGACGGACCTAGAAACCAAACACAACATGCAAGATACACGACAGGGAAGCTTTTCTGAAAAATAAACTTGGTTTGTTTGGGTTAAATTCCTGCCTGGTGTTCCAAATACATCCTTGTATTATTCCTGCATTGTAGATTTAGGTGTGTAGTTAAAAATACGGAATGATTCCACATGCGATCATAAAAATAAAGTTCTGTAATCTTACTCCACGTACAAAAAATCATTTTGGCCCACAAAAGGAAGCTTGCTGCCACCATCAGCACATTCTTTGAAAAACAGTTAATGTTAATATGGATATTGTAGCTCAGGAAGCTGAATTTCTCATCCGGGGTCCAGATAATGCTGATCCCAACTCCCATCATCCCTCTGTTTGAGTTGATTGAGAATCATAGGATTTGCAGTCCAGCAATATCTGAGCCATTTGGATGTACTTAAAGCACTCTCTGTTTTCTCAGACCTGAATCGTTTTTTGAGAAGAAATTGTACAACTAGCAATAGAACTTAGACTTATATATTGCTTCACGGTGCTTTTCAGCCCTCTCTAAGCGGTTTACAGAGTCAGCCCCCGACAACCTGAGTCCTCATTTTACTCACCTCGGAAGAATGGAAGGCCAAGTCAACTTTGAGCCTGGTGAAATTTAAATTACCAAATTGCAGGCAGCAGGCAGGCAGCAAAAGTAGCCAGCAGTACTGCATTCTAACTACTGCGCCTCCGCAGCTCAAATCAATCTTAACTCATTGGAAATGCCAAAATCAGAAAATAGGGGTGCAAACAGAGGAGAGTTTTCCTGCAAACAGAAGCATCTTAGCAGTTTGGTGTTAGAAATCAGGATTGAGAGGTGCCAGCTCTCATTTAGGTGGAAGCTGAGAGCTTCCAGTATTCAAGTTCCCAGCTGAGTGCATCCTGATGTTGGAATAAATTCTTGATGTTTGGACCAATTTTCTAAAGATGACCTGGAAGAAGAAGAGCAGTTTTCCTGACAATGTTACAAAAGGGGTTTGCTATTGCTTGGGATGATAGGACAGGATGGAGAGGGGGAGCTATGTATCTTATCTTTCAGCCTTGGCGTTGCTGATAGTTTTCCATCCAATATGGAACCAGGTGTTTGTTTGTTTCTGAAATCTCAAGGACATGTAGGTCAGTAGTGGGTTGCCCCCAGTTCGCACCGGTTCTATAGAACCAGTAGTAAAACTGGCAGGAGGCTCCACCCACCAACCCCAACGTCATCAAAATGCTCCTGCGCGCACGCACGGCCCCACTGCGAACCGGTAGTAAAGGTAAGTAGAACCCACCCCTGCATTTAAAACCGAATTGCAGCTGTTATTGTGAAGCTTGACTCAAACTAAACTCCTGCTTTGCCCCACGGCCTTCAGATACAACTAGAAACTCTGTTCCTCTTTAAGTTTAACTGTGTTTATAATTACCCCTTTGCTGTTGGGTTTATGACCCTGTAATCATTAAGTAAACGACTCTAGTTGAAAAAGGGCAGGGCACGCTCGGGCCTTGTTAGAAATGCAGATTAAGTTAGAAGATAGTAGTTTTCTTTGCAGGACACTTGCTTCTCCTTCATTCTCTACTAAAAGGATCATTTAAAGCAGTGGTGGGATTAAAATAATTTAACAACCGGTTTGCCCAGGGTCAGGCTGGTTGTCGTGGGAGGCAATCCCGTTGCGAACTGGTAGTAAAGATAAGTAGAATCCACCTCTGCCCGAGACCCTGCAACTGTCATATGTGTGGACCAATTATCAAGCATCTGAATGTAAATCACATGACCACGAGGATGCTGCAATGATCATAAGCAGTGGTGGGATTCAGCCAGTTCGCACCACTTCGGGCGATCCGGTTGTTAACTTTCTGAGCAGTTTGGCAAACTGGTTGTTGGAAGAAATCATTAGGGCAGAGAACCTGTTGTTAAATTACTTGAATCCCACCACTGGTCATAAGTCACTTTTTTCAATGCCATTGTAACTGAACGGTCACTAAATGAACTGTCATAAGGCGAGGACTATCTGTAGAAGGGTCAGTGTCCTATGTTAAAAATAAATAAGGGCAAGAAGAAAATGAATGGGTTCGTAGGAAGTGGTTGATTTCCTGAGGAAAAAACAGACTTGAATTACTACACTTTTAAGCCCTACAGACATTTTTCTTGAATTTCCACATGCCAGAAATTGAACGTGCAGCTTTTCAAGTCAACAACAGTGTCTGCAGCAGCTTCAATATAAAAGGATCAGAAGAGATCAGAAGAAAAACAGGGCAGAAAGAGGCAAGGAAAGAGCAGGGGCAGCTTTGGCGAAACCAGGAAGAGGGGAGTGGTAACTGGAACAATGTACAAGTATGGGGGGACAGAGAGGATCTGACAAAAATAGAGCAGTCACAGTGAGTTTTGTCAAAAGGGCCGAAGAGAGAACAATGTTGAGGAGCTGCAAGTAATCAGTGGGTTGACCAGTAGCATATATTAGTAGTTCTTTAGAGTAGCCCTCAGGCTCCAGGAGAGTCTATGGATGTAATGCCTTATTAAACCTTGCACAGAAGTGGACGTGACAAGAATCTGGCTTTTCTGCAAAGACTGATGAGCCTCGGATTCCCCCTGAGTAGAAGTGAATGCAATGTCTGCACTGAAGTCCTTGAGGTCATTACTATGTCTATCACATCCCGGCTTTAAAAATCTGGATGGCCGCTACTTGGCAGCAAAGAATCGTAGAAAACTCTTTCCTGTGATGCAGGGGTGGGCTCCTGGGGGTTCGGCAGAGTTCGGATGAACCCCCAAATGCCACCCCTGGCTGGCCACACCCACCACGCCCCTCCCACTCCACCCCTCCCAGGAGTCTCCACACGGCCCATTCATCATTCCAGGTAAGTGCAGAGGCCGTGTAGATGGTCTGGGACAGAGGTGGTATTCAGCAGGTTCTGACCAGTTCTGGAGAACCGGTAGTGGAAATTTTGAGTAGTTCGGAGAACCGGTAAATACCACCTCTGACTGGCCCCACCCCCATCTATTCTCTGCCTCCCGAGTCCTAGCTGATCGGGAAGGAATGGAAATTTTGCAGTAACTGTCCCCTGGAGTGGGGAGGCAATGGAGATTTTGTCACGCCCACCAAGCCACACCCACCAAGTCATGCCACACCCACAGAACTGGTAATAAAAAATTTTGAATCCCACCACTGGTTTGGGAGGGCAAAAAACGGGCTTTCCGGAAGCTGTTTTCGCCCTCGAAAACTCGAGGAAAGCCTCCAGAGCACCTCACTCCCCCACGGTGCAGGTGGCCGACTAGGCCACACCCACCATGGCCACGCCCACACAGCAACAGGTCAACAAACCCATTGCTAAAGGATCTGAAGCCCACCCCTGCTGTGATGTCATCATTTCTGGATTGTTTTTGCAATCCTGACCTGGTCATCCTGATCCTCTTGCTGAGCCTGGATCCTGCATTAAGAGATATAAAGAAAAGAGTGTCTGGTTTGACTCTTAGGGAAAAGTTATGATCTCAATACAGGTAGTCCTTGACTTACAACAGTTCACTTAGTGACTGTTTGAAGTTACAATGACACTGAAAAAAATAGTCTTATGACCATTTTTCACACTTACAACCTTTGCAGCATCCCCATGGGCACGTAATCAAAATACAGACGCTTGGCAATGGATTCGTATTTATGATGGTTGCAGTGTCCCAGGATCTTGTGATCAATTTTTGCAACCTTCCAACGAGCAAAGTCAATGGGGAAGCCAGATTGCTAACCTAACAATTGCAGTGATTCATTTCACAACTGTGGCAAGAAAAGTCATAAAATGGGGCAAAACTCACATAGCAAATGTCTCCCTTAGCAACAGAAATTTTGGGCTCAATTATATTCGTAAGTTGAGGACTACCTGTACCCAGAATGTTCTTTTATTTCTGTATACTCTACGAAAACAAACCAACTGGTTTTACCAGTCCTGGAAATAATGACAATGGCTTTAATCTGCCCACACTTGTAAATGATTTATTTTCTATTGGCCCTGCTTTCACTTTTGAACCTAAGCCAGACAAAGCTTTAACCTGATATAATTATATTCACAGGTGCAGGGGAAGATTTAAAAAAAAAAACATTACCATAATTTAAATGTATTAATATGTGAAGTTCCTTTGTTCTGCTGAAGCTAGGAAGAATATCTCGGTTGAGGCATATTCATACAGCCAACAACTTCAGCCAAGTCCTCCCCATCATTTGAGCTGCCAACTTGTGTCTCTACCTTAAGTTTTGACTTAGCTTGTTCTATTCAACAGGGTTATACCAATTCTGAGTTAACACAGTATGAGAACCCAGGCATTGTTGAACCCAGGATAAGGCAGCTCCCTATGCACATAAACCATGTTCAAATTGTCAAGTAGTAGCCAATTAAAACTGGGGAAGTCAAAGGCAGATCCTAACATCACTCAATCATGTCATTCAACTCAAGCTGAATATTCAAAGTAAATCAAAGGCTTATAGCAAAGGCTATTTTATCATCTCATCTGTAATATAATTATCATGCAACCGATAGCTTTAAAGAACTACAGCTGAAGATTACAGAATTGAAGAAGCTTTTTTGGATGAGAAGCTAAAGTTCCAGTGGTGGGTTTCAAAATTTTTTACTACCAGTTCTGTGGGTGTGGCTTGGTGGGCGTGGCATGACATGGCTTGGGGGTGGCGTGGCTTGGGGGGGTGGCAGGGGAAGGATACTATAAAATCTCCATTCCTTCCTCAATCCAGGGGAAGGTTACTGCAAAATCCCATTTCCTCTCAATTAGTTGGGACTTGGGAGGCAGAGAATAGATGGGGGCAGGGCCAGTCAGAATTTTTCCTACCGGTTCTCTGAACTACTCAAAATTTCTGCTACTGGTTCTCCAGAACTGGTCAGAACCTGCCTGAACCCACCTCTGAGCTAAATGTTTTCAAGGGGGGAAAAATCAACGAAGTCCAGTTGCTTTTTGGAAAAGCACCTTTGAGACAACCATGACTTGGATGATTGAGAATCTCCATAGACATGACCCATCATTGTTGTCATCATTGGACTCCAAAGGATTTAAACAGATGCAAACATACCATAAGCAGCAGAGTTTTGGGAGGAAACACCATCTTTAAATCCATCTGTAAAGAAGGGAAAATATTTGAGTCTAGGAAGATTTATTAGACCACAGTAAACGTTGGTTAACTATTACTTGGTCAGTATAGTTAAATTTTTAGTTCAGCCTGGACACCTTTCCTCTCCTTTCCATTCTCCACAACCTATTTATGGTTTGTTTATAGCTGATTTTATCTTGGGAGAGGAGCAAAATATATTGACTTGGGTTACTGAAATGCCATGTATGTCTATATCTGAACACTTCTTCATGGTAGTCCTTGCATGATTTAAAATCAGCTCTTCACTGGCATGATCTTATGCCATCTATGTTGGCAGCTGGCCCAAACTGATCCTGGTTCAGTGGTGGTGTATTTGACATGGTGGCAAAGGTAGCCTTTAAAAAAAAAAATACTGAACTTCTATAGCGTATGTAGGCAGTCGACTTCCACATTTCCAGAAATGGGAAATTTCATACCACCAGGACTCCAGATGTGCAAGCAATTCTTTCAAGAGAAAAGAAAGGCTTGATGACTCAGCAGCTCATCATCCGGATGGATGTTTGGCTGACAAATGCACACAAAATGAATAAGGCTTAGAAAGGGAATTTATTTATAACGGGTGGGTTCTACTTACTTTTACTGCCAGTTCGCAGCGGGGCCGCAAGCCAGTGGTGGGTTTCTCCCAGTTCACACCAGTTTGCAAGAACCAGTAGTAAAAATTTGTAGCAGTTCGGAGAACCGGTAATAACATTGGCTGGCCACGCCCCCGAACCGGTCCCTGGCACAGTCGCCTCTCGCTTACCCCACCCATCTCACCAGAGGCTTTTTTTTTAACTTTTAAAAGTATTTTTTCTACAACCTCTTCAACCCAAAAAATGCTTTTAAAAGTTAAAAAAAAAAGCCTCTGATGATCGTGCGGTTCAGCTGGGATCGTCAGAGGCTTTTAAAAGCATTTTTTCTATGACCTCTTCGGCCAAAGAAGTTGTAGGGAAAAAAATGCCTTTAAAAGCCTCTGGCGATCCCAGCTGAGTTGCCTGATTGTCAGAGGTTTTTAAAAGCATTTTTTCTTGCAACCTCTTAAGGTTGTAGAAAAAAAGCTTTTAAAAGTTAAAAAAAAAAAAGTTGGCCACGTCCACCCAGTCACATTACCCCCCACCACCAAGCCACGCCCATAAAATAAGCCACACCCACAGAACCAGTAATAAAAAAATTTAGAACCCACCCCTGCCGCAAGCGCAGAAGCGTTTTGTTGACCTCGGGGTCGGTGGGCGGAGCCTCCCACTGATTTTACTACCAGTTCTATAGAACCAGTGCGAACCAGGGGCAACCCACCACTGATTTATAAGTTCACCTTTTATAGAGACCAAATCTGATATCAAACATTTAGGTCCCTTTTACAGTACATGGAATGTACATGGAATGAGGTGAATAATATCTTGTGACAAGCAGGCCTTCTTTATTCTTTGTTCTGAGGCATGCAGATTTTGAAGATCATTGTGAATTGCCATCCATCTGCTTCTGAAGAACCAAGGAATAGAAATTGGGGTGGTATGACAATGCTCATTAGACTTGCATTCTTTAGCAGTCACAAGTTTCAACACTGGCTATAATTTATGTAGATGAAACCAGTCCTCAAGGTTTTCCAACCTGGATATCTGTAGGAGTCAGACAGATATAAAATAGCAGGCAGCTTATTGACCAATAACAATTGTTGATGGAAAATTATTAAGGAATTGAGCTGTGCTTAATTATTAAAATGCTTTAAATTTTGCACCTTTGCAGAAAGAATGGCTGGTGAAAATAAGGCTTGGTGTTGGTGATTTAAATGACTGGTGACCTGCAGCAAAGTTTTAAATAAATAAAAAAAAACTAGCTATATTTTAAAGGGATGGCTTGCTGATGCCACTGATTACCCAGATTCGTATTAATATTACCCTTTGTGCCAATCAGACATCCTTTCAGGTTATTTTAATTAAAAATAAGAGAAAAGTTGAAATGAAAGTTCCACCTTCCAGCACTGTATTTATTTCCAAGAATGCCATTGAACCAAAGATTGTGCAAACAATGTTTTTTCTTTGTAGCCTTTTGGTTTTTCTTTTGTTTTTAGCTGTCATTTTCACTGTATTTCCAAAGAATTCCTTTGGATTTATCCCACTTTGGTGCAAATTCATGAAAAGCTAAACAGCCTAGAATTCCTTTGAAAGTTTGGGGAGAGATAAACTTAATTAAGCTTGATTTAATTCTGATATTGATTTATATGTAGAAAGGCCTTCTACATGTATTCCCCAGTTTTAAACAAGTGGATGGGACATTTAAAAAATAATAATAATAAATTGTCAAAGGCATCCTTTCAGCAAATTTTGGTTACCTGTAGGAAAAGGTGGATTAACTTACTGCATTTTTCAGATATCAGAGTTGGGATATCTATCTTCGGTTACCTATAGAATTAAGGACCTTCAGACTTAACTCTTCCTTAAATTGACTCAGAGTTAACCAGGTCAGTTTTTATAGCTGCATTTAATGCTAGAAGTTATGTAGGAAAAAAACCTGGGTTGCAGATACAATTTTGACATTTCTACCAGTGGTGGGTTTCAAAATTTTTTACTACCGGTTCTGTGGGTGTGGCTTGGTGGGCGTGGCATGGCTTGGTGGGTGTGGCTTGGTGGGTGTGGCAGGGGAAGGATACTGTAAAATCTCCATTCCCTCCCAACTCCAGGGGAAGGATACTGCAAAATCCCCATTTCCTCCCGATCAGCTGGGACTTGGGAGGCAGAGAATAGATGGGGCTGGGGCCAGTCACAATTTTTACTACCGGTTCTCCGAACTACTCAAAATTTCCACTACCAGTTCTCCAGAACTGGTCAGAACCTGCTAAAACCCACCTCTGATTTCTACCCATAATAAGCTTTACATTAGAGAATAGCCACAATTTATAACTGGTAAGTAAATTTGTTTCTGGAACAAATGAGACCTGGTTAATGATTAATTTGGATCACTTCATACAGCCCATTGTCCACACACTTTACAACTGCTCGGTTCCTTCTGTTCACCAATGTAAAGAGGGATTTAATAATCTCCACTTCAGATTTGGAAGAGGACACATTTCAGATAACACCAAGCTCATACTTGCTTAAATCATCAGCCAAGGCGGTTATCTGGCTGCTCAGAATCTGATCCAACACCTGTTCATGCACCACACAATTCCATTAAGAATTTTTAATAGAAAAGCTTTGCTACAGGGTGTGTCTCAAAACTGGACCTTTGAACAGCCTAAGGGAAGAAGCTTTGTCTTGATTTTGTTATTGGCGCATCCACTCTGAACGGCGTAACACAAGCCAGCAATCTATGCAGATTCGCAACATGTTTTATCCACTTATTTCTCTTTTTGAATACTGGGCCACTTCTGTCTTGCTTATATTCTTCATCTTTTAGGCAAATTGTCTGCACAGACAGACCAATATATCAACACTAAATTTCCCCAAATATATTAGACTGGATGCTTGTAAAACCATGTTTTATAGGCACACTTCAATGCAAAAATATGAGCTTTTTTTTTTTTTCAAAACAGGAAAGACAAATCAAACTGTCTCCTACAGCAATAAGGAAAAGATAAATCTCGCATGAATTCAGTTAAATTCTGGTTTAGAATAATAAAAAAAAATCTCCCCAAGGGCCTGGGAATATAGCAACATCTGTGCTCATCCTAGCTGGGAATTTATTAGAAAAACACTTGAGTGTCTGTTTATCCTTGGAATGCAGTATCGCACTTTGTGTTATGAGCTCATTTTTCTGCATTGTGTATTCATGGATTTTGTGCTCAGAAATAAAACTGTAATGACCAATTCATCCATATTTGATGATCAAAAATGATTCCCCCTGTGTATAAACCTATATGTAAGAGATTTCAGTAACATGGCTGGCTAAAATTCATACACTAAGAACTGCAGGCTGGGTTTAAACTAGACCCAGCTGTTTTGCATTATGTTTCAACAGAATACTTGAACAGAATTCACAGTTGTCACCGTTTATTTTGTTTTTAAAAAATTACAAAATAGAAAAGTCTTAATTGTTCTTGGAGGAAAGAAAAACTAAATACAAAATGTATGCTAGGTTCACACCTTCTGCTAATTTATTACTTATTTTAACTTTTAATTCCACAAGCCATAATGTGGATGATTGTGGTTCACCACCCTAATTTATAAAGCACATTTTATTGACCTCAGAAGGATGGAAGGCTGAGTCAACCTTGAGATGGTTGGGTTTGAACTTCTGGCAACGAGCAGAGTTAGCCTGTAATACTGCTACGGCGGCTCATAAGGCATTAAGTATTTTTGCTGAGTTATGTTATAAAGTAATAGTAGTGGGATAAAAAAATCAAATAAATAAATTTAAAAAACACCTACGTTTGAGATGTGCAGAAGTCGAAGAGAAAGCCATCATGTCTCTCTCACACAAAAAGTTTTTAGGAAAAAAAAATTCCTTAGGATTTTATACTGTATGAAGTTCAGCAATATACACTCTCCTGGTTTTTTTGGGGGGGGGGGAAACTTGAACTGACAAATTACTTCCTTAGAAGAGCAAATAAAGTTTGTGACAGACTGTAAATTAAGCGGCATCCATCATAAAGGTACAGTACATTATATTTTCTCAAGGGCTTCCAGGCTTCCGGTATAAGAGTCATGTTCTTCTGAACCCAGTTTATTGAGTTTTATTGCTTGTCTCCCAATAAAAAAGAGTGATTAGAAAAAAAATAGAAAGAAAACTTGCAATGGTTATAGCCCTAATTAGCCCACAATCAGGCCTAAATACATTTTGTAATAGTCACATACATGCAAGATGTGGTGACTTCAGTACAAAGAAAACTATATTAGTGTGTCCTTAACACATTAAGGGGATGCGGTGGCTCAGCGGCTAAGACGCTGAGCTTGTCGATCGAAAGGTCGGCAGTTCAACGGTTCGAATCCCTAGTGCTGCGTAATGGGGTGAGTTCCTGTTACTTGTCCCAGCTTCTGCCAACCTAGCAGTTTGAAAGCGCGTAAAAAATGCAAGTAGAAAAATAGGGACCATCTTTGGTGGAAAGGTAATAGTGTTCTGTGCACCTTCAGCATTTAGTCATGCTGGCCACATGACCACGGAGACATCTTCAGACAGCGCTGACTCTTTGGCTTTGAAACAGAGATGAGTACCACCCCCTAGAGTCGGGAACGACTAGCACATATGTGTGAGGGGAACCTTTACCTTTACCTTTTAATAGGTAAATATTTCCAGGTATAGCCATGGAAAAAGCAAGAAAAATGATGTGAATACCTATGTATATCTTTAATATTTTAAAAGTTCTATCCTTTGAGCAACAAAATGCCTTCTAGTGTCTCAGAGAAATCATGGTCATGAAAGATAATGTGGTTTTAATAAAAACACCACTGGTACTAGCCAACTCAGCATATAGCAAATTAAAATAAAAAATTGTATCTCGTTGATGGATTCACCATTTGAAACGAGAGATGTACTCTGAGCAGCAACTAACCCTACTCTGAGGAATGGTGTAAATATTTCACTAAAAGTGCCAACTCACAACTTAAATTGTTTTCATTCTATAAGTACAAAGCTTTTTAAGGGATTAGCCAACGGCAAACATGGGTTACATTTAATTATTCATTGCACTTAGTTACATGCATTTAATCAAATTAAATTTGGAGCCTGCATATTTATCTCCATCTGTTTTCACCCATCCTGGTTTCTAGTTATTTTCACACATGACTATTCTATTGTAAAGTAACAAAAGTAATTATTTGTAAACTGCTAAGAGCCTCTGTGGGGTTAGGGGAACAAATGGGTTATAAATAAATAAGGATGATGAGGGTTTGTTAAGTATTCCAATTATTTCCTAGTTCTTCTCTCTTTCATTAGGTATCAGTCTAAAATATTAGAAAGAAAGAAATGGAAGTGATCTATATTCATAATCATTTAAGAAATCAGGGGGAATTTTCCAAGGAGGGGAACTTTCATTAATTAGAAAGTTAAAGAAATGAGGAAATCTACAGCATAAAGCATTGTTTCTCAACTGCAGCAACTGTGATCTTCATTTCCCAGAATTCCCTGCCCAACATGCTGGCCAGGGAATTTTGGGAGTTGAAGTCCAACATTTTAAAGTTGCCAAAGTTGAGAAATCCCGGTATAAAGAGATAGTCATAGGTACTAACATGGAATTACTCAAAATCCAGCTTCTTATCTGATCTAGACACAACAGACCATAAAAGAGGTGTTGTGGGTCAATTTACTGCCCCAAATCTGATTTTGTTGTTTAAGGGCTATTGCAAAACTACTTTTCACAAAACTGCCTTTTCAGGATCCGTTGCCCAGATTGAGATGGTTTTTTATAGGGTTTTTTTTAAAGTTTTTGAAATATGTTTTACTTCTCAAGGTGGGTGGCTGAAGCCACTGCTCTTAACAAAAAGTTTTATCTTCACATTTGCATGTATCAATTTTTCTTCAAAGTAGGATCTTGCATTTGCAACCAAAATGAAAATATGGCAGTGGAGTTAATCCCAAAATCTATTTTTGTTTTTTAATGACATTTTTTTAAAAAGGGAAATCTTTATCATTTTGAGCACATGATTCAGACTTTACTATTCTCAATAGAATGATCCTAAATACAGTCAATGAAGCTAGCTTGAATATGTTCTAATTTTTTTTTATTAGCTATGAGCTTTCAGATTGTTTCAGATCTCACATATATCACCCAAATCATGTACCTGAAAATGCCAGGTAGTCCCAATAATGTTGAGATTAGACACTCTTTTCCAGTCCCTAAAATGACAATCCGTCCTCTAATATCTGCAATATGGAATTAAAAATATTGTTTTTTTCATCACTGTCATAAAGAATTACTGAGATTCATATTTGGCATTGAGACATCCATGGGGCCATGCTGATATTCTTCTTGTTGACTATTCCTCTTATGGATCATCTGTGGAAGCTACCAGTAGTAGTTGAAACCTCTAGTTTTTGATGACTCATTTCCTATGTCTTTGGTAGAAAGTATGGTATTATTGGGAGATTCACTTCTTAGGAAATTTCATGAAGATTCCTACAATATTTTACTTTGCAATTTAATATCTGGAGAGGAATTATTTAATTACAGTGGGCAAGAGTACATGCAAATAGAATCAGGGCATCTTGGAACAAACTTTACACAAACCAAGTAGGTGATTCAGTTGCAAAAAAATGCAAATGAAAACCTAGGATGTATTAACAGAAATATATTAAGATCAAAAGAAGTCAATATTCCTCTCTGTTAGTGAGATCTACAGTACAGTATAATGCATCTGGTTTTGGACACCAGATTTTTGGAAGGACATTAACGGACTGGAGTGTGACCCAGAAGACCCAGTCAAAATGATAAGGAACCTGGAAGGAAAAATAATTAAGGAACAATTAGAGATATTGTGTATGTTTAGCCTGGGAAAAAAAAGATTGTTGTTATAGTTGTTCTCAACTAATAGAAAGGTTGTAATGTAGAAAACAGGGCAAAATTACTTAGTTGATCCAAAACAAGAAACAATGCAATTTGACCTAGGTTTGACCTACCAGAGGTAGGGTGTGAATCTACCCTATATGGCTAGTTTACTGTTTAGTGTAACTATAGCTGGACTAACCACTGGTAAACATACCATGCATGCACAGCCTCTCTCATTGCAGAGATCTCTTTGGTTCGAATCAATTTCTGATCACAGGCTTGAGCTAAAGGCAGAAAACTGAACTAAAGGGAGATCAATTTCTCAGCTCAGAATTGAGCTAGAAGGAGAAAAACGCTTGAAGCAATTGAGCATAATGGAATAATGCAAGAGTTCAGCTCTTCACCAAGGAAGAACCTAACAAAGATTTGTAAAGATGGAGTCAGCAAAGCGAATATTTAGACTGAGCTCAGAATGTCAAGGAAATGGGAAATAATAATATGCAAGCTGTCTAATAAAGATATTGAATAGTAAAAATTAGAACTAGTTTGCTTCTATTTTGATTCTGTATCTTCTCTAAGAAGATCATAGGCAATCCCATTGTAAAAAGTTTGTTGAAAGAGCAGGATTCCAGGTTAGAGAGAGATGCACAATCAAGAAACATAACTTTGAAGGAAAAAATACTATGCTGAAAGTTTAGATCTTTTCACATTGCAAATAGTGCAAGACATGAGGTAATGGATTTAAATTACAGGAAATCCAAATCCAGTTGAAACTTTAAAAAAAAAGTTTCTAAGTGTTAAGAACAGTTAAACAATAGAACCAACCACTAAGGTAGATCATAATTTCCCCCTCGCTCAGGAATGCTTTCATGTGGATTCTTGTATTGACAAGGGATTGGATTTAATATTTTACATGGCCCCATCCAACTTCATGATTCTATACTCCTTTTCAAGAAAAAAGTAGACAATTCCCATCTCACACTGAGTATTTTAAAGGAAAGATATGAAGAAACTAATATGGTGTCCACAATAATATCTCTGTTGGCTTGCGGATGTGGTCTCCTGTTTAAGAATGTAGTATCTGCAGCCTCTTGCTGAATATTCAATCAAAGCATTTCCCACTATTGCTCATACTGATTACGACTCTAAGGGGCTGTAATTCAGTAACATCTGGAAGGGTATATAGGAGGTTTTCCACCCCTGCAACAGTGGACTCTGGTGAATTATTTTTCTCTTTAGCTAATGGGAGCTATGCAGGAAATGATTACTCTTAAATACACAGGATAACCCAAACAGTAAAGGGATTTCCTACTGACAGCCTGTAGATTGAGATAATCCAGTTCTAGTAGCTTTTGAGGAAGCCAGTTGACTTGAACTAACCTTTCTAAACATTAATGCTGCATCTAAAATCACACATAGAATCATAAAGTTGTAGCTCCTTGAGTTTAGCCTTTGTACATGTTGGTATCCACCCAAACGTATGGCTTTAAATTGCTGGAATTGACACATAACTGTGTCATAAACAGTGAAACTACAAGTATCAAGAGGAACTACTTCTTTTTGCTTTGATTACACACACAAACACACACACACACACACACACACACACACACACACAATAGCACCATCACATTGTCATCACTGCATTTTATCTCATTCTTCTCCTGTGTCCAAGAAGTTCAAATTCCATGCATATTTTCTCCTAGCAACCTTTTTTTAAAAATTTTTTAAATTTTTAAACACAAACAAATGTACAACGTAAATACATGTAAAAACATGTACAATACAAACACATACAATACACACACGAAGAAAAAAAAACTATCCTAAGAAGCTATCATATCGGTGGTTGTTTTCTAATTTACCTGTTGTTTCTTTATTTAAAAGTTTGCATTTCTGCTTATTTGTGCCTTAACATAATTGTGCATTTCTAAGCGTAGTTTTCTGCAATTCGTACTAACTATTCATAACTATCATCCTACTGTTTTCCTCATGTGCCACTTTCTGTACTCTTATTTAAGTTTTCCTAACATTTTATTTTACTGGCCCTATCTTTCCCTCCAGCCATGAGTACCATCTTTGCCAAACTATATAATAATCGGTATCTTCCTTCTCTTGAAGCTCTTTAGTGAGTCTATCCATTTCTGCACATTCGGTTATTTTTGCAATTATTTTTGCTTCTGTTGGTAGTAGTTCGGATTTCCAATTTTGGGCGTACAATATGCGTGCTGCTGTCAAAATGTGAATGATAAGGTATTTTATCTCCTTAGTATATTGTGGTGTAGTCATTCCAAATAGAAAAAAATTCCAGTTTCATTTCAACTTTTTGTTTGGTTATTTCTTTGATCATTCTCTTAATTTCTTGCCAGTAATGTTGTGCCTTTCTACAAGACCACCAGAGATGGTAGTATGACCCCTTTTGCAACTTGCATTTCTAGCACATTGGCAACCATTTATATACCACAGTTTTATGCGGTGGGCTTAATTGATATTCCAACGGTATTATGTAAACCACAAAATTTACCTGAAATTATAGACCACATCTATAGAGAGAGCTGCATTACGCTGTTAAAGACCACTAGAACTGTCTTTGTAGACCACAGGAACCACGGGGATAATTCATTGGTGAAATCCAAATTTTTTTACTACCGGTTCTGTGGGCGTGGCTTGGGCATGGTGTGGCTTGGTGGGTGTGGCTTGGTGAGCATGGCAGGGAAGGATACTGCAAAATCTCTATTCCCACCCCACTCCAGGGGAAGAATACTGCAAAATTCCCATTCCCTCTCCACTCCTAGGAGAAAGACATTGCAAAATAACACCATATAACACCCCTCCTGTATGAGCTGCACCAGTGGTTCTCCGGGTCCGCTTCAAGGTGCTAGTTCTCACCTATAAGGCCTACATGATTTAGGTCCGGGATATTTGCAGGACCTTCTCCTGCCTGCCTCTCACCGTCCTGTTCGCTCACATAGGGCTGCTCTCCTCAGGGTTCCGACGGCGAGCCAATGTTGCCTTGCTATGCCCAGGGGTAGGGCGTTCTCTGTGGGTGCTCCCACCCTCTGGAATGAATTACCTACCGAGCTCCGGACAGCTCCTGATCTCTGTTCCTTCCGTCGGGACCTGAAGACTTGGCTGTTCAAACAAATAGGCTGACTCTGATTCCGGGTTTTATTATTTACTATTAATTAGTTATTTGGTTTAAAATGAGATTTTATTGTACTTGTTTCTTAACTTGTGTTCGCCGCCCTGAGTCCTTCGGGAGAATGGTGGCATATAAATACATGTAATAAATAAATAAATAATAAAATCTCCATTCCCACCCCATTCTGGGGCCAGCCAGAGATGGTATTTGCTGGTTCTCCAAACTACTCAAAATTTCCGCTACCGGTTCTCCAGAACCTGTCAGAACCTGCTGGATTTCACCTCTGGGATAATCCCACTGAGATCACTAGACATTGCTAAAATCTACCTATACTTCAACTTCAATTTGAGGAGGATTCTTCCTTCCCAATTCCCCTTCCTCAAACATTTTGCATTTTTATCAGCCCAAATTCTCTTCATGCTGCATTTGTTGTGTTGTAAAAAGGAAAGAAGTACTGCATTTTCTCTTCCTGATCCATGTTTCCAGGATTTCAGGAGTTCACACCTTTTTTTCAGAACAGGGAAAAATAATGAGTAACAGAAAGGTGAGGCAAATGTTCTCTTAAAGCCCATAGCTTCTCTTTCCTCAACAGGCAATCTAATCAGTGACCTCAATCATTCCATTTGCTTTAGTGTTCTTTAGAGCTGGCTGCAGAAAAAGATATTACCTATCATTCGGTGGCTAGCAGACATCATTGTGCAAAAATAATTATCGATACTCTGCTTTGCAGTGTTATTCAATTAATATTAATCCCCAAAGGGTGATATCTGCAGTGTTGCTGTTTCTAATATACTTTCCCAGTTTGATTCCTGTGTAAATAGATAGGCTTGCTAGATGTTCCTTTGCTCCTAGTCATTTCCCTGGGATCAAAATGCAGCCTGTGACTGCATACAAAACATTATTCTGGATTACAAAATAATAATAGAAACATTACCAAAACACTTTCCCTACCAATAACTACAAATTGGCAAGCTCCCAAGCTGGGTTTTTTCCCCAAATTGAAAGGAAGACTGAAAGCTTTTGTATCGCTTTCAATCAAAATCTTCCCTCTATTCAATTTTCTTATCGTGTTGTAAATATTTGCTAATGCACCCTCTGATGTGAAAATGCATTTAGCGCTGAAAATGAGTAGGATCTAAGACTAATACTTTTGCACCATTGAAGTAACACTATATGTAAACATTCTCTAATATGATTGGTGCTGATCTATTGCTGTAAACACCAGATATGGGATGCAGGACTCTGAGAAAAAAAACCCCACATGGGACTTTAAATTCGGTTATCTCAACTGAACTGCTTTGGATTACTCAGCTTGTTTCTAATTTATCATAAGCATTTTATCTTTGCTTTTCCTCCAGTAGAGACATATTCTCCTGAAATTCCTTTAGGGCTTGAAACTGGGATTTAAAGCAGATTCAGAAGTGATTTTCTTTTTCCTGGGGTTAAAGTTCAGTAGTGTTATTTATGCAGGGATGTATTTATTGTCAAATGGATGCCTTCATGCCCCTGGGACCAGTCCTTCTCTAACATAATGGACAATCAATCACTGGAAGTGCACTGCAGAATTTTAGCTTGTGTGAGTTCTGAGATGCAGAATTTGGAGATGAAGCAGAGTGTTCTATCCCCAACCCCACGCACACACACCAACAGACGTTCAGGAGTTAAAGACCAAACCAGCCGGCAAAATCCTTTTCCTTATAATAACGGAACTTGGCAACAACCTAGTGGCTGCCTGCCAAGAGTTTATTATTTACAAAGAGGAGAGATAACTTTTCCCCACTTCTGATACATCAAAGGAAAGCAGCTCAATAATTACAATCAAGTCCAGAGATAATCCAGTCTTAAAACAAAAGTCCGGCAATGCAGAATGGCGTGGAAGCTTTCAGCTTTGTTCGTCACAAGGTTTGACTGGCCACCACACTCCCTTTTATATCCTGTGGGGTGTGTCCAGTGACTCAGCCTATTCTCGGGCACGCCCTTTCTTCTGTTGCGTGCGCTTATCTCTGCGACATTGGCGTGGGTCCAGCCAAGACTCATTACCCTCATCACTGTCCATCTGTGGCTGCGTGGACGTGCTTGGCCCTGACCCTATCTCTTGCCCTTCGGCGGACACCGAAGGCATTGCCAGAGAGGAGGGTCCTGGAGAGGGAGGCCTTGCCAACTCCTCCCCTTCACTCTCGGAATCTTCTCCTGACGATGACACAGGCTCCGGTAACGGAGCCACAACACAGAGGAAAGAAAGTGCTTTTGTCAAGGAGATTATGTTTCGGGGGAGAGGGGAAATTATCTCTTTTTTTTCAAAAGGTAACATAAGAATATTAAGTAAACTAGCTGAATACCCATGTTCCGCTACGAAACTATGTGATCGAGCTTGATAAATCGACACTACAGCTTGAAAATTAATGCGTAGTTATGATCAGCCTCTCCTCTCCCCTTCCCTCCCTCAGCCTTGCCCCACAGAAGCCTCCCCTATCCTATCCCCTTCTCTCCCTCAGCCTTGCCCCACAGAAGCCTCCCTTATCCTATTCCCTGCTTGCTGCTGTGAAAGTAAAACTGAAACAGAAACTCCTCTCCTCTGCTTGTGTTTTGCATTTGGAACATATTTCTTTTCAGGTGGGGAGTGGGAGTAGAACTCCTTAGCATCAGAGCTTGTTAATCATAATATAGAAAATACTAATGCTCTGATGATCATTTTGAAAAATCCTTACTTAGTGAGCACCTGGAAGCCAAGAGGAACATACGTGGCAAATTTCAAGTTTGTAGGCTTTACTGTTCTGGAGATTTTGTGATGATGCATGAGTGGTATTTTACTTTTATATATATAGATGAGAGAGAGGGAGAGGGAGGGTGTGAGAGGGAGAGAGATGATAGGTAGGTGATAGATAGATAGATAGATAGATAGATAGATAGATAGATAGATAGCGAGAGACAGACAGACAGACTGACTGACAGACAGACAGACAGACAGATACAGACCATAAATAGAACATGAGAGAGAGGGGGAAGAGAGAGAGAGAGGGAGGGAGGGAGAGGGAGGAGGAGGAGGAGGAGGAGGAGGAGGAGGAGAAGAAGAAGAAGAAGAAGAAGAAGAAGAAGAAGAAGAAGAAGAAGAAGAAGAAGAAGAAGAAGAAGAAGAGTAGCCAGTAAGTTGTTTTCAGCTCCTAGTGACTCACTGATTTTCTCCATGACTATCTGCCCCTAACCTAATGTTTCAGGTTTTCTAATGGTGCACTCATTGCCACAGTAACGGAATCCATCCATCTTGCAGCTGGTCATCATCTTGTTTTCTTCCTTCTTTTCCAGCATTAAAGCCTTTTCCAGAGAGCTGAGTCTTTTCATGAGTCCAAAGCAGTGGTGAAATCTAAAGTTACTACCGGTTCTGTGGGCGTGGCTTGGTGGGGGGGTTATGTGACTGGGTGGGCATGGCCAATTTTTTTTTTACTTTTAAAAGTATTTTTTCGTCAGAAGAGGTTGTAGAAAAAATGCTTTTAAAAGTAAAAAAAAAAAGCCTCTGATCATTGTGCGGCTCAGCTGGGCATGGGGGGGACCAGGGATTTTTGCTACCGGTTCTCCGAACCACCGCCTCCATCGCTACCGGATCAGGCGATCCGGTCCAAACCGGGAGCATTTCACCCCTGGTCCAAAGTAGGATAATTTGAACTCGGTCATTTGTGCCTCCAATGAGAATTCTGAGTTTTGTTTGGTACAGTCAGCTGCTGATAACAACAACACATTACTAACATCCTAGAAATAATTCCAGAGGGTATTATTCAGATGTTACAGCTAGTCCAGAGTGCATCCATGTCCCTGAAATGGCATCTGGGAATGACCTTAACTGACAAGAACTACAGGCAAGGAAATCAGCATGTAAAAAAAGTCTCAGTCCATAGAAGGACATGGGGCACGAGGGGTTTCAGAAGACACTCTCTCTAGTTTTATGGGGAAGAAAAAGAAATCAGCCTTGCAAGAATCTGTTCATGAGCGGTCCTTGGAGCTCTTTGAGCTTGCTTGGTTTCTTGCAGACGTTTCATTACCCAACCTAGGTAACATCATCAGTGCTAGAATTACTTAGTTTGGGTAATGAAACATCTGCAAGAAAACAAGCAAGCCGAGAGAGCACCAAGGACCACTCATTTCAACCCCGAGCTACAAATATTCTCCTTTATTGGAATCTGTTAATGTAACTTATAATAAAGATAGGAGTTAGTATTCATGGTTGTGCTTCTTGGCTGGACTACCTTGAAAGGCTAACAGCGACAATGTTGCTTTGCAAGCTGCAATGGGCTCCCAAGTGGAGTTCAAGGTGCTGAATTTTCCCTTTCGTGGCACAGGATGTAGTGATCTGTGGGATCTCCTGTCTCCAATTAATTTTGCCCATCCAATAAAATCTGACAAGTTGGGTATGCTCCAGATCTCCAGATCATTTCAATAATCCTGTCTGGTGAAACCCAGGAGACACTCTTCTCTGTCAACATGTCTGCCAACATTGCTAACAACAGCATTGCTAACATTCAGATGGTCTGAACCCTGCCTGGTTTTCAGAAGGCGCTGAAGATCTGTTTTTTTTCTCCTAGGCATTGGCTTGGGAGGTTTAACTCTTTATTTTGACAGTCTCTAATGATTTCTGCTGTGTGTTTTGCTGTTTGAAGTTGCCCGGGTGAGATTTAATGTAATGATTTCGATTGTTATTTGTTGTTTTCAATTTTGTACATTACCCTGTCAATCACACCTCATTCTGACAGCTCTATAAACTGATCTGATGAACAAAAAATAGTAATTACAAAATAGTGTTATATTTCCAGAATGCTTCTACAGGAATTAAAAACATAAAGTCTGCATTATGTTTACCTTACAAAACCTACCAGGTATGCAAAATTAGGTCTGAGAGGAGCTAATTGGTACTTTTAAAAGCAGGGGGGGAAAAATCAGAATGTAAGAGTGAAAACAGGCAATGTTTTGTCAGTTGAAAAAAAAATCTGTTTTGGCATAACTTTCAAACAAAGGGTTGGATCTGTCTAAAGAAGCATTTAATAAATTTAACAGTATTTTAAAAGATTTGACATTTTGACCCCAAGATACTTGGAACAGAGATTAGCTCATTCCACAAGCACCCAGATCCATTCGTACACATTTTTTAAAAAAAAAAATCTTACTAAATAGAAACTTAAATTGAGATGAAATGAAAAGGCCATCATTTTACTTTTTAAAATAGTTCAATAAACAAAAAAAACCAACTTGTCTATAATAGAATAAACCTGTCTATTCATAACTTTAAATCTACTCAAAGGTAGATTTCAGAAATATAAGATTTACAATTTAACTGTAATGTTTTTGACAAGTGAGGCTTAAAATACTTTTGTTTCCAGTAGAATTAAGTGTATCGATGTTTGTCTTTTTAAAAAATACTTCATTTTAAAAAACGATTTTGCCCTTACCTTCTGTGAGATCATTATGAGGATGTTATGTCCCCGAGATCCTTAGGTATCTTTTTTTAGCATATAGTCCTTAATCACTAATAGCCTACTCACTCCTGTTTTCCCCAATATATAAAATCTGATTTTCAGTTTCCAGAATTCTCAGCAATGGCCATTTTGAGACCTCTTCAAAATGGAAAATGAACCACTTTGAAAAGTACCAATCAAAATCCATGAACTCTATGTTCTTCCCTTGTTCTTGGCATCTCACACCTCAGATATTTTATAGAGTTGCTGAACTTTTTCCATTTTTAGTTGGAATTAGATTTTAAAAAACAGTTCCATAGACCATGTAGTATTTTATTATTGTCTTAAAAACCTAGCTATTGCTACCGATGAATAGAGGGCCAGTTTGGTGTAATGATTAAGGCACCAAACTAAAAACTAGGAGACCATGAATTCTGATCCCACTGTAGCAATGGTGGGTTCCTTCCGGTTCCGCCGAGCTGGTCGTGGTGACGATATGACGTCACCGAACCAGTTCTGCCCCCCCGCCCCCAGTTATTCTTACCTTTTATTTGGCCCCACCCCCAATCTATTGCTGCCTCCTGAGTCCCAGCTGATGGCTAGTGGGAAAAAAACTGTTTAAACTCTTGCCGCGGGGCTTCAAAGGGCCGTCCTACAGCTGATCAGTGTTAAAAGAAAACAAATGAGTAGACCGGTGCCTGCAAAAATAAATGAGTAGACCGGTACAGCTCTGCAAGCAGTTAAAAGCTGGTAGACCAGTACCTCTGCTAAATCCTAAAGAATTGTCACATGACCATCAAGCCACGCCCACAAAATAAGCCACGCCCACAGAACCGGTAGTAAAAAAATTTAGAACCCACCCCTGCACTGTAGGCACAAAACCAGTTGGGTGATCTTCAGCCAGTCATTCTTTCTCAGGCCTAGGAAAGAGGCAATGGCAAACCACTTTTGAAAAACCTTACCAATAAAACTGCAGGTACTAATTCAGGCAGTCTCTAGAAGTCGATACTGTTTTGAAGGTGTGCACACAACCACACACACTAGACAGTATATATCTTAAATTACATGCAAAAAAAGATAAATGAAGACAATCCCATCCCTTGTTCAGATTCTAACTCTCTTCCTTTTCACACAACAAAGTAGCATATCTTGGCTTGATCTTATCTCAACCATTCTCAGAAAACAAGCAAACAGAAAGTCACACTAAGACACCCGTTTCCTAACCAAAAAATTCTAGATGTAACTTTCAGCCACAATTCTAAATTTTAGAATTGCACTGGAGAACATAGTAGTTTTCTTTGTATTGCACAGCCTTTTGGGTATTATACTGTACTCTCTGTTATTCCGCATTCTTCGTGGAACAAAATGGTTTTATTTATTTATTTTCTATAGTTGTAGCTGCCCATTTCAGATAAGTGACTCTGGGCAGTGAACGATAATGAAGTTCTTAACAATATGGTTCAACATTAGTAGAGTATAAAAGGCATGTTGACACACTTACAATATGCTACTTATAACCTTTTCCAAAAATTCAACTAATTTATTTCACCGAAGCACTAGAAGGCAAGACAAGAAACAATGGATGGAAACTAATCAAGGGGAGAAGCAACCTGGAATTAAGAAGAAATTTCCAAACAGTGAGGACAATAACCAGTGGAACAGCTTGCCTTCAGAAGTTGTAGGTGCTTCATCACTGGAGGCTTTTAAGAAGAGACTGAACAGCCATCTATCTGAAATGGTATAGGGCAGGGATCAGCAACCTGCAGCTCCGGAGCCACATGCGGCTCTTTGGGCCCTCTGCTGTGGCTCCCTATCAGGTGATCCCACCACTGGCTGGCCCCACCACTTGCCCTCCCCTCCCAGTCACTCCTCGCCTGGCCAGAGAAGGTAAGGATTATTGTGGGGGATGGAGAAGTGACCAGGGCAGAGATAGGGGGATATAGAGAGAGGGGGAGAGAGAGAGACATAGAGAGATACAGAGAGAGAGGGAGAGAGAGAGGGAGGGAGGAAGGAAGGGAGGGGAGAGAGAGAGATGTCAAAAGGATTTTGTGGTTCCTGGTGTTTTTTAACAACGGGTTCTCTGCCCTAATGACCGGCTGGGTAGGCGTGGCTAGGGGGGGATCATGTGACTGGTGGAAGTGAGTGACATCGAGTTGGCCACGCCCACCCAGGTTTTGTGGCTCCCAGTGTTTTCTTTTCTGTGGGAAACAGGTCCAAATGGCTCTTTCAGTATTTAAGGTTGCAGACCCCTGGTAAAGGGTCTCCTGCTAGAGCAGGGGTTAGACTAGAAGACCTCGAAGGTCACTTCCAACTCTATTCTGAATGATTGAAATTATATAATAAATTCTGTGATCAGAGTCCATTAAAACTATAGTGGCATAATTAGAGGCTAAGTACAATGCTGCCATCTCCTGGAATGAGAGATTGTAGTGATTTGGAGGCTGGAATGTCTCTAGAAGAGACTAGAAGAGACTAGAAGCATTTGAAATGTGGATTTACAGGCGGCTGTTATGTATAAGCTGGGTTGACAAAATCAGAAATGAGGAGGTGATAAGCAGCCTGGGAAAGAAAAGGGAAATAATCAAAACCATTAAAAAGTGAAAGTTAGAATATTTTGGATATGTGATGTGACACCTGGAAAAATTTGCCATACTTCACTTAATCCTCCAGGGAAAGATTGAAGGCAAACGAGGTCCAGGCAGAAGAAAAACATCATGGCTTCAAAATCTAAGGGACTGGTTTGGACAAAACTCAGCAGCACTTTTTCATGCGGCTGCTGATAAAAATAGGATTGCCATCATGGTCGCCAACGTGCAATGACGGATATGGCACAAGAAGAAGAATGTCTCTAGATCAGTGTTTTTCAAGTCTGGCAACTTTTAAGACCTTTTGAAGTTAATTAGATAGTGCTTTGCTATAATGAGTTGGACTTGTATTATCAATTTAAGATTTAAATAAATAAATTGTTCAAGCTGGTATGAAGCATGCTTGTTGTGGTTCGCCAGCAGCCTGTGGAGCTGGCGGCGGAGTCGGACAGCGATGAGGCTGAGGAAGAACATGGGCCCATCCTGGAGGCTGGGGAAGGCCCGGATGAAGGCTCTGCGTTGGAGGCAGAGATGGGGCCAGGGCCATCAGGGAGTGATGTGCGGACTCCGGAGCCTCCAGAGGCTGACAGTAGAGAGTCAGAGGAACAGAAGGAGCCTGTTCCTAGTGCATGTATGAGAAGAGCTGCCAGAAGGCAAGAGCAGCTAAAGCAAAGAGGATGACTCGGGAGTAGGGCCAAGAGATGATTGGACCCTCCCGTAAGACTTAAAAAAGACCAGCAACGGCTTTTGGGCTCTTGTCAAAAAACAACATTGATAGTCTTGCTGCACTTATCTCGTCGGCGTCTTCTGCTTTTGAACTTTTGCCAAGAGAAGCCTTTGGCAGTTTGCCTAATTATACCAAGGTTGGTGATTAGACTGAAGAATTTGTGTTATGAAGACTTTGTTTTGATTTAGTTTGGACTACGCTGAGAATGAGTTAATTCTCAGCTGTTCTAATAAAGGCTGTTTGTTTTGGAACTGTTTGCGTCGAATACTACCTACTTGGGCCTGGGTCACAACGATGCTCTGAGTCTTCATTGTGAAAGTGTCAAGTGGTAGGTCCAAAAAGTATAGCTTCTTTGCCCTTTGCAAGCCCGAGAAATAGGTGGCCCTAACTGTATTGACCACTCAGGCGGCTTGAACACCTGATTCTTCCCTAGGTATTAGTGCTGGGATGTCAATCATAGTTGCTCTGGTATGGGTATATGTGGTCAATGATCACTGAGCTTCTTTTGGATCTTGGCTTGGTTTCTTTTATTTATTTATTGCCTGCCTTTATTATTTTTATGAATAACTCAAGGTAGCAAACATATACAACATACCTTCCTCCGATTTTCCTCAAAACAAGAACCCTGTGAGGTGAGTTGGGCTGAGAGAGTGACTAACCCAAAGTCACTCAGCAGGCTTTCATGGCTATGGTGGGACTAGAACACACACTCCTTGCTTCTAGCCTGACACCTTAATTCAGTGGTTTCAAACTAGCGGCCTGTGGGACGGATGTGTCAGACTTAGGCCACGCTCACCTGTTCTGTGAAGGGGGAAATCGTTGTGATACATCACGTGACGGCAACGTGACGCCGCAAGTTTGACACCCGTGCCTTAATTACTAGACTGAACTGACTCTCTTTTAATGATTTTGATTTAATAATTAAAATTAATTTTAATGAAATGCTTTGCTTTTTTTAGTTCACTACCCAGAGTTTCCTTAGATGGGCAGCATGCAAATTGGATTGATAAATACATAAACATGGAAAGGTAAAAGAATATAACGTCAACCCTGGAGACCATCTTTTCCTTCGAACTTCAGGGCTACCACATTTAGTGCCTGGGAAAACGGGAGAGGGGATTTACAAGGAGTTGGTGAAGATATATAGCCATAACAACATTCTTTTCTCTGAGAGTCAAGGACGTTCAGCCTGCACCTGGATAGCTGTCTCCAGTTTGGACAGTGGATTGATTGGATCATGTGACGGACATGTGGGTGCAGGGGATGGGTCTTTGACTTTCTTTTGGGTGGGGGAAACCCGGGAATTTTCAGATTCGGGTTTTCCCAGATGTGCCAGTATGACATCTCTAATAAAATGGATCTTTTGAGGAATTGCTAGCCTCAGAATCTTCTTTAGTTGGGGGTGTTACTTGGAACCCTGACATATAAATTTGGAAGTGAGGATAAACAACCCTAAACAATCCTAAACAAGAGCCGAGGTGGCGCAGTGGTTAAGAGTGCAGTACTGCAGCTACTTCAGCTGACTGCTAGTTCAGCAGATCAGCGGATCAAATCTCACCGGCTCAAGGTTGACTCAGCCTTCCATCCTTCCGAGGTGGGTAAAATGAGGACCCAGATTGTTAGGGGGCAATATGCTATTTAGTATACTGTCTTTGGTGTAAGCCGCCCAGAGTCCTCGGAGAGTGGGCGGCATAGAAATATCACTAATAAATAAATAAATAAAATAAAATAAATAAATATCCAGTACTAAAAGAATTAAAAGGATTAATTTCTACAAAAAGGAAAGAGTTGCCAATTTTGGTAAACCGTAAAAAAATGGGTTAGTTTTTACTATAGTCTGATTTTTAAACAAATAGTCCTCAGGTTAAACGGCAATTAGGACTGGTATTGCCTCCTTGCTAATTGACAGTTACAGATCGTGACATCACATGACTGTGTTGATTAGCGACAATCCTGGCAGTCCTGGTTGCCATTGTAACCCCAAGATATGTGGGTCCTAAAGCGGGAAATAGTGGGTGTCCCAAGTAAGGAGGTAAGGACATCATGTGAGGGGGAAGCAGGGTGCAGTGCACCACACAGGAGCGAAGAGAGGCTGAGGGGACTTGCCGGAGCCAGTTTGGTCTAGTGCTTAAGGCACCAGGCTAGAGAGAAAGAGACCAGGATATCTCGTCTTGCCTTAACTCTGAAAATCAACTGGATGACCTTGGCCAATTACTCTCTCTCAGCCCAACCCACCTCATAGGGTTGTTGTTGTGAGAACAATAAGAGGAGGAAGTATGTTGGATATGTTTGCCACCTTGAGTTATTTGTAAAAAATAATAAAGGTGGGATACAAATAAAATAAAAACTTGCAACCTTACTGCTGGCTTCCCCATTAACTTTGCTTGTGGCAGAGAAGATTGCAAATGGTGATTCCATGTCTGTGGGATGGTACAGCTGTTGTGTGGTGCCTGAATTGTGATCATGTGAACGGTGTGACAGCCGGAACGTCTAAAACCAGTTGTAAGTAACAAAAAGGAACTGTATGATTGTATGAGCTATCAGCCAATGGAATGGGTTGTCGTGTGGTGCGTTCCGCCCTAGAAGTCTTCAATCCGAGGTTAAATGAATGATTTGTCAGAGATGCTGTAATGGATACAAAAATAAGCAGGGGTTTGAACTAGATGTTCTCTAGGACGCCATCCAACTCCAATTCTATGATATTAACCTGATCGTTTCAAAAAATGCTATGGTGGAAATCTGCATGACCCTTTCTTTTAAGATCAAAGAAATGTACAAGATCCTCACATACATCAAACATTCATTCTTCATTCTTAACATCACTCCATCCATCCCTGCTGGGAGTGAGGTACCCATATTTACTCTGGAGATACATAATAGATTTTCTACATCCTTCTAAAAAATGAATGTAGATACTAATTAAGAGAGGAAAAACTAGAGAGGAAGTCCTCCCACTTATGACTGCATGACTGTAAATTTGTTGCTTGTATCCTTACGATTTATATTGATATTGTTTCTTAGTATGATTTGATTGCTTATTTGTACCCTATGACCAGGGTGGATTTGATTTAAATCGAGTTGATTTAAATCACAATTTAAATCATGATTTAAATCACTAGTAAAAAGGGATTTAAATCAACTCGATTTAAATCATAATTTTTAAAGAGCAACTGTCATCTCTGCTACTCCTTTGACCCACTGTTGACTCAGCGATAGTCCCAGTGTTGCAGAATATACAGCCTCATGCTACATAACTAAGCTCTATTTCATGCTCAATAAACTAAATTATTTATGTATCTTAAATAGAAAACTATCTTACGATAAATTTTTTACCCTAAAAGTTTTTTATTAAAATAAATTCAATAAAAACCAAAAAAATCCGATTTAAATAAAAAAAATCTGATTTTTTTGATTTTTTTAAAAAAATGATTGATTTTTATCCACCCTGCCTATGACTATCATTAAGTGTTGTACTTTATGATAATTGATGAATGTATCTTGTCTTTTTATGTACACTGAGAGCGTATGCACCAAAGACAAATTCCTTGTGTGTCCAATCACACTTGGCCAATAAAGAATTCTATTCTATTCTATTTCTATGAGTGTGTTTTCTTTTAGTCTTGGGGGTGAACCAGGCTTCTTTCCGTCTTTATCCTTCAAAGGAAAAAGATCCCATTTCTGATGCTTCTACTGTGTTATCCTCGTTTACTGTCTATATTTTGATGCATAAATATTCTGGAAGAGGAGAGCATGACATTCCACATGGCAGCAATTCGTTGATTGGTTGGCTTATATTTAACATAAAGGAACAGCTCTTTTTCTCTAGGGTGGACAGAATGTAAGCAGTTTTGGATGCAGAAGAATCCAAACTCTTCACAACCAATACTGGGTGAGCAGCCAACAGTCCCTCTTCACAACCGATTTGGAAGTTCATCCGACAGGAAATGAAATAGGCTGCAGCCCATTCTGAAATGCATGTCTAAAGCTTAAGGCCGCTGCTTTGGGGGACGATTCCCCACCACCTTCAAGCCAGCAAATTTGGAAACGTGGAAATCTCAAGGAAGCATCGCTTGCCCCTCACGTTCCAATCCGGATGATTCTGGAGGCAGCGATTTCTTCCCCCCTCCCCCCTGCCGCTGCTGCAACT